>NC_092214.1:52718057-52742840 GCF_043381705.1 Parasteatoda tepidariorum
ATATATATATATATATATAAAATATGAAAAAATAGTTTAATTGAAACACAAAAAAGAGGCACTTATTTGAATTAATGTATAAGTTTCAACCTAGCCCCATCATAGTGTTTTAGTATTCTATTTATTCGAGATTATGACTCAACCTATCACTATAATAAGATTTTTAACTTATACGAGATAATGATTCAACCTAGCTCTCTAAAAATGCCTTTTAGTTATATGAGATTATGATTCAAATTAGCACTTTAATAAGGTCTTTTACTTATACGAGATTATGACTCAACCTAGCACTATAATGAGGTCCTTTATTTACTCGAGGTTATGATTTATCCTAGCACTACAATACGGTTTCTTGCTTATTTATGATTATTTTTCAATGTAGTACCAAAATATGGTTTTTTGCTTAGTCAAGGCTGTGGTTTAATCCATCACCATAGGAAAATTACAGCGAATTTGCACGATGTTATTATTCAGCATGAACCGATTTTTTAACAATGTAAATTGATTTTGTATAAGATGTAAATTTTAAAAAAATGTAACTGACATTAAAAAGTTTTTTTTCAAGAAAATAATTTATGTGCGTTTCTTTTTATAAAAGAACTTCTAAATGATTGTATAAGTCAATGCAAAACCATAGAGTATTATATATTTTTAACGAATTATTTTTTTCATGGATATTATTGAAAATAGAACTACATATATGTTTTAAATAGAAAATAATCGACAATAAATTCGCTAATTATCTTATTTGAATCCTTCAAATCAAGAAGTTATAATTAACTATGCTTAAAAATTATAATAAACTAAATTACATTAAATATAATAAACTAAATTACATTAAATATAATAAATAAATTATAAAATTTAAACTTAATAAAGAATTTACGAGAACTATGAAAATAATATTATATCTAATTAAGAAATATATTAATCTTCCTTCATTTTACATAACAATAGTTTCAAAAATTATTAAGAGAAAAAAGCAGACATAACTGTTAAATATTTGTAACATAAAGGATTAAGAACACAAATGGATGAAGAATTTTTAGATTTAGTTTCTCTTCAACGAGAAAAATTTATTTTTCAGTTTGTTGAACACAATGTTTAAATATTTAAATAATACTGAATAAAATATATTTCCGCAGCACAGTAAATAATTCTTTTTAGTTCACAAAGGAGCATGAATGATGTATTAGTTTAGGTAAAGGCATATTCAATATAATGCTGCATAAATTAATGACTTCCAGTTGGAAATGTGTGTAAAAAAATCACGGTATTTAAAAATCATTGATTTATAATTTATACAGGTGTTGGATCTTAATCAGATACAAGTTTTGTTGCGGTTTAATTCAGAAAACGAAAAGAATAAGAAGTGAAATATCAACTTTTTCTGAAACTGTTATTTATGCCTTGGAATAATTTAATAGATTTACTAGCAAAAAAATAACAAAAAAATAAATAAGAAAAAGAAAAAAAATCAAATAATTGAGGTTATGAAATAGTATTCATAGTTTTCTATTTTATTCTGATAAGGCTTCATTTGTTTTTATCACAATTTTATGAAAATTTATCGCAATGATTTGAATATGACAAAAATTTTAAAATATTTCTGGAAGAAAAAAAATCAGAATTTTTTTGCTGGGAGAAAAATTGATACAGAAGTCAAAACACCAAATTTTTAATGCGTCGTCATTCGTTTTGAATCAGGAATAGTTCCACTTGCATAAAGTGTAAGTAAAAAAGAAAGTTTTAGTTTTGAAGCTTTTAGCTTGTGTACACTGAAAGAATTTAAATTTCTAAACAATTAAATTTTTTAATTTAATACAATAAATAAAAAACTTTTTATTTTTCTAAATTTGTATTTTGAAGTTAATTTATTTTTTAAATTTAGTATTATTATTTTATTTTTTTTGAAGTTTTTAAAATTGAAGCAAAAAGAATTGAAAGCATAAAGAAGAAAGTATAAAGAGTTTGAAAATCGTATGTACAGTGCGCAAATGAAAAAATGGACCACCCAGTAAAACTTTTGATCTAATAATCGGATCTTCACGTTCTAGGACTCAATGTTAATGGTTCGAGGGAGGATAATCTCAAATATGCTAATTAAAAAGTGCAGATGATGCTCTAAGTTACAAAACCAGACACAAAAATGTACTTTCTCTGAATCAATATACAATTTTTCTGAACGGATTCGGATTTTTTACCCTCAAAATATAGGGGGTTGGAAATTCAAATACGTCGAAAAAAAGATATGTTTACTCACAGAAAGAAAGTTTTCGTGTCTGATTTCGGTAAAATATCGTCTGCACTATTTAATTACCATATTTAAAGTCCCCCCCTCAAACCATTAAGATTGACTCCTAGGACGTGAAGATCCGATCATTGGATCAAAAGTTGTTTACGGTGGCCCTTTTATTTTCTGCGCACTGTACACCGAAGTCTGCAGAGGGGTAGGGGAAACTTGAGTACAGAATTACCATCCCCTGTTTGATCCCGCCCACTTTTTCTTCACAAGCTCTTTAGGAATTAAATTAAGGGGCCTCCCTGGCCAAGCGGTATCTCCAGCCAAACGCTGTGCAAAGCGTGTAGGTAGCGTGTTCGAATCCCGCTATTACCCTGGATGTATCTTCGTGCTGTCCTTCTCTGTATTGTACTATCTGTCCTTCTATTTGACAAAGGTGTATAAGCCTAAATTGCTCTGATAAGCCAGCCTATGTATATAAATCCAATAAACCAATAAATAAAATTAAGTATTTAGGAGATATGCAAATCAAAAGGGAAAACATTCCTCTGCATCTCATACAGTTGATCATTGCTTGTAACGATACTAAATGCTTTTAGCGATGATAATGTCGAAAACGCGTTTAGAATTCATTATTTCATATTTTCCCTCAAGTTAATTTTATTTGAAATATTTTTGTTTTAATTTAATTTATTCTACTTAGCATAAGGAATTTTTTCTTTCCTATGTATTGATTTATACTCAAGATATTTAATTAGCGAAAAATTTAGCAAAGGAACATATTACATGACATTTAGAAAATGCCCAGTTTTTCTGATTTTGAATGATGTTATGATTGGCTTGTAACGTTAATATGAAGGACTCGAGTAATTTAATGATAAGTCATATTTTCAAATTGCTCGATTTAGGAAAGCATTCCTTAAGAGAAGTTTTGGTAAATAGCACCACAATTTTCATATATCAGAAAGATGTTATTCTGGTTTCTTGATATCTAGAAACTATCTGGAAATAAAACTAAGAAACAGTTTAATGCGAAAAATATTACCTTTTAGATAAAGTGTGACCATCAAATATTCTTTATGTGAAGTTTTCAAAAAAGTTGTTTCGAATTTAATTGGTTGCTGGTTTTGTAACTTTTATTAAAATACCACCCTGTACATATTCTTATACTAATCTTTAATTAAATCAACTAATTGTATTTTTCCGTTAATTTTTAAACTTAAAAAAATCTCTATTTTAAAATAAAGAAGTTCCGACAGAAAATATTCCAATGTATTAAATAATTATTTGGAAGCTGTATTTATATCTAATTTAATTTTCTGCCACTCCTAGCTTAGCCAAAAAAGTTTTGATTCCCTTAAGAGAAAGAATTTAATTAATAAATAAAGCTTCTCCTCTTCATTTTATAAATATCAAGGAAATTGGTTTAAGATTTTCTTGTTTTATGTTCTTTAATTGCGTTTAGAGAAAGTACTGTGTTTTATATTTTTGATATTTCTAGTAAAAATATATATATATATATATTTAATTGAAAGTGGTTAAAAAACTTTAGTCTACAGAGTTTGGTTTTTTAATTTGAGAAAAATAATACATTTATTAGCTCATTTTGTTATCAATGTTTCAAAAGTTGTTTAATTTAATTGAAAAGAAAGCCATTTAAATTAAATTTGTGCTTAGTTAGCAGTGGTATAAAATAAAAATTTTAATTTATTTTTTCTCCGTACATACAACATAGCTTAAGTAAGCATGAATAATAGTTTTAAGCGTTAAAAATAGTTTCTTTATGTCCAAGTGGCTAGGAATAATTTTGAACATTGCAGATAATAGTAATGCCTTAAAAAATGAATATTTATAATTATCACGATTCAAAATTTCAGTAATTTTCTAAGATCATTAAAATATGAAACCATCATACTTATAATAATGGTTTAGTTCTTCCAAAAAGCATTCAAATAAAAAAATAAATCTATTTCATATTTATCTTACTTATCGGCAGTGAACAATTCGTGTATCGTATTTTTAATTTTGTATTTGACTCAGAAGAACTCATGTGAGTTAAATATTGGGACAAGCAATCTTGGGAGATAACTAATTGAAAACTATGAAGTTTATAATGCATCAGTATCAATTATCCGTCTAATAAAGTATCACCCTTCGATCTCTAAAAATAATTTCAGGTCAGCACTCCACACAGAGAAACAAATTCTGGCAAAATTCAAAATTGCTGAAATGTACAGTAATTATATTTCTGTTAAAAAAGGAGCCATAATTGTGGTTAATAAAACTAATATATACTGTATTTAAATCCTTCATTTGGTAATTTTTCCAGTTCTATGTTAATGGTTTACCGGAAATTTTGAAAATCAAAATTGAAGTTGTTATTACTACACATTTAGTAAAAAATACAAAACTGAAAGTAAATTTAACCGAATAAGTTTTATGGTATGATAATAAAATTACCAAATATAATCACATTTTCCAAATTTTGTCACACATTATAAAATTTTATTTTATTGCTAATTATGTCAAAATTATTACAGAAGTGCTTAAGTAAAATTTTCCGAGTTTTTTTTCGGTATTCCCATAAAACTAGAAACACATGGTATATTTTACCATATTCTAAGGCTATTATTTTTCCCTCAATACGGAAACATAAGATCCAAAATGGTGGCGTAAAAATATAGAACTATAAGTATACTATTTATTGGATGTAGGTTCTATTACCACCAAAGTAGGATGCAACCTAGTTGCTCTGTGATGCCACATTTTTAGAATACGCCATACGAGGGTTGCTATTTATATTTCTGGCATTGACAAGAGTAAGTGTTGCTAGGCGACCGCAGACTATTTTAATCGAAAGTTTGATATTTTTAAACATAAATTCAGCAGACGATATCATTTNAAATTTTATAAATGCATATAAAAATAATTTTTCGCCATAGCAAAGTTCCTATTTACTCGAAGAATAAAAATATTGAGAAAAGATATCAACATTACTGTTTATTTTTCAATTATTAAATAAATAATAAAGAATGTGCATTGGAATTTCTTTCCATTTTGTATAAGTTAATTTTTTATTATTGTTCTTTAGCTTTAGTGAAACAAAAACTTCCAGCTTAATGATATTAGTTGAAATTTTGTGGATAAATGAGTTGATTAGATGTGAATAAGTGAGAAATTAAGTGAAATTTTAAGTATAACTAGATTATGGTGATGATGATGGTCAGATGTATTTCAATGGACTAGACCAGTGTTTCCCAACGTGGGGCCCACGCCCCACGCCCCACCTTGGGGCAATTTGATTACTAAGGGGGGCAATTCGAAAATGGACTGTACATGAGCTAACCCTTTTGCTCCGGGCCATTTAAATGCAAGGTTAGATTTCGGTCCCGAAATTGAAAGAAAAAAAGCAAATTCTTAAATAATTGCGGCCAATAAATATTATTAATTCGTTTGACGAGAACAAAATATCAACTGGGTTTTTGGCGGCGTCAAGTTAACCTCTCTGCAGCAGACGGCAGGCTGCGAGTGGATCCCCGGAAAAAATCATACTATAGTAGAGAATTTAATAAAACCGTCAATATCAGAATTTCTTAAAATGGTTCTTGACAAAATTGTAAAAGCTATGCCACTCAGTAATAACACTGTTAGCAGAAGAATAGATGAAATTAGTGAAGATATTGAAAAACAACTTGTTGAAAAGCTGAAAACTAGAAAATTTTCAGTGCAAACGGATGAATCAACTTTGATTGACAGTGTGGCAGTATTGATAACTTCCACACATCAAAAATAAATTACGTGGACAACGATTTTCGACCCCCGAAGAAGCGGTTGATGCATTCAAAACGCATGTTTTGGAGTTACCTCAGTTGGACTGGAAAAAGTGCTTTGAAAATTGGTTCAAACGCATGCAAAAGTGTATTGATCATCATGGAGAATATTTTGAAAAACAATAAAACCAATTTCGATCCTACATATTTGTTTTTTCATTATTAGGCCAGAAATATAAATAGCAACCCTCGTAATACTGTTTCGTTAGGTAAATATGAGGCAGAAAAACTTACTAGTTATCATAGACCTAAAAGCTATAACAAAGATTATCTAAGATATAACACTAGTTTTCATTAAATTAAATTTCATTATAATGTTAGGTAATATAGTACAATGAACTAGTAAAAACCTCTGTTAACTTTTTCCACGTTTGTCTGTAGGTTGTATTAATTGTTATTGCTTTTTTTAAAAATAAATGCAAGTAGATGTTTCGGAAGCATTAGTAAGGAAAAAAAAATGCACATTTACTTACGCAAATTACAATAGCAGTTTCGATAGCAGTTTCATCAAATAGAACACGGAAAAAATTCTGGTAAAATTACCATACTTGCATGGTAGTTTTACGAAAAAAAAAAACGAGAATTATGATGATTAAATCAATTACGTATCAAATAAGTTTCAAATCACGTACGTATCCAATAAGATAATCAAATAAGTTTACAGTAATTAAAACTTTCATTTGTAATTTTTCCGTTCCTTATGGTAACGGTAAATAGAAAATTCTTGTTTTCAAAATTATTTTTCTTTTTACCACACCTTTAGTAAACATACAAAACTGAAAAGGAAATTTAACAGAATAAATGATTTTCAAGCCATGCTTTCTAGTATCATGAAAAAACAACCAAAATGTCCTTCAGAACTATAAATCATTTTATCACTTATTTAGAAATTTTAACATTTTGATATCTATGCCATTTAGCAAAAAGAATGGTAATAGATCTTACAGTCTGTTTACTTTTCTATGGTTTATTTAAAAAAACAGTTTTTTTTAACGGTTGAAAATAATTAGATATCGTTTAATTATTTCTTTTCCTAGCATATTTATCACTTCTAACATCAGTGAAATGGGGCTGTATAATATTTTCAAGCTTTTTAAACATACTGAACTCGGATAGATTAAATTGCAGCTCTTGTTTTATGTATCTTTATGGGAGTAGTAGTATTTATTATTATTTTTTTTTAACTTTCATATGTGGGTCTCTATTTTAATACAAGGAATAACTTAAAAACCTTTTTATGCCCTAAAAATAGACACATGTTTGGGAAGGATAATACGAAAATACCGGGTGTTATAGCGGGATTCAATCCCACTGCATCCATGCTTCAGAGTGTTTAGCGGAACAAGCGATACCGTCAGCGAGAAAGACCCTTTGAATTTATTGCTAGTAAAACAACCAAACATTATTGGGGTGTCCGTGACTGAGGGATACTGTCTTTTTACCAAACGCTCTAAAGCAAAAAGGTAGTTGTTGAATATCTTTCTGCTATCTGTTCGTCTATACGACAAGAGACAATCTATTCCTCGTATTAAGCACACGAGCTGGAGCATATATCTTAAAAAAATTATTTATTTATTATTTTACAACTAGGATTATGGTGGGATTTCAACTCGGTATTCTACGTAGAGTTTGGCGAAACGGCGAGATTCCTCGACCAGAGAGGCCCCTATTAGACGAACAGCCAATAAATTGAGTTTTCCCCCCCCTTTTTCTTCTGAGTTGGGAGCAGTGTTTTTGATTTAACGCTCTCGAGGCGTGTATGATCTCTTGCTTTTCAGAGTACAATGATAAAAAAATATATTAATTTAAGATAAAAATTTTCCTTGAAATTATAAATATACAATACATATGATAAATATGAAATGATAAATATAAATGTACTTCTTTTCTAGAAAATGAAAGAAAAAACTATTTTGCAGAAAGAAATATCTGTGGAGTTAAAAAATTATTTGTTTATTCATGTTTCGCATGCATATTCATTGTCTCACACACTTGTGGGCAAATACAGGCTTGTGGACTCCTTACAAAATACGACTTTTAATCCCATGTCAAGTTGAAGGACAGATAGTTCAAGTTAGAGAAGGATAATACAAAATGTATCTATTGTAGCGTGGAGGAAGCGGGTTTTAATACAGCCGTATCTCTAAATTCATCTGCGTGATATCCTTCTCTTAACTTGTACTATCTGTTCTTCTGATTGACAAGAGCTTATAGGCCGAAATACGTAAGAAGCACACAAGGCTGCATAGGTGTAAGTATAATTTAATAAATATGTATGTGTAAATAGATAGATAACCAGGTTTGAGGTGAGATTCGAGACCGAAAATTCCATACTTCCATTTTAGGATGTTGGGACAGTCTGATATGTAACAGTTAAGTTACTGTTTTAGTTCAGCTTTGTTCAGACATTTGTATTGGTTGGTTAGTTCTAATGCCACTTGCCACGCTGGTAAGCCTGCTTGGTGAAACCGAGCAAATTTAAGGCAGAGTGTGCGATTTTTGCTTTTCAGTGGTGCCATCTACGGCCAAGAATTCGACTTCACCACACTATACGTCACACCTGTTTATAAGACGGACCCATTCATACATCCATTCATTTATCCACAGATCGTAATTTTGACCTGAATCAGAGAATGATCGATTTCCAATCCAGTATCCCCAGAGGTTTGATTTATTATGGAAACATGAAGGACTTTGAGACTCGACAGAATTTTAACGTGCATCAGTCACCAGCTACACGGGGAGTCTTCGGCCGGCGGGGTTCGAACCCACGAACTCTTGGACATGGGTCCAGCACCTACCGACCAGGCTATCCCGGCCCACTGGCATTTGTATATTTAAAAATTCGATTTTTCATTGTTATATATTTTTATATCATCTACCTACCTACCTTGTCTCAATAAAAAAAAAAAAAAAAACCTAACCTAACAAAATCATAGTAAATATGCGTTTAATAATTATGAAATAAAAGTAAACTGAACATTTCTGTCGTGGTCACAAATTACATCAGTAATCTCAGAAATACCGACTCTTTTTGTAAAACTATTGCAAATATAGCTTGAGATAAAATGGCAATTTTCACGTTTGATGGTTAATTGTCCTAACTATTAATGTTTATTAGTCAGCAGTTACGTGGTTTAAAAGGAATTGCATGATAATCACAATGAGTATATTCATAAGTTATAATTAAAAATAATAAATACAGTGGTATTTTGATCTAAAGCACTAAATATAGTTCATTTAAAATAAGCGTTATAATTAATTCATAATTTAAGTAAGAATAGCTTCTTTAAAAATTTACTTAAAAATCATTTCTAACAATTCGTTATTTAATATATTCGTTATTTAATATAAAACTTAAGAAAAGAAAAAAAGAAAACTGGAAGCTTTTATTTTTCACTGTAATGATTGTATGCTTTCCTTTGTAAAATTAAAATAAACTTTTCCAAATTTAATTAGCCTTTTCTTTCGCAGCGGTAATCGTTTCCATACATATACTTGTTTCAGAAAGTTTGATTAGTGTATTTTTAAATAAAATTGAGAGAAGAAATTAGAATACGATTGGAAGTATAATTTAATGTTACAAATTACTGCTCAACAAAATACAATTATTTTTCTTTTATTGTGAATTGCTCGAAACGTAATTTAATCTCTATTCAACAAGTATTTCCCTCAACAATAAGCTCTTTTATTCAAAGCAATGGAAGAAAGCCAAGTTCTAATTTTTTGTTCTCTTTTTAATCATTGCTATTTTTTTTAAACTTCTTTTGAAAATTTTCGAATGCTACCTGATGATATTTATTTAGTTTGATAATTGAATTTTTTTCAATTAATTTAATTCGTTCCTTTCAAGGTAAACTTTTGGTTGCAATTGTTAGACTTAACGGAGCAAAAATCGGTTTTAGTTTTTAGAAACGAGAAAAAAGTTCACAAAAATTTACATTTTTACCACAAAAGTAGGTATTGATTATTTAAAAAAAAAAAAAAACAGAATGCTTATAAAGCATTATAAATAAGCTCTTTTCAAAGTTTTAAAAATGGTTTTAGTTTTTAAAATTTGATTGCAAAAACTATTTTAAAATGTTGGAAATTTTTTTATGCCTAATAAAAGTGTTTATAACATATATTATTAGCACAGCACATTATTTATAAACGAAAAAAGATGTCAAATTAAAAATTAGTATAATTTATAATTTGACATCTATTATATTATATCTATCTGTATTTTCTGCATAAGAATAGGTTTAACTAATAATTTAAAATAATACGAAAATAATTGTTGTAGGCATTTTATACCGAGAAAAAATATATGGTCAAAACTACTAGAATATAATAAAATTTACCTGGCTCTATGGTAAATTTGTATGGTACGGTAATTTTTTTCCTGGCTCATTGATTTTGGCAAAGTTAACAACCTGGACAAATATGGTTACAATAAAATATGGTTTTGGTATGGACAATAAAATATTGGTATGGACAATAAAATATGGTTTTATTTACATGATTATTGGTAGTACATGAGGTAAACTTGTCCCGCAGTGGACTGATCGTTAAGACACGGTTCCCAGCAGATCACCGAAGTCAAGCATCACTGACTGCGGTCAGTGTGCGGGTGGGTGACCACTTGGATCAGTCTGCGTAGGGACCGAGGGTGTGCGGTATTGGTCCTCGTTAAACTGTTCTACCGTAAAATGCTCGACTTCGCGTGCAGGTCGTCGGGCTGCCGAAGCGGGGGTGCCATCCCCTCTGCAGAGGATCAAAATTGTGATGGCATGTCTTCGGATCATCCTCAGGGATGTTTCCCAGACCGTCGCCAATAGCCCATTGTGCAGCTCTAGTGCGACGTAAATGAACAAATCAATCAATAAATGAGGTAAAATTTGGTAATTATACCTAAAGAGTTAGTTATTTGAACAGTTCTGGTATATTTTGATACGAAGCAGAAATGTTCAGTTTGTTAACCTCTATTTTTTATAGTAAATGGTTGTTAATTTTGCTTTTGGTCAGTTAGGTGCTTTTATTCCTATGTAAGCAAGTTTGTATCTACCTACTTTCAAAACTATGAAAAATGCGCAGTTGTATGCATACAAATGCCTGGACAGGGCTAAACTAAATCAATAACTTAAATGCTACGCATTAAGCTAACCTAACATCCTAAAATGGAAGCATGAAGGTAGCGTGTTCGAATACCCCACAATTCTGAAGGAATATATTTATTTATATATTGCGACATAATAACATTTAAACTTCTGTGCACCTTACAAACTTTCACTTACAAACCCATATCAAGTTTAGGAACAAATAGCACAAGAGAAGGTTATCATTAAGGATCACTAGATGGATTGGAAGGAAACAAAGGAATAAGTAGAGATTCGAACACATAGCGGGTTCGAATCTCTACTTATTTCTCCTTGTATTGTTCCACGCTATTCCGTTATTTCTATTTGTTCCACACTATAATAGATGCATCTGTGCAATGTCTTTTGCAAATTTGTGCAATTTGTTCTTCAACCAGACATGGGCTTATAATGAATCGTAAATGAATTGGCGATGGGAAAGTTAAGCAGAAAAAATAGGAGTGATTTCAGGTAAATAATTAATTGTAGTGCTTAAGAAAAACAAATCCCATTGAATTTTATAATGTTTTGAATACAGATTTCCTAGTTTAATTAGATAATAATTGCCTTATCAAAAATTAAAAAATATATATCATAATGTTGCAAACAGAAATCTTTTGTTGATTTAGCAACCTATTCATAATTGTGCTGTAATTTGGAGAAAAAATATTCAACGTTTTTTATACTTTAACCGGTTCATTATGATTGAAAGATTCGTAAATAGTAAAAGATAAAACTCTATATTTTATAAATGCAAAATATATTCAATATTTACAAAAAAAAAATTTTTTTTAAATATTTTATTACATAATTTGTTTTTATTTTAAAAAAACTTATATTACTCTATTCAATTGAAAAATTTTAAAACAAAATTAAAAAGGTTTCAATATACTGAAACAGTTTTGAAATAGCGAATTGCAAAGAGTAAAATAAAACTTAAGAAACTCATAATGTATTTCTTACTTCCGCTTTATTTGCATATTAAGAGTGGGTGTTTTTCATTTATTTTGGAAAACAACGAAACTTTTTGTATATTTTTAGCTCAAACAACAAATACTCTGAAATAAATCCTGCGTTTTCTTAGGAAATAAAGAATATTTGGGAAAGACTAACCAAAAACTGTTTTCGTTTTTATTATTCAAGGGAAAAAGTTAGTGATCGCGTGTTTAGTTTACTCTCTCATGGGATTTTTCCAAAGAGGCTGGGAAAAAATTAAGCAATATCGATAAAAAAAGAAACACAAATTCAGAGCACATATACAGCGACATATATCATATATGGTTGAACGAAAAGGAAACTAACAAGTTGGACTGAAGTAAATAAAAGTTCCGATCTATATGCAAATGCGAAGGACAGGAGATTAGAGGCGGGAGTTAATCCTGCATCCCATTTGAGGTCAGGCGCGGTGAACGGGGGGCTTATTGCATCACGAGCGCCTTTTTAGCTCTGCGAGAGGGAGGTATCAGTGGGCGCATGCGCACCCCTTTCTTCATTTCTCCGTACTTGGACCAAGGCGGAGGATTCGCAGGAAAGCTTTAGATCCGCCGGTGGCCTCATAAGCGCACGTGAGAGGTGCCCGTCCCACAAATATTGCTTACCCGATCACAACAACAGCAACTACCCCGTCTAAACGAAAACGCTGCGAAGAACGCTTTGTCTTGTTGAGGATTCTGCCTGAAGTCCCATCTAGTACTTTTAGAATATCATATTAAACATTTGAAGAAGATTCTCTGGGGGTCGTCGTGTCCGGTTGCGGTCCAGTTTGTCGCCCTCCTATACTGCCCAGTACATCTTTTTATACCTATAATTGATATCACATTGGAGCACTTAGCGCGGAATTAGTTTTGCCCCTCCTCCTAAGTTTGCAACTAAAAAAAAATATTTTTTGCCGACTTTCGAGTTGCCGACTGCTGTTTGACACAGTAATAGAAGCGAAATGAATAGCGCGGCTGTCATTGGCAGGCAACTGCGTCAGCAAAACACAGGAAGAGGTGCACCCCCTCCCGGTAAGGGCCGGCAACGAGCTTTTTCACACCAGCCCCTCACAAATGCCCAACTCGCGCAACTCCAGAAACAAAAGGAGGAGGAAAAGAAAAAAGTTAGCACTATACAGAGCATTCGAAACAAAGTAACCGTCCAGTGTTTATGGCTTACTTGTAAAGCCCTAAGTGGTGGAATGATTTTGCTGATCATCGGTACCACGATGTCTGTCGTGGGATTCTATGCAGATACTTTGTCCACAGAGATCAGAGAGTCTGGTAACAGTACCATTGAGGTGACTGATAGAGATCGTCAATATCACCTGCACAACCTAACCTATGTAGGACCAGTTATTATGGGTCTCGGTGGCTTTTTCATTGTTGCCGCATTTGTTTTGACTTTTGAAACTCATGACGACCGCTCGAAGGTTGTTCCAGTAACCGATGATCATGCATCAACCGATAATTCATTACTCACAAGCCTGTTAATTGATGATAAAAAAGATAAACAGAATGGACCTTCTTCAAGTGGACCATACTTATGTGTTCCACAAGCTTTTGATGTGCCACCTCAACCCCTCAGAAAACAATCTGTGACTTTAGCAAACGGTAAACCAGGAAAAATCACTCCGATTAAAGAAGATGTTAGAACAATTATAAAATCAAAAGCGAGTGAATCAACTGGTGCCAGAAAAAAAGATCACACGACAATAGAAATCGCTGCAGCAACTTGCTCTAGTAAAGGAGCCAAACCACCCCCTGCCTATCTGCCTATAATGAAAAGAGAATATAGTACAGGGCCAAATGGGAGAATGAGAAATCGAGAACTAATGATGATGCAACTGTGCCTCGATGAATTTGTTCCATCTCCTCAAGATATAGAAATAATTGATCCTGATGGTTGTGACACTCCTCGTCGGGACAATGGCCCAACATCTTCAATGGACATGGAAGTTTATGTTTCAAACTGTCCTATAACTGTACGTGTTCAGATTGAACCTCGACATTTGGCTTCAATGGAAAGTGATGGTTTATCAGATAGTGACATATCCGACCCCGGAGAAATAGCTCGAATTTCAAGGTGTGATGTTGATTTTCCAGAACAGCAAATGCCATTACTGGGCCGATGCAGCCCGGCTTTCTCGTCCCCGGAATTCCGGAGAGGGGGAAGCGCAGCTCCGCTTCTCAAACGGGACTCCAGCCGCAGATTTCCTCTTCTAAGGCAAGGTGCTCTGGACAGCGGTAGAGGACTTGATGTCCAAACTGAGACTAGTCTCGCATAATTTTACCTTCATTTCATGTTCTTTTATTTTGAAAGGCTGTTGTTCAATGTTTAATTAAGCCAAAGATGATGATAGACTCACTTCTGCTTCTTGAGCGAAGCGTACTTGTGTCCATTGTAACCGTCTATCGCCAACTGTGTCAAATGTTTATATCCTTCATCAAAAAATCATTTCCATTCTCAACAGGGTAAGTACATGATTTTTTTTAAAGTAATATTTTATTCAACTATTTGTAATCATAATTTGTATTATTTTTACAAATGTTATTATTATTTTTTAGATTATTAATATGTTATATATGTTTGTGTCATCATTATGCAAGTAATAATTATTTCTCATTTGAAGTTTGATTCGCTTTGATTGAGTTGATAGTGCGAGTTATCTATATACATTTTATACATATTAGTTCCTTACATATTTTATACTTGCAATTAATTATAACTCTGCTCATTTCGTGCACTTCCTCTTAGTGTCTTTCAAATATTCGAAAATACTAAAAATTTATTAAGTTCTGTAAAAATAATGGGGTGTTGCATCAAATAAAAATCAAAATAACAATTTTAAAATAAAGGAGTTTTAAACCTAAAAAAGTTTAAAATCCGAGTTGTAAAAACTATTTATTCAATACCTTTTAATTAGTTTCTGAAATTTGAACTTTAAAAACAAATTAACTTTAAAATAATTAATTTATGTTTTGAAGCAAATAATTATATTAAATTTAATTTGAATTGTGAGATAGATGATACTTTAAGAATGATTTTTTGTAAGTTATTTTAGGTATATTATGTGTCGCGTTCTTATTATTAATTACGTATTAATTTTCTTTAAAGAGAAATAAAGGAGAAATACAGACAAATAGAGCATTCAATTAAAATAGATTTCTACTTTAAATTATTGATTATATATTCTTTCTTTACATTATTTTTTATTGGAAATTCTTATCATCAAACTATATCTTTTACTCTATCAACCCTGTAAAATTAAACTTCATAATTAAATACTAAACAACATATGTCTTGTAAATAATTTATGTGCATACCTACACATACATGGATAACAATGAAAATTATTAACAACAATAATTAACAATTAAGTTTCAAAGAGGACAATGCTATTAACATTATATAATAACGATTATATATTAACAAAGATAACAATGCTATAACATATTATAACAATGCCAAAGATAACTATGCATTTTGAATTATTTGCTGTTTATTAGAAATAAAAAAAAAATAAATGTTTTTTCTTTTAATAATATTGTTATAAAATCAAATTTCAAATTATTATGAATGGTTTCTTAATGTACTCCAGGCACAGTAAATATTCTATAATTCTAATAAAATAGCTGTAATTATTACTAATATTAAGTTGAAGACTGGTTGTCAAATTTGATATTATAAATCGTATAATGTATATTTATATAGGCTGGATGAGAAAAAAATATTCATTACATTATAGCTATATATTAATGAGATATTAAGAAATTTATGAAATTGAGGTGATTTTTCTCCCCAATACACTATTTCCCCAACTAATAACATGGATAAACTGGTTTTGTTATGCGGAGAAGACTGCAAGTTTAAATACGACTTTTTACATACAGAATAGTCAGTGAGTTAAAAGATACATGCGGTTTTGTATACAAAATAATATGTATTACAAATATTGAAATAAATTATATGGTATGCAAATGTAATCCTAGATTTCATATAATTTTTATCTGAATAAAGCATATAAGCATTCAATATACACAAATAAATTGGGAATTAAGTATTTTAAAAATAAAATTGTTTTGTTATTTCTTATTACATTTAATTTATAACTTCTATACAATTGAAATGAGTTTAGCTTAAATAGATTTTTAATATGTTTCACTTTCTAATCTCATTTAAACTAAAATTTTAAAACATTGACACACAGAAAACAAAACTGAAAAATTTCAAATGATGAAGAATGTTTATCCAAAATTTTTATTATTACATTAAATTAAGAACTGTTACTGAGAAAACAGAAATTTATGCATGTAATGAAAAACAAAAATTTTGAGAAGACATTTCCTCAAACCACAATAGTTATTTTATGAAAATTTCTGATAAAGACTTTTTCTATAATTACTGCAGAAAATAAAGATGATTAATTCCCAAAAATAAAGAATAACAAAGGAACACAAATTTTTAAATTTAAAACAATGCTTGTTATTAATATTAAATTAAAGCAATTTATTAAAATTTTTACTCTATCAATATTATGCATCAAGCATAAGATTAAAAAAAAAATAAAGTGAATTAAGTTTTAACAAGGATTTTTGTTTTCCTTGTATAAGTAGCTTTTTTATGTGTTATTTTGATTTCAATTGATGATTCTTTCCCTGAATATTCCATAATATGACACATTTATAAGTTCTTCACACCTATGGTTTAATCAGCATTGTTTTCAATGAGTTGAACGACAACTCAGTATGTTGATTAAATATCATGCAAAATACTTCGTAAATGTTCCTTACTGGAAATGGATTTAAATTCTATTCTAACCAATAATTTTGAATTCTCTAATTTATTTCAATATACTTCACAGACTCGGCAAATGATAAAAGTTATCGTTATCATTAGTCATAAAGCTTTATTTGTCATACAGCAATCATAGCCTTATTAAAATATAATAATTTCCGATAGATATAATTACAAGCTATACGATGAGCAAAGTCTTGGTAATTTTCGTATAGTACTTGTATCATAGATTTAAAAGTATATTTTAATGTGTATTTTTTGAGTGCTATTTTGATTTCAATTAGTGATTTCTTCATTGAATTTTCTTTAATAAGAAATACTTATAAGTACTTCATATCTATGATTTAATCTACATTATTTTCAGTGACTTGAATCACTTACTCAGTATGTTGATTTAAAATGATGCAAAATGCTTCGTAAATGTTCCTCACGTGAAATAGGTGTAAATTCAATTTCAACAAAACTTTTCAAATTCTGTACTTTATTTCAATATACTTCACAGCTGCACTATTCTGCAAAGAATAAAACTTTGTTATCCTCAGTCATAATATTCAGTTTATCAAATATTAATCGTAGCTTGCTTGAAATTTAATAATTTCTTATATTTATTAATTGCAAGCTGTACTATAAACTAAGTTTCATTTTATTGTAATTGTATTATTAATTTTATTGTGTATTTTAAATTGTTAAATTAAATCATTAGATAATAAAGAAAGCTCTTAATTTATGGCTTGAAAAATAGTTCAAATTATGTCCATTTTGTTACATGTTTGTATTGTACTTGCTAATTCTTTATACTCCAAGTGAAAACGTACAAAATTGTTGTTTTAAGAACATATTTTATTTACAATTAAACACATGAATACATTTTATGTTAGTTAATTTTTTGCAAAATTTGCAAACAAAGCGCGTTTCATAAACGTGCATTTTAATTATTATTATAATAAATATTAATAAAATCGTTCATCTAAAATTGAATGTAAATTTCGTTTTGGCATTCTGTTAGCTAAATATCTAAAATAATAAATTTTCGATGGCGTTTCTTCTTAGTGTATTAGTTTTTTAATCTTTTGTAAAAACTGCATAGTTTAAGAGTTTAGATTTATTATTTATGAATATTTAATTATTGAAATGAAAAAATATAATTTGTACTCAAGGAGATAACGAAAAACATATCAGAGAAACATATTTTTAAATAATATATTAAATTATTAAACCGTATTCATATCAGTCAATACCTTACAGAAAAAGTAAATAATTCTTAATTATTCTCATTTACAATAAAAACTAATAAAATAATTCAAGTGTTAACTTTAATAGTTCTTTTTAAAGTTGTAAATATAAAATGATAGTTAATTTTCAGCCTTAATCCTGAAATGTACTTATTAGTAAAACTAAACATAAAAAAAAAAAAACATACACTCTACTCAGTATCTCATATGCTTGAGATAATTAGCCTGCTTTTAGACGTGGAATAACGAAGACTAGAATTTCCGAACGAAAAAGAAGAGATTTTTGCTTCAATTAATGCTTTAATTAATTCGGTTAGAGAACAGGCTAATTTATTTGGGTTTCTGATTTCCAAGGGGAAAATTTTTCAAAATCTTTAATACTTCATTAAACAGTTTTCTTTAAAACTAAAACCGGTGTAAGCGCATTTTAATTATATATATATATATATNTATATATATATAAACTAAAAATAATCTAACAAAGTAACTTAAAATTGTATGTAATTATTACTACTTTTGTCCTAGAGTCTCAGAAACGTGTCAATAATACTGCACATTTTCTGATTCATATCGTTTTAAACATACTTAAAGGTAGTAATATTACACTGAGGAAAAGTATGGTCAAAAGTTCCAGAATATGGTAAAATTTACTGTATTTCTGGGTCTATAGGAAGACCAAAAGATCAGTAATTTTTACCGAAGCATTTTGGGAATCATTTTGGTAAACAAAGCAATAAAATTGATTTTTATAGTATGTGATAAAATTTGGTTAACTTAGTAAAATTTCATATTATTAAAATGATACTTCAGAGCTTGACATGAGCATTATTTATTCAGTTAAATTTACTTACCACTTTTGCATTTTTTACCAAATGGGTGGGTGGTAATAAGAACTATAATTTTTAAAACTAGAAGTTCCGGTAAAACTTCTACCTTATGAATGAAAAAATTATCAAATGAATGGTATAAACACTGTATATTTTGTTTTGTATCCTTCGTCTTATTGTTGATGTAAAACTTTTAAATTAAGTTAACTACTATTATTAAACTTGTACTAGACCTTATGCTAATACCTTTAAGGAAAAAGTCGAAAGTAATTTAATGTTAATTTGAGTGCTTAAAATACATTACTTGTTTTTATATTTAGGTATATATTTGGTATATATATCTTTAGGTACATATATCTTTTAGTTATTTTTTATTAGGCTAAAAGTTATATTATGATATGGCATAAGATATTAAATGAGTTTGAGTTAAGTTAATACTAATTAAGTATGAAATTATTTGGAGTTCCTTTGTAGGAATGGAATGCAATTATTTAAAAAAAATGATTGGAATGTTTACATTGTTTTTTTATGTAATGAATTATAAATTGAGTGGACCTGATACGCAATACATTTCGTAGTATTACTCAAAACAGATCGTTCCTAATACCTAAAATCTAATGTTTATCTATTTAATATAATTACTTAAAATAAATTAAACGATACAAATAATTATTGGAAAAAATTAACATATCATTCAATTCCGTTTTTAAAGGCAAATATCTAAAAAAAATTCAACCGTACAGCAAAATTATAAAGAAATAAAATTGTGGTCCTCGATTCCTTGCCCTTCCATCACAAATATAAACTTTTTTCAACGATTAGTAGATAGCTATTTCATTATTTGTCCCGATGACTTAATAAGTGTTCAATTTGCATTAAATATATGTATTCATAGGACAAAGAGAAATCATACCTGGGCAAAGACTTTAAAGCAACATTTATTGAATTGTTACGCTGGTACGTGCTGTTGCTAAAATCGTGGCATAATTTATTAAATTCTGAATATTATTATATTTTTATATTAAAACACTCAAAAGTATAATGTGCTGATATTTTAATGAAACAATCTGCGAGGATTAACTGAACTAAGATTGTATAAATGTAAATAATTTTGTGAATTCGTTTGGTATGGTATAAATATTTCTTCAATTTGAAATTTTAATACGTTAGTAAAAATTGCTATAGATTTAGGTTTAGGGGTCCTTATACTTCACAATCAAATTTTTTATTGCCTTTATAAATTTTAAATATTTACATATACATTACTATAAAAACCGTATATTTTATTTATTCTATTCATATTGAATTTTGTTTCTATTATATTTTTTAGATAAAATGCAATAGTTCATAAGGTATTTTGGCGTTAACTGATATTTATTAAAAAATATGTTTGAATTTACTATAACATAAATTTGCAACCATTTTGATTATATCTGTGACTGAGGTAAAATATTGAATGAACGGAAACTTTAGTTAATATTGCTTGTTAATAAATCTAATTATTGTTTTGGTTATAACAACAGACATTTATTGTGTTGTTAGAATTTTCATTCTAAAATTACAGTAACATAACCGGCAGCGACCTGTTCACCCAATTAACCGTAAAGTTTATAGAAAAGAACATTTTTTACTTTTATCGTTTTGAAGTTGTTTACAACCAGTATGTTTGAAAAACCATGAAAACAAACGATATGATTTTGAACCATTTACAACCAGCATGGTTTCAAAACCGTAAAAAAGAGAAATTTAACTGGACTTTGGAGTTAGGTATTTTGTTAGGTAATGGACATTGGAGTTAGGGTGTAGTTGAGTTGTATTTTATAAAATGAACCGAGGAATGGGGTTTAATTAGTTTATCTGGCTGTTTTACACATCGTAAGAGATGAGAAATACTGTACTTTTTTTATTGAGCAGCTTTATGGTGCTTCTTTCTATGCGTGAATGAGAGTAATGTACTCTAATAGTCCAGGGTCTTAAATTGGGGAGTGTAGGACACTGGAAACTCTTCATGCGTTGAAGGAAAGGAGGAGATATTGTGATGTCAACATTCGAACCCCCGTTCTGTCGGTCATGAGATTGACAGATTAGCCCTCTCGGTTATAGTATGTACTTATCTGCAGGGAATTAAGTGGGTTCGCACAAACTAGGTGGATCTAGTTTGTGCTATGATATTCCGGTTGTTTAGCTGTATTAGGTGAAAACAGTTAACAATCGGTTTTCTCACATTTACAATTTTGAATACCATATTATTTATGTTTATTTGACTGATTTGCTTAAATATGGTAAATTCACAATTAAATAAATTTTTATTTGATCTTCTTTCTGATAACTATCTGATTTCGAATAATGTTGTTTGAAACAGTCTTTCCGACTTTTAATTTATTTTAAAAAAATCATTTAAAGAAAAAATATTCGATTACTTTTTCTAACTTTTCTTAAAAGAAGAGGGCATGCAAATGAGAAAATGGTATCTGGAACTGAAACCTTTGTAAAGGGCTGAGTTTCAAGAATTGATGATCGTGGGTACCAAAACATCTGCGGCAATTCATTTGAATAGATCCTCTGCTCGAAACTAGAGAAAAGAAGAAAAAAAAATATTTGAATTGCACTCTTACACTAAAGAAGAACGAGAAAAATCTTATTATGGCAGTGTGAAATAAATGGTAATTTATATTATTGGAATCCATTTTACACATGAAGAAAAAAACTTTTATATACACTATGTGTTGTATAAAAACAGAATTAACTTAAAGTTATGCCGCTGCGTATCAAAAACTGACGGATCATAAGCCATAAAAAATGAGTTTGGTGTTAAAATATATTTAAGCAAGTTTGATTTGTTTTCATTCTCCATCGTTTCATTTTTAGTTTTGTAGTTAGGCATTTTTTTAAGTATAACTTTAAAAAAACTTGCAAAAATGGGGAATATTACTGAAAAACAACGAAATATAGAACTTTTAAAGCATAAAAAAATATTTTCGTTTTTTTTTAATCTGTTTTTGAAATTTTAGGATATAGTGAAATACGAATATTTAATCTAAATTGCGTTTCAAAACCTCCAAATATATAAGAAAAGATTAATTTCGTTTTTTTTTATGAAGCATTGCTTTTTTTTTAAATCTTTTAAATATTTAAAGATGCAGTGAAAAATTTTCTAAATTTTGAATAAAAATACTATTCTTTTTAGTTAAAAAATAAATAAAATAGGAAATATACGAAAATAATAAAGCAATTTAACAAAAATAATTGAAATATTTAAAACAATAACAATAAATTTTGTTTTAATTGTAATAATTATTAAAAATTTCCTTTTTGATATTTAAGCAGCAAACATATTTTATGATTATTCAATTTTATGATCCACATTTTATCTATGTTTTATGATTATGTGATTATTTCAAAAAAGTACAGCAATAATAACGCATTAGCATATATAATTAATATTATAATAATAGTGTCATAAGGGAAAAATTAGTTGAATATGATAATACTTTGTAAATGAATAGGGTATAAAATATATTCGCAATTTAGTAATAGTGATAATAGTAGCTGTGGGCGGAGTATGTTATAGCAATGTCAACCTTCGTCTGTAATAAGTTGCCCCAACATAGAATCGAGTTAATATGTCTTATATACAAGCGAATTGGAATTTAATAATGTAGTGATGGACTCGCTACAATACTCCCCCTCTAGAAATTTATCTGCGATAGAATTCGATAAACAGATACTTGTTGATTCATTGCTGTTTTTTGTGAGAAGCCGGAAGAACTGTATTAAGATCCCCGGACTTTGAATTATAATCGTAAGAGGTGTATTAAGTTCACGGTCGTGGTTGCTCTTGTGTTGCCATTACCAGTCGAATGTATACTGGCCGGCGTTGTGTGTGATAGAAACTGAGTATCAACAGTACGAGGAGTACAATGTTGCATTCACAATTAGAAAGTAAACTGTTTAATGTGGACCATCTATTGAAGAAGGAGTATTCAAATCAAACTGGGAGTGTCTGGCGGAGTAGGCGTGTTCAGATCACATCCTTATATCATCAATGTGGGAGGAGTATGTTATCAACAATGTCAACATTCATCTACGGAAAGGTACCCCAACATAGAATCGAGTTAACATGTCTTATATACTAGTGAATAATCACTTAGTAATTGGTAGACACGCTACAGTTGCGATGATATATCGTGCTAAATTCTATGCTATATTATATGAACAATTATAAATTTTACTGTATAATATAGCAAATAAAAAATGTAACCTGGGAAGGCATGTTCTTTCCTGCCTTGCAACTTGTCCCTAAGAACGATTTTGTACCAATGGTTGTTTTAAATTGATTTCTAAGATGTCATTTCCTTGTGATTTTGGTTACAGAAATTTTTATTATTAAATTGAAGTCTGTCAGGAATTAAAGGTTCTTATTCAAAGGTTCACACATTCTGCTGTCTTTCTGTAGTCGTTGGCGTCGACATCATTTGTTGATCTAACTTATATATTTATTATATTTCATCCTATCCCTTTCTCAACGTCTTATTATTACAATTTAGATTAGACTCAACAAAGTTTTAACAAAATAGGATCGTATTTCATTTCGCCCTTCGAAATATCTATTTTATTGCAACAACTAGGTCTAAGTAACTAATACCACTGAATATATTTCTACTGTTGAATGCTATTTAATTATTTGCCTTCTAAAATTGCAGGAAAATAATTAGCGGCAGGCTTTGAAATCGCTTACATTTAGTACAGTTAAGAAACCATGAATACAAAACTTCACGTTTTTTAATTTTTGCCTTGAATGGTTTCACTATCATAACTGGCCATAGGAGCTAGACTTTTGTCACTTTATGGACATTGTAGTTAAGCTGTGGTTGAGTTTTGCTTCGTTAAATGAACCATGGAATGTGGTTTTATTAGTTTATCTGGTTGTTTCACCTATGGTAAGATATGGGAAATGCTAGTCTTTTTTTTGCTAAGTAGCTTTATGGTGCTGCCATACACGCGTGAATGAGAATATTGTATTTTAATAATCCAGGGTCACAAATTTAAATGTGCAGTACGCAAGAAACTCTTCATGTACTAAAGGGAATTGATGAAATATTGGGATGTTATCGCTGGGACTTGAACCTCCATTCTATCAGTCATGAAATTGACAAATTAGCCCTCTTGGCTATAATATGCATCCAGCCGCATGGAACTAAGTGGCTTCATTATGTGAGCCTATTTGGTGAAATAAAAATTCTGGTTGTTAAGCCGTATTAAGTGAATGCCGTTAATAAACTGTATTTATTACAGTTACAGTTTGAATACTATCTTATTTATTGTAATTTGACTGTTTTGTTTGAATATCCTAAAGGAGCAATTAAATAAATTGTTATTTAGCCATTTTAAAAGTTATTATTTTGTTATGAAAAATGCACCCTTTTTAGTACATATAAGCCGCCACGATAGTATTTACCCTAAAATATATCAGGCTATAAAAAACCTTAGGCGAATATCTGTCTGCGGCTCTACAAGCAGTGTTTCACGTATAAATGAACACCAGGTACGCCGTACACAATCTATAGCAATGGTATACAGACTGCATCATTCTTTTATTGGAATCACTCAGTATCATTATTTAATCTAAATCTCCCTTTTCTCCATACCCTATGTGTTTTTGGTACTTAAAATACACAAATAAATATGAAAAAAAGCTGGGTTGATAATCTAGTTTTGTAACATAAAATGGCTGTTTTATAAACCTTAAAAATTATATATATA
>NC_092214.1:52743003-52760644 GCF_043381705.1 Parasteatoda tepidariorum
TGTCTCACTGCCATATATATTTATATATATGTATATATATATATAAAAGATTTTAGTAAATTCCTATATACTTTTTTTCCCTTTAGTGAGTGAAAAAGTTCACTGAATTCGGAAAACATTTAAGTGACACTAAACCGTAATAATAAATAAATAAAAGCATCTCATTACAAAATTGTTTAATGTGCAGTGAAATATATGCATACTTGCTCGATAAAAAATGTTCTATCTAGGACAGTTTCTAATATCTAATTGTAACAGGTATGACAAAAAATTTCAATTTAATTTTAAATTTTTTTACTGAAAGTGTTATGTGGCACGAAACGCTATATATTTTAAAAATATATGAAATATTAATTTCTTTGAGCTATACGGAACTATAAAATATATATGATTAATATAAACTGTATGCAATAGACACTTTAAAGCACAAGTTTGATTAGATAGAATAATTTAAATTCTTTCAACTGAAAATATTTATAAAAAGAAAATAATTTTAAATTGTTTTGATGTAAAGCTGCTTGCTTGCATCCTATTATTTTGTAAAACACGTTTCCAACGATTTCAAAAGCAAAGTAGGGCGTATTTGAATTTTCATAGTGGTAGGTTTCAATGAAAGGTTTTTGTAAGAAAATAATTGAAGAGATTCTCTGGGGGAAAAGAAATACTTTAGGTAAGGAAAATTTTATAATAAAGTTACTTTCTTTGGTGGTGGTGAAATTTCTTAAATTGTAGTCTTAACCAAGTATGTTGAATGTAAAAAAAAAAACCAGAGATAACGAACGATACCAAACAATTTCTTTGGAATTGAAATATTATGCAATTTAATTTGACAGCAACAATGTTTTTTACCTCAAAAATAAATCATATAATACAAAACGGAATATTCATATTTTAGGAATATTTTTATTCCCCTTTCAACATATAAAAGTCTTAAAAAATGTTTCTTGGGATTTTGTAAGCATTCTGATTTAAAAGGAATTTTTCTGGTATGCTAATTTAGCTTCAAATTTAAAAAGTGACACAAATAATCAGAGAGGATATTTTATAAAACCTATTTAACACATCGCCATTTAGTATGTAGGAGAATTCATCATTCAGTCTGTAGGTATCAAATTCCCTAAGATCAAGATTTGTTTACCGACAGAAAAACAAATAAAAATATAGAGAATGTGATATTATAAAATCTTTTATTGTCAAATTAAACACGAAACTACTCATCCATACAGTGGAGCAGCGTAAAGTTACAATTCGAAAGCAATTAAATTTAATTATTAAAATGCATATTTAACTTATTTAAAATTCAGCCATTAAATAGCTAACTGAAAATATTTTTCCGAATACAATCTTTTCTTGTTCATTATTTTTATAGTAACGTTTAAAACTAATTAACATAAAGTGTCTTTTTATCGGCATACAATACTATTGCAGTTGTTGATAAATATCGTGTTCTTGTTTATAGCAAAGAAATTGTCAAATAATGCTAAAGAAGTATGCCATTCTCCAATACTTTTGCATTAAAGCAACCTTTTAGCCATAAGGAAAATTGAAAAAGCATTAATCAAGAGAAAACTACTATTTACATTATTTATGATTTATAGACCACAGCCTTAGGCTTATCAATATATTTACTAGAAATTTGACTTTGATCAAAGCAATTTAAGTTCACATTATTTTTTTGTTTGACTGCACAATTGGTGTTTTTCTGCGTCACACATAATTTATTTAATGTGTTCTGATCATTGAAAAATGCAGTGGTCAATATATTAATGATTTTAAAAAATTTCAATGTTTGCTTTTAAGAAAGGCAAACATGCACCGGGAAAAAGGTTCAGGTAAAATCACAGTACTGCATGATTAAGACATTTCTGGTTAGAAGAAAAGCGTAATTCTAGTTGATAAAACCAAAATATACGAGATTTAAACAATTTATTTGCTAAATTTTCATATGGTAACCGTTCACCATAAATTCCGGTTTCAAAATTTTTTTTTCTTACTATCTCACATTTAGTAAAAATTACAACACCGAAAAGTAGATTTAGCAGAATCAATGGTTTTTATACCATGCTCTAAGGTATCATGATAAAATTACCAAATTTTAGCACGCATTATAAAACCTTATTTCACTATTAATTTTACTAAAATCATTACCAAAGCACTTCGGTTAAGAATATTGATATTTTTGATGCTGCTGTAAAGCCAGAAACATGGTAAATTTTACTATATATTGGTGATTTTAACTACAATTTTCTTTTCTTCTCAATATAAGTTTTAAATGTATATAAAATAATTTTTAAGGTTTTGAGTAAATGATTCTTAAGACCATATTTATTTATTTGTCTTTCAATTTAATCGGGTGTTTTTCTCTAATTTATGATTTATATTACAGCAAAACTGTCAAAATCATGGAAAAAATAACTAGATTAATAAGATTGTCAATTCTCAGAGAATCTTTTTCCAGCTTGGAATTTATCCAAAACTTATTTTTCCGAAAGAATGTTTTAGCGCTCTAGAATAAACAACAGACGTCGATAATAATTGAATTGTCCTAAGTTACCGGCTGATGTTTTGGTTCATGGTCTTGGAAAATGTGTCAGCAAAAACATCCATAGTCTTCTGTTTCTGGCACATTAATTTTTTACTTCTTAACTGAGCATTTTGTCTTAGAGTTACTTTAGCCTTTTTATTTTTACTTTTTTGCGTAAGTGATGTATTTACTGTTTTTTTCCCCTCTATATTTTGATTTGCTGATCTTGTTATTTATCTCCATGTTATTTATCTTCAATTTTGTGGTCACTTAATTTAAATTAATTTTAGTTGGAAGAAAATTAATTAACTATAAAATCTTAAGAGAAAGATGACAATTTTAAGACTGACTCATGTCTCTCATGGAGAAAAAATTACCGTGTTGTATAGTAATGACATTTTCAATAAAAAAACAACATAATTCAGGTTTTAAAAACCAACACATACGATATTTAAACTATTCATTTGGTCGTTTTTCTGTTCATATGGTAATGGTTTACAGGAAATTTTAGTTTCTAAAATTATAGTACTAGTTAAGCATTTAAAGTTAAAATACTGACATCACATATTTAGTAAATCATACAAAACTGAAAATTAAACTAAATAATTGGTTTTTATACCATAGTTTTAAGGTATCATGATAAAACGACCACACTTTACCTCATTTACTAAATTTTGCCATACATTATAAAACCATATTTTATTGTTGCTTTTACCAAAATCATTATCAAAGTGCCTCGGTGAAACAAGGTAAAATTTACCATATTCTGGTGATTTTGACCATACTTTTTTTCAGTGCAAGGATCGTTTTATTTTACACACATCGGTCTTAATTTTTGTTAAAGAGAATAGGGGAGAAAAAAAAACTATTTTAAAGATTAAATTATGTTTTCATTTACAAATATAAAGTGCTCCTGTAAATTATTTTATTGATTTAAATAAAAAGAATTCGTTAACTCTAATATATCTCCTTTTGAAAACATTAACATATATGTTATTCTTAAGTGTTGTGCTTTAACTTGATATTATTGTCGCTAAAATGGAATTTCTTTCATCGTTATAAAATTAGATCATTATATTTAATTATAACAATTTTACGAATTTGATATTAATTTTATTTTTAGTTGGTTTTAAACAACAGCGACGCAAAGTAAATATATTTAAGTTCAGATTAGGGGGGGGGGACGAATTTTAAAAATAGTAATTGATTTTGGAATGTAGTAAAATTTGAATTTGAGATGCCGTATCTCTATTTTAACCCCTTGTTGCAGATGGTACACCGGTGTTCCTTTTATATATATCTTGCCATTCTAGTTACAAACGAAAAATATTTTTCATTGTAAAAAAAAGTCTAATAGTTAATAAAAAAATGTGTTAGATTGCTGGAATTATATACATGGAATTATAATATAGTACCTAAAAGAAAAGAATTGAAACTTCTTTTCTCATTCATATTCAAACAATTATCAATCATTGCCTTCGTAAATTAAAAAAATTTCTATGATAAATAACTGTTTTTCTTAGATCTAAATAACTGCAAGTAAGTGCAGATTCGAAAAATTATTGTTCGTAAGTGTTTGGAGGATTTTACTTTCAACGCAGAGAAAGACAGCGGTGCTTCATCTGTATTTCATGACCAGAAATTTTGATAAAAACTATTATTAAAATGATAAATATAATATTTTTCAACTTATTTTGATCTAAATAAGGAAAAAAGTATGTTTAATAAAAATTCGCGTCAAAAGGTTATTATAAGTCCCTGACAAGCTTAAAGAAAACTCTAAGTTTATTAAATCTATTAATCAATGTCATAATTTATTTTACTTGCATGATCTTTAATACATGACAAAAATTATGCATTACAACTATAAGAGAAAATGTAACTGCATTGAGTATAAAAGGAAGCAAACATGAATTAATTATTTATTGCATGTTTGATAATGCACCTTTTCTTTGAAGATCAATAGTATATTTATAAGTATTTTCTCTTCCTTGATTCAATACATCTGTCTTGGTATCACTGTCTAACCTGAAATATCACCCAAATATGATTGAAAATGTTCAGATGAGTTTTAAAAGACAAAATTTGCTTTTAATGAAGCCTGAAAGTTTAATTTTGCTTTTGGCTTAAACAAAATATTTGGTATTAAAAGATTTAATTTGTCTCCTTTGTTATTGCAAAGAATGCTTTGTTATTAAATATGTTTTGTTATGCATATGTTTTGTTATGTTATTGCAAAGAATGCTTTGTTATGCATCTTCATAAAACATAAAATATATTAGTTTGGTGGAATTTTCTCTTAAAGATTCTAACATTGAGTAGTGTTCTTAGATTTAAGATCCAATAAATAGCATAATTTAATAAGGTTTTTCTGAATTAAAAATAACTATATATTGAAAACATTAATTTACATAAAAAAAATAACATTTCCATTAAATAGTATTTTTTTCCTCCTGGATTCAATACATTTATCAGGGTATCGTGTCTAACCTGATATATGCACCCAAATATGGTTGAAAAAGTTCAGATGAGTTTTAAATGATAAATTTTCCGACAGTTAAAATGTGTTTCATAAAGGTGAAAAATACATCTTATTTTTTCCTGATAGTAACGGTTTCTTTTTTTAAGCTAGTTAGTGAAGACAAAATACTCACTTTTCATGAACGACTGCCTCACAAATATAAAAAATAAAAGCTTTATCAATTTATGGCTTTTATCATCAATGTTATACCATAAGAAAATATCATAATTGGCCACTTTTCAGACTATAGTCATACTCTCATAAATTATTTAATCCGTCCTTTTTCAACATTTGCTGTTGGTATGAAACTGCATATATTTTGAATTACGTTAGTTTTGGATAAATTTAAAAGCAGTTATACCGCATATTGAGCAACTGGCTGTACCATTAGCTAATATCATAATTCGTTACTTTTCAGAACATAGTCATACTATCATATATTTGTATCATTTGTTTCGTTATTCTAGCCATACTATAATATTAACCCATTTTTTCCCATCATTTGTTGTTAGTATGAAACTGCACTTCTTTTCAATTACTTTAGTTTTGGATTAATTTAAAAGCAATATTACCGCATATTGTGCAACTGGTAGTACCTTAAACAAATACTATAATTTGCTGCTTTTTAGTCCAGAGCCGTACTATCATATATTTTTTAACCCATATTTCTTCATCATTTGTTATTAGTATGAAACTACTCATCTTTTAAATTACGTTTGTTTTGGATCTTTTCAAAGCATTATTATCGCATATTGTGAAACTGATTGCGTTAAGTAAAATTTTTAAGGTGTAAATTACTCAGTCAAACTGACAATCGTCAATTTTATAAGGAATATTAAAAATATATTCTACATTGCTTACTATATTGCCGAGACCATATTTATGCAGACACAATTTAATAAATATCAGATCAGTATTCATATTATGTTTGATTTTAGAAGTTCAGAATTTTGTTGAGGTAAAAGCGTTTAACAAACTAAATCATTTAGTTCTATTTGAAAAGTGAGTTCCATGCAGTGTTTTGGGTCAAAATTGAGAGTCGTTTAAAGCGCATCATTTCTTAGTAATCAAAACATTTCAGTAAGAAGTTAGTGCTATTTTTCAAGATTTTAGTTCTTTTTCTACACATTTAGTAAAAAATGCAAAATTGAAAAGTAAATAAATTGAATAAATAGTTTTCATGCCATGTTCTATGATATCATTATAAAATCACCAAATTTCACCGCATTTACCGAATTTTATCTTATATAATAAAATCATATTTTATTGTTAATTTTACCAAAGCGAATCTTTAAAAATTAGCCAGTTTTTCGGCGTTCAATAGAGTCTACGACAAAGTTTACCATAATATAGATCATAATTTTTTTCTCGGAGTTAGTTTCAGATGAGTAACTATTGGCAAATTTTGTATCTTATTTAATACTATTTTGTATTTTATTAAACACTATTAAAAATTTTGTATCGCATTGAACTATATTTTTCAAATTTCTTCCAACCTTAGTAATGTGTTAATCTATCTACATATTTGTAGCATATAACCAATCTAAACTTGACTTGATTGCACAATGATAACTTAAACTTGATTGTACAGTGATAACTTAACTTGAACGATTCAACTTAAACGGAGATATGGTTCAAATTAACATGTAATTAAAATGGAAGAGAACTTTTTCGATTACTAATATTACAGTTTAAAGGTGAAACGATTTTTTATAGGAGTGATGTTTTTAGCTTTATAACTGGGAATTATACCGAATTATATTTAAAAAATGTATGCTTTATAAACTGTTATATATCATATATTCTTTATGAGCTAAATATATATAATAATTTGTAAACTAAAGGTATTTAATTTAAAGCTGTGTGACTGTGTAAGAAATGGATGCTCAAATTTCATGAAATTTTCTCCGTTTTTGACGAAACCGTCAAAAATTTCTTAAAAGTGATGAAGTAACTATCCTCACTGCTTCGAATTTCGTGTAGGTTTCCTACAGTGTCGCCCAAACAACTCAAAAACAAATAGAATAGAGATATAAATTGCACTCATGTCAGAAGCGAGATTTGAACCAGAATCTTCCGAGCATGAGGCGAACTCCTTAATCACCATACAGTTCGGTTGGCTTGTTTCGTCACTTTATTTTCGGTCATCTAGTTTTCATTCTAGTTTCTCTTTCTAGTTAACAATCTCCCATAGTGCACTGCGATGAAGTCCACGTTGAGCAAACATTTTCGTTATATATTTGAGAGATCGCTTTTTGCTACAAATCACGTGATTTCATCACGAAATGGCTTTCGAAATTTACGAAATACAGTTCAAGGATTGCTGAATCGCCAAAAGTGAGAGTTTTATTTCTGAAAGTGTATATAGAAACCGAAAACTTTGAAGCATTTTTTTTCCAAATTTCATAAGTTTCAGTAAATTTTTTGTACAATGTTCCTATAATGTTCAACGATTTTTAAAATGTATTTTTGTGAAACTAGAGTTAAGAGAAGATATAAAGAATGCTCAGGGAAAGGAAACAAATACGGAACTGAAAACCGATGGACAACAAAGAAATATTTCTCTCATTTTTGCTGTTGTGTCAATCGAAAATTTACAAATGATGAATGGGAAGCTGAAACTAGTGTATCCCAAATGCTTTAGCCTTTGTAAAAAGAGGAAACAGTAAATACATTTCCTACAACTGCTTCTCTTAGATCGTTTTTCAGAATCAATATAAATGGTTTCCTTTCAGACAGCTGTGATGTACAACTTTAGGTAATGTTTTCGACAGAGGCATCTTAGTGCGCTCTTCTAAGAGGATAAAAAACGATATAACTTGTTTATACATTTGTATTAATGTTCCTTTTAAGCCAATGTTACTCCTAACAAATGGTACCTGCGACTCAATGCATAAGATTATCAGGGGGTGAAAGCAATTAAAATATGCTAATGTTTCTGTTGAAACTAAGTTACGAGCTTCTTAGAATAGAATTTATGAGTGGATAACGTACATAAATTTTTTTATGAAACTATCTTTATGAGATTTACAGCATCATCGTAGTTTTTAAATTGATGTTCTTTCTGTAATCCCTTTTCATTTTATATTTTATTTAAAATATATTACAGTTTCATGCACATTCACTTTATTCAACCAGATGAATGATTCTGTACACAAACGGAAAATTTTCTGATGCTTATGATTTAGTAAATATGCACATAAAAAGAAATGCTTCGAATTTCTATTCAGCGTGAAATTGCCTTGCTAATAGTTTGGAAATTTTTATTTGAAACTTTTGTAACCTTCTGAAAATATAAAATAAATTAGCCAGTTAATTTTGTTCATATTTTACAGCTAGTCCTTAATATTTGTGACAAAAGTCTAGCTTGAAAAAAAATGCAACTTTTTAAGATATCCAGTAACCGAGGTTTTAATGAGAGCTTTTTTTAAAAAGAGAATCACACAAATAAGCATTAAAACAGTGGTATATTGACGACTAAGTTACTCATGTAACTGAAAGTCTATATATGATAATTTCGTTTGCAAAACTGCTTTGAAGTTTAAACGCTTTATACAAAGTTTTAGAAAATAAACTTATGTAGCTCTTCAAGCACTTGCGCTATGCTTCAATGCACACGGCAAAAATAAATTTGGTCAAATTTCCATACTCTATGGTTATATTTCTTGCAGGAAAAACTATAATTCTGGTAAATAAAACCAAAATATACGATATTTAAACCTTCATTTGGTAATTTTTCTATTTAAATGGTAACTTATTGGAAATTCTGGTTTTCAAAATTCATATTAGCTCATATTAGCACACATTTAGTACAAGGTGCAAAACTGAAAAGTAAGTTTAATCGAATAAATAGTTTTTATGACACGCTTTATAGTATCTTGATAAAATCACCAAATTTTACCACATTAGCCAAATTTTATAAAATATTGTAATAACATATCTTATTGGTAACTTTAACAAAATCTTTACTAAAGCGTTTCCGTAAAAATTATCGAGATTTTTTTGTGTGCCCATTGAGCCGGAAGCACGGTAAATCTTATCATATTCTAGTACTTTTGACCATACTTTTTCCTCACTGTTCAGAAATGATGAATCTACTTTCAGACAGTGTCCCAGGTTTGCGATTGTAAGTAGTTCAAGCGATTGTAAGTAGTTCAGTCAAAATAAGATAGGCATGCAAAAATCAAGAGCATAACTATACTGAGTTCTGATTGTAAATAACGTTATTGCAATAAAGATTGATTTCATTTTCCATTGTTAAATTAAGGCCACCTGTTGATTGCCATCTATGAGAAGCTTGGTCAAAATTTGTATTGCAGGAATTAAAATTGAATTTCTGACCAGTTATCACACTAAAACATGACGAATTATTGCATTACTTGCTGTCAGCTGGCAGTTTTTTATCCTTTTTTTTAAAATTGACCTACATAAATTTCATTTCATTCTTTGTGTATATTGCTAAATTGTGTTGAAATATTATAATTTACAATTATTTTTGTTTATTTTATTTTTTTTGCTTTTCAAAAAGGAATTAGAACTTTTTTCGCGCAGACATATAGCTTTTTAATCAATTAAAAAGCCTGCTCTTTAAATTTAGGATTTCAAAAATTGCTTTCTCACTCGGTGAAAAAAAATTCTATGATAGTAAAACTATCATACTGTATAGAAATAACATTTCTGGTATTAAAACCATAATTCTGGTATTAAAACTATAATTATGGTAAAAAAAGAAACATAATTCTGGTATTAAGAACTGAAATATGCGGCATTTAATCATTCAATTGATAATTTTTCCACTCATACGGTAACGGTTATCCGGAGGTTCTATTCTTCAAAATTATAGTTCTTTTTACCACACATACAGTAAAAAAATACAAAACTGAAAAGTAAATATAACTGAATAAATAGTTTCTATACCATTCTCTAAGGTATCATGATAAAATCACAAAATTTAAACATAATTACTAAATTTTCTAACATAAATATAAAACCATATTTTATTGTTAATTTTACCAAAATCATTAACTAGCCACTTTGGTAAAATTTATCAAGCTTTTTGATGTTCTCATAGAGCCAGAAACACGGTAAATTTTATCAATTTTTGTAGTTTTAACCATACTTTTTTCTCAGTACATGATGAAAACACAAACTCAGCTTTCCTTTTACAATCATCCTACAAAATAAAGCGAAACTAGTGATTCTTATAAAATTATTTCGTAGGATCTGAAGTCCTAGCAGTGATTATTAAAATGCTAATTGGTCTAAACTTTATGATCCAAGCAAACTATCACGTACTTCCATAAAAGTTTTCGTTCCCGGATAATGTTCATGTTTAGTCCCCGGGAAAATTTCCCGGTTGGTTGATCCGCTTTTTTAGTTATCTCACAGACTATAAAACAAGAGAACAAGACACGTTTATAAAAAATAAATGGGAAATAGCTTGATGGGCATCAGTTTCTTGATCGTTGCTACGTTCATAGCTTTTTAAATGTGTATCCCTCTTAAACGCACAATAAATTTAAATTCAAATTTATTTCGTTAATTTTGCTTAAGTTTTCTTCTTTTAGTTTATATGTTCTAATTATTTTTAAAGAGACCATTTATTAAATTCAATTATGTTTGGACTTTTTGATAAATCTTTTGCAGACGTATGTTTCAAAAAATAAATATTATTTTTTTTAAATGTCTAACTTAAAATGTAAGTCTTAAGTTTTAATGTGTTCTGAGGACTTCTAATAATTTTAAGCCCACATTTATAAATATCAGTCACTTTAAAATTAAGAAAAAACGTTTCATTTTTAGTTTATCTTAATTTGAAAATGTTGTATTTAAATTTTCGCAAAAAGTTCGTTTAGTTTTCTTTAACGGTGATGGCTAAAATTCACTCTAAAGTGATTGCTTAAATTTTTAAATTCGTAATGATATAGTTTAAGTAAAAATAAAGATATTTCTCGTACCTACTTTTAATATAAATTGCAAGAAAAATAAATTTTGAAATCTGACAGGCAGTGTCACCAAACAATTTCGACATTTAACAGTTTTTATATTATGAATACACATTCTGCTAGTTAAATCAAAATAATTGCAGTTAGTGTGCAGTTTAGACCTTGATGTGTGTAACATTGGAACGTTAAAGTTTAATAGGTGCCAAGCTAGGCCTAATTGATACAAAATTAATAATAAAACGTTGCTCACATAAGTAAATAAGTTTTTTAATGAATTATATTTAATTTTGTGTATAGTAACACGTTTAACGCGTGACACGTGTATAGTAACATAGTAACACGTTTGCTTCTCACAAAAATTGTTTTAAATCCATTACGTTTAAATCGTTAGCCTGCTATGGCCATACTCGGGGATCAAAGATAATTGTTTTATTTTAGGTTATAGGTTATAAATAAAGGCTTAATTTGAATAGTAGTTGAACTCCATATTTGTTTCCGTTAGAGAAACAAATGGCTAATGACTTTGTCTCTCGTGATTGATTTGTGGTGCCCAGCGTTCAACAGCAAAATCGAATTGAAAGTATACTAATTTTAAAATGATAAAAAACTTGTATGAACATTATGGACTCTAACTTCATTGTTTTAATAAGTGGAGATAATCCATAATTCAAATATGACCACCAGATGCAAAATGTAAAAATACGAAAATGACTGACACATCGTAGGGAGACTATTATTCAATACTTATTTCGCTATTGTTTTCAAATTGGTTTAAATATTGCAAGATTTTTTGAAAATTTAGAGAACATTATTTATGTTAAATAAATATTATATAAATATTACATGAAAGTACAGGGGAAACTAAAGAAATTTCAGGGTTTAACTCTTAGTCGTAATTCAGGAATTTTTAGGAGTATTAGCTTCTTACTATTGGACATTTCAAATTAAATTTGTTCTAGAAAACAGAGAGCTTAGTTAATGCTCAATGTCATTTTAAAGTATTCGAATTTCCGTGTTTATAAGAATATGTCCGCTGTAACAGTTGAAGAGTAATTTACTCAGCCAATCGTGAAAAAAGAAAATTGAGTGGTTTTTATTATATTGATGCATCTGAAGTTGATTTTTCCAAATTCATTGAATGTACGAGAAACATGTATGGTATATATATGGCACCAAAACAATGATATAACACCGAATGTGTTAGTTTATTGTTCATAATTTCCAGGTACTTTTTTATATTTACATTAGAAAATCTGTAAAAAATAATACCTCTATAAAATTATATTTTTAACTCAGTTATAGTTGCGTTTGTGAAGAATATAAATATAGCTTTTCTCGTTTCATTATAAGGAAGAGCAAATTGGTGACTTCAATATCATTCAAATGTAGAAGAAAAATTAAAAAGCTCAATTCTATGAATGCTATAGTACAACTTTAAACGGCTGCCGACCAAATTGCCTTTTACCTTGAAATTAATATCAAGCAAGAAGTAAATGGTGGTGTCTTTATTCGTCTGTCTTTCATAGCTAGGTAAGGATTGTATTTTCAAATTTGAAATTAAATTATTAGCCAAAAACGGATAATGATGAAACAGTTGAGGACTTTAAAAATGAAATTTGTTTTGAGACAATGAATCGAAGGAATTCAATTTAAATATATAAGGACAGCTTAAATATGTAAAAAATATTATTTATAGGTTAAAAATAGAATTTGCTTAAAAAGAAGGACTTAAGTGAAAGGAAATGTTTCAGGAATATTATTGCAACACGATAACTTGTCTTTTCATCAAATTTTCCCACAATTTTAATTGTGAATTATTTTACTAATGATAATTAAATAAGACTTTATCTTTCTTTATTACTTTCTTCATCATTCTTCACCCTCATTAGTCATGTTTTTCGATTTTAATTCGCAAAGCTTTGCGAAATAGCCTGGTGAAATAATGATTTACTTTTTTGAGACTTACAAAAAGTTTCATATTAAAAATTGCTTTTTTTTTTAATCATTAGATATAAAGGTATTTTTCTAGTTTTGATAGTCATGTGTTAAATTTTTGTCATTGAAAGATTGAGAGCATAAATAATTAAATAAACAAGTTTTAAAGTGAATTTCATAGTTTCTGAAGTTTCGAAAGGTTTCAAAACATTTCTATTGGAAACTCATTTTCTCAGTTTAGCCTTTTCTTTTCAGTATTTCAGGCATCAATTTCCGGAGTTTTTTTTAGAACTTCTACACAAATACTACATTCATTAACTTTGCACTTTAGCCTTTGGCACCTCATTCATTCTACGGGATAATCAACGATCTTAACGGTCTTAATTTAATCAATCTCTCTTAGAAATGAGTTGGTAGGCGGTATTGCTTTACAAACAAGTTCACTTAATTACCAGTTGATGAAGTTGTGTTCTAGGTATTCTCTTTTAATAACTGACAAGAAATATATCTTTTAGTGAGAAGTATCACTATGGCTTCCCTAATGGCTTGGTTTCCTAGATACGATACGGAAGTTTCCTTCGAACTTTTTGCATTAGCCAAGCAATCTTTCTTAAGAGCGAAATACTTTATTAGGAGAAATGCTTAGCTAGTAGAATAATAAAAAGATCAAAGATTTTATTCTATGTTTAATATGATATTTATCCATTTAATGCGTTTAGGGAAGCACTGGTTAGAAAACGTACGGTTCAATTATTAAACGATAAATGAAATGCACTCAGAGGTTATACTGCTTCTTTAAATGTAATTTCTTCAATATATAACATTGGCTAAGATATATTAAATATAAATATATATCTACATTTTTGAGAAATAATATTAATTAGGAACTCATAGAACTGTAAGTACATCCTGAATTCTGGAAAACTGACTTCATTTTTGTGCTAAGTTGAACTGCGTGCTGCGGGCGGGTAATAGGGGGAGTTTCAAAATACAAACTTTAAAAATTTGATCAACACAGAAGTAAATGATAAAAAAAATAGGATTTTTAAGTATAGAATTTTTTATATTTGTTTCCTACCACCAAATGTACTTCTTTGAATCTCTAAACAAACAAATTAAAATGCATGCAAAAGTATGTCCTACTTAAAATTTTCTGTTTTAGACAGAATTTCGCTTTACACTGGTCTACTCTTTAACGGATTTTACTGTCATTTGTCAAAACTGTTTGGAATGTTCTTATTTTCATATAATCTAGGTGAAATAAACTAGGTAATCCTCAAATTTAGTACAACTAAGCATTGCAATAGCTAAATATAGCCAAAATAAATTTAAAAAGTTAAATATCGATAAAATGAAAATTTTTCAATAGATTCTCTGCAATAATTTAAAATAGTTGCTCAGGAAGTTGGTAGGCAAGGGAAATAGAAAAGTAAAAAGATTAATTCCCTTTTTTAAAGTTGCTGCATATTACATAAAAATTATTGAGGAAATTTTGATTTTTGAAGTTTTAAATCTACTTAAAATCTAAATCTATTGTCTATTTTTAAGCCATTGTGCAACTAACAATTTAAAATTTACTAACCCACACATATTCAGAAGGATAAGTTAAGTTTGATAATGTTAATAAATTGTTCGTTAGAGCCGAAAATCTTCTATTATTGTTTTCATTTTACTTTTTTTTTTATTTTACATGTTTTTATAATAAATTTTAACTTACTTCAGTTTGATTAGTAGTTTGTCTCTAGAGGTACTTTTTGTATAATTGTGTTTTTTTCCGGGAAAGGTAAATTTTTTTAGGATCTCGGGAACTGATTTTTAAAATATTTTTCTTTTCCCCCTCTTGTCACAGTTCATATTGACATTAGGGGCTCTTTTTAAAACTCTCTTTATTTGGGGGAGAATATTGAACCAAACCTTGGATTGAAATAAATATTTGCCTCTAGTTGAGAATTTTTTCATTCTTTTTATATACTTGTTACCAGTAATAGTAGATACTGTCTGTTGTGTTAAATTAGAGAAAACTTCCTTTAATCCTATGGGAGTTTATGATGTTGCAGAAATTCTAGATCAAGGGTATTCCCACCTTTTAGTTTATGAACCAAACTGATTTTTCCACTGAATCCCAATGACCAAAAGCCTAACCATTGCAGATGATATTTATAGAGAAAGGGGTGCGTCTAATCCACTGAACTTTAGAAGTGCAAGAAAAACTGCTCCTTTTTATAGTTTGGGGACTATTTTAAGAATTTACCAAATCATTTCGATACTTTTTTAACTACCTAGCTCATCATACACTGAAAAGAAATTCGAATGAAATCGCCATATTAAATGGTAACGACATTTATGGTAATAAAAACTATAATTCTTATTAATAAAATCAAAATAGACAGTATTTAAACCATTCAATTCGTAATTTTCCTACTCTTATGGTTACTGTTTACGGAAATTCTGGTTTTCGAAATTATGGGTCTTATTGCCACACATTTAGTAAAAAAAAATATAAAACTTAAAAGTAAATGCAACCAAATAAATAGTTTTTATGCCATGCAATAAGCTATCATGACAAAATTATAAAATTTTACCTCATTTACCAAATTTTATCATATATTATAGAATCATATTTTATTGTCAATTTTACGAAAAATTTCACCGAAGTGCTGCTGTCAAACACACCGAGCTTTTCTGGTGTTTTCATAGAGCAAGAAACATGGTAGATTGTACCATATTCTGGTATTTTCGACCATACTTTTCTTCTCAGTGAAATAACTTGGTTTAATTTTTAAAAATGCATGGAAGTTATGAGTGAGTGAAAGAACGTGTTTGTATGTTTTTAGAACAAATTTCATGTTATTAATTACAATTTAAATGTTTAATTTAACTTGTAAATTCGTCTTTTATTGCACTTCATTGTTATAATCCTTTTCACTGTTTTTTTTGTTATGGTGCATTAAATACAAGAATCTCGGTAGATAGGAACTCGTTTTGAAAGTCCAACAGTTGTTGCTGGGTGGGCGTAGTTTAGAGATTCTTGTTATAATATGACAGCGATATGATCGCTTCCCCTATTGACAACATTGTTGAAATATTAAGTAAACTACAACACAATAAAATAATTAATTCATTTAATATCATTTGGTTTGTCATATGTTTAAATTTTTTCATAATATTGATTACTTGAAAACTTAAAAATAAAAAATAAGTTTTATTTGCATAAGCATCCAACTTTAATTAATTAACAAAGTTGAAGATAAGCACTCAAGATTAGTGCTAGTCAAGGTATAACAAAACTTAATAGTATAGAGGACAACACCTTGTTTTACTAGGGACCATTTTAGTTTACTTAAGTTTTTCTCTTAAATGCATGGCTATTATCGTCCACAAAAATGTTTTTGCTAGTCAACAAATAGTTTTAATTAATACATTTTATGTAAGGACATAAAAATTAAAAATTGAACCAAGATCACTTTTCCCTGTATTTTAAGATGGACTTGAGTTGAAATTTAATCTTTTTTTAAATTTCCATTTCAAAAGTCTAATTTTTCAGATTTAAAAAAATAGTATTAAAGTATTTAAGAAAAATAGAGGGTTAAAAGGAGATTTTGGAATCTAATTTAGTAGTTTTTCAGTAAACTATCTAACACTTGGCATTTTGATATGGATTATAAAGGAACAAAAAAGCTTTTCTCCTTTTTCAGTTTTTATTTTCAGGAGCATATTCTGTTTTTTTGTTATTCCCTGTAAGCATTTTTTTTCTTACTCTTAAAAAAGACGTTACCTAGGAAAGTACTATCTAAATTTGAGTAATTTTCTGTTTTTTTAATAGGTTAAAATTTAATTATTCAAACTTATGTGCTTTAAACAAAAAATTGTGCTCGACATTCTTGCTGAGGTATAAATATTCATCTCGTTAAAATGCAAAATAAATTTTTACTTTCAAAGCACATTTTTTTCTTCTTCTATTAAACCGTTTTCAGACTCACAATTTTTTCTGGATCGAATTTTGTTTATTCAGCAAAATGTTTTCTTTCTCGAGATATTTTTTTTTTCATATGAAATACGAAGATTTCCGTCGAAGATATAAAATAAGAATAAACTTGTTATTTTGCAGCTTAAGCGTATCGGATGAAAGTGTTCTGACATCTAGGCAAGATTAATGGAAATATACTACGCTGAAACGGAAGAAAGCACACTTGAGTTTTTGACAAGTGTTCCATAAAATGTGTGAAATATTTGGTTTTGTATAGGTTATGAGAAATAATATATGAACATTCTATAAAACGCCAACAATGCATTTCAGTATACCTAAATGTTATATGCTTATTTCAAGCACTTTCATCCTTTATATTGCTGGAAAAGAAATTCTTAACTAGTTTTAAAGAGTTTTTTTTAAAATTAATAGCTAACCAAATAGATATTTTATCGAATTGGAAGAAACACCCATATTAAAAGACTGTTTTACATTTTATATATATATATATGGGTCACTTTCATGTCCCCAGTATATTTTATGTTTGTCTTACAGCTTACGAAAAAAAAGAAATTCAGGGAAAGTGTCCTTCAGAATGCAAGCTAACAAAAGAATAAAAATAAAATTATCAATTTTTATTTTTTATTTATTTTAGGTAATTAAAATATACCAATATGTCATTCCCTCACTTGTCCCCACTGCTGATTTAAAAAAAGAAAAAAATTGTTTCTGAAATAAGAAATTTTTTT
>NC_092214.1:52763078-52773338 GCF_043381705.1 Parasteatoda tepidariorum
CTGTTTGGTCAGGGAGGCTCCTGTATATATATATATATATATAGTTGAAAATATCGAGAAAACAAGAAAAAGATGTAAAGATTTTTAAAGGAGAAGAAAGAAATAAAAAAAATGTTTTTAAAACATTCATAAAATTAAAATTTTTTAAATTTTCTTCAAAAAAATTATATTGAAAAAAAGAAATAAAATAAGGAAAAGATATAATTTCGTCATCAGCAATCATCATACGATTATATCAGAAAAAATGGTGCTTTCTAATATTGTATTACTATAGCCAAAAAGAAACATATCAATACAATAGTGTTAGGAGCACCAGAAATTGAAACGAAAATAGATCTTTTTAAGGAAACCAAATGTAAGATAATAGTAAAAAAATAAACAATCAAGCAAAAAACTAAAAACATCTATTACAATAAACTTCTACTGCAATAACATTATTTTTAGTATCATGGGGAAATAATTAAATTTATTTTTGTTATTTTATACCATTTTCTTTTCAGTACTCTCTCAAAAAAATTAAATTAAAGCTTTTAAATATTTAAAAGAATTTTTTTTTCTAAATTGAAAATGTGTATCTCCATTATGATGAAAAAATAGTTCAGTTTACTTTCAACTAAACTTACTTAATTTAAATTTCAATGTTTACTTTATTACTTTTTAATTTGTATTTAAATACATTTTCAATTAAATTTCTCATTAAATTACTGTTAACTAATGTTTTATAAACATTAAGCTGATTATCTCTATTGTAATTTGTTGTTTAAAGTTTTGTTATATTCACAGTTTAAAAAAATTAAAAAAAAGGAAATAAATAATGCATGTATTTTGTGTCTGTAAACTGATATTCTTACAGAAAATTTTATTATTTTTAATTTTCAACGTTGTTTGCGGAGTCACCTTACCATAAAGATTACAAAGATACTTTTTTAAGAAATTTTATATTATTTTTTATTTCTCAAACATACTGAAGAACAACTCATTGCTCATCTGACATAAAGAGAAAATTTTAGTTATTTGTCTTTCCAACCAAAACAACCTTTAAAATGTTTTTTATTATTGATTTTTTAAGGTTTATGTCTGTAAAAGATATAGTTTTTATATAAGTTTTTTACGATTAGCAAGATATTCGCAATCAAAATGTGCATTGAGTAAGCCTTTTGCTAAATATTAAATTTTTACCGCATGTTATACCAATGTTGAAAGTATTCTTAATTTGTAGTTTTCGAACTGTAAGAAATGTTTAAATTGATACATGGGTAAATTAATTAAAGTATTTTTAATGGTGAGCATTGGCATCATTAAGCAAATAATTTTTGAAAATTATTCAAAAACAAAAAAAAAAAAACCATTGAGAATTTAAAAGATTGAAAATATTTGTTTTGAAAATAAATTAATGAATTAAAATTAAGAGTACTTCCAGACATTTAGTTCATTTCCATTAAAAATTAATTTTATTTCCATGAGAAATATAAGAATTTTTTTATGAATCCTTTTTTCATAAAACAGTATTTAATTTATTGACCTTTTATATCACAAATAATGTTATGCAAAAGCTATACATTGGTTATCTTCAGCAGCTTCTATGACGTTATTCTGCAGTTACTGTAATGTTTAAATAAAAAACAACACACCACAAACTTCGGTTTAACACCGCTTTTTCATTGGTTTCTAAAAATTATAGCTTGCACCTTTTAGATTCCGAGATTACATACACTTCGTCCAAAATAATTCCTTGCGAAAGATCAATGCAAGACAAAGAGTCACGAAAACTCGTCATTATCTCCACTGAAGTATTCATTACTTACACTCAATGCGATGTTTAGAAAAATTTTGTGTTGATAACGATATTTAAAATTATTTTTGATATCATTCATCCTGAAAAGAGGTTGTTATAATCATAGGGTGTCACATTTGCTATCTTTTATTTTTAATAATGTAAAAATTAGGTACCTATATACTGAAATACTAGCTAAGAACTAGAAATTTTTAAAAAAATGTACTTTTCTTCTAGTTTTTCTTTTTTTAATAAATTAGCTTTAAGTAAGTAATTAAGAAATTATTTTCTAGCTTAAACTGCCAACGTGACTAAAAATTATATATCATAGTTTTCGAAAAAAAAAATTTATTGCAAATTAAGGTGCTAATATTTTTACTGTAAATTCTGTTTTATGTTAGAAAAAAAATAAAAATATGAGCTATAAATCACTTTGTCATCCCCAAGGTACGAAACCGTGGAGCTTGCTTAGTCTGTTAGCCTCATAACGCAAAGACCCAGACATAAAGTTGAGTAGTGCTGTAGCGAATACATTACATCTATTTTCAAAGTAAATATTGCGGACAATATTTTTCCTAAAAAATTATTTTTTATTACCGTGTAGTGGTTAGTGTTCAAGTGTTAAAAGTAAAAAAAAAAAAAAAATAAAGTGCTTCTTTATTTTTCATATGTTTTTACATCGTTTTTCGACTTTACAATATCTTGATGAATGGTTAAGCAATTTCGATTTTTCTCCGTACCAAAATGTTAAATTGTAATTTGTTTTTCCTTATGAAAACATATGCATTTCCATACTTCATTAAGTAACTTTAAGGGGATATTATTTATATTTATATCATATTCAGAGTATAATTTTCAATTTAAAGATCTAATTTGAAGATATTTTGATTGAAACTATGTGTCTGTTTTATTTATGAGTTCATGCTTTGATGGGCCAATAAAATTTGCTTACATATAATGGCGGAAGATATGAATAATTTCAGAGACTTTCTGAAATTGCAATAAACTTTGAATCCTACCCAGAAGGATTCAAGCATTGGTAGCTATCGCGGAATACTTTTTGATTTAATTAAACCCCATTTGCGTTATATCGTGTGGAAAACCTCGAAAATCTCCCACAGTTAACCCGACAGCAAGGAGAATCTAAGCCACTATCCACGTCCATTGATATTTTATGGTCGGTGTGAGTCGAAAGTCATCACCGAAATTATAAGGATTTAAAATTAGTTTTACAAATTTTTATGTTCAATTTTTAAATAAGTCACTTTTAATAAATGCTGTAATGATAATTTTTGGAGTTATTGTCAAAATGTGTTATTTTAATTTAAATAATCTTTTTGAATTGCTGCAAAATCCTTTTAAAATATTGGAAATTAAAAATATTTAACATATCTTCATCTCAATTATTAAATGTATTCTTTTTTCAGTTTGTTAGTGCGTAATACTTGTAAAATAATTGATTGCAATTTATAATATTTTATAGTGACACAATAAATGTTAAGACTTTAGACATGCCGTTGTTGTGGATTTTAGTGATCCATTTAGAAATATTAATTATGTGATATTCTCTGACCTTCTCATAAATTAGTGATTCATCATAATGTCAAATTTAGGACTACTCATTATTCATGATTGATACATTTCTAGAGTGCTAATTCAGTGTTGTGTGTAAAACATTTTAAAGTTATAGTTAATACATTTTAAGAGAAGTTATACATTAAAGAAAATGAAAATAGTACCTTTAATTTAAAAAAAATGATGAGAATCCATATTTTTTGAAAATAAATATCCAAATGTTTCTCAAATTTAATACAATTCAATTGTATTAATTAGAATTTGTTTTTAAGAATCTTTTTGTTGTATATCATTAAAATGCTGCCCTTAGTTAAAATAAAAGTTCTTTAATCTAATTCTTACTGGATTTAAAATACACTACGAACATATGTTATTCTCAACTTATTTTTTAAGCATTGATTCAACTTATTTTTTTAGCATACACTAGATTAAAACAAGATAGCATAACAGCCTTATTTCTTTTTACTTGTTTGCATTATTGAGCATTTTGATAAGAATTTGTGATATTAATTATTTTAATAATATTGTAACCGACCAGTCTGTGTAGGGGCAGGGCACTGTCCTTGCATCAGAAAGGTCCTGGGTTCGAATCCCGGGCAAGGCATGGATGTTTCTTTCTCCTTTGTGTGTGAATGTGAGTGATTGTGACCCGCCCTATAAACGGGTTGTGGTTGTGTGAATGGCGTGGCAGAAGTCGAATTCCTGGTCATAGATGGCGCCACTGAAAAACAGGAACAATCGCACCCCACTGCCTAAACAGGCATGCGACAAAAAAAAATAATAATGCAGAATTTTCCCATTTATCATTTATAGCCTAATGTTATAGGCTAAAATTTTAGATTAATATTTTAGCTGTAGGAAATGAGCAAAAATATAATTTAACCATTGAACGTATACATTAATATGCTATAAAAAAGCTGATTGCAATTATTTTGGTGAATCACATGGAAATATTTGTTTAACTTTAGTGCTTCAAAAATTCTGCCTTCTTTCCCCTCGTTCCGGTTTAAAAAAACACTTTTGTAGAAATTAGCTCAACACCGAGCAAAAAACTATGACCAAAACTACCTAAATATGGTAAAATTTATCGTGCTTTTCGCTCTAATGTTAACACCAAAAAGCTCGGTAATTTTTGGTAATTTTGGCAAACTTGACTATAAAATATGGTTTCATAATGTGAGAGCATTTGGTAAAATTCCGTGAAAAACTTAATGCTTTAAAATTATTTATTATTATTTTAAATTAAAAATCCCTTTGGGCTGAATGATATACCTATTTTTACTTTATTTTAAATTATGTAATTTTGAATGACGAAATAAAGTTTTAGTGTAAAATCCACTGAATATTTTCTGATTTATAATTTTTTTTTTTTAAAAAGTCGAATTTTTAAAGATTTATTTTGGAAAGATTATTCCATCAATTACGTACAAATATTTTTAGAATTTGCCATTTAAAATTTCAGTTTAAAATTTGTGTACCTTATAATTCAATATTTTCGACCACTTAATGAAAATTAGATATTAAGAAAGCATTAGGTAAATATTAAAAATATAGATCATAAAAATTAACAATAATTTAAAAATATACATTTTTTGCAAGGAAATATTTTCAGATGAACAAATTTCATAATTGTGCCCTAGCTTAAATAAACCAGAAATATAGCGAAACAAAGCAACCATAAAATTAACATTTTTGTTTCCAAACGTTCGACTGCTCTTCTAACAAAAATAATAGGATCATATTTTCCGGCTTCTTCCAACTATTTTAAGGGTGAAAAATTCATATCCGTCAAAAAAGTTACTATTTATTCATAGAAAAAGCGCTTGTGTACTTAATTTCAAACAATGTTAATTTTAAACAATGTTAATTTTAAACAAAATTTAAAACAATGCTAACACAAATTAATGATCATATTTCAGACTTGATCTTTGAGCCATTAAGATCACATTTTTCTACCTTAGAATCCCATTATTAGATGATAGCTCGAACCTCGATTTCACGAATTTTTCGATATCTCAAAGGAAAAAAAAATTCCCTTTAAATTTCCTATACATTCAATGTTAAAAAAAACTTGATTTCACGAATATTTTTTTTCGAATTCCTCAATAACTTGAATTTTTTTCCATAAATAGTGTAGATTTTTTTTCTAAAATTAAAAAAATATTCCAAAAAAAAAAAAATAAGAATGGCGAACAAGGCATGAAATGATGTGTCTTCCTCTACGATAATGAATGGCTTTAAGAAGTCTGGATTCATGAAAGATCACGAAAGGAGTCAAACAATCAATATCGTTAATTCTGCTGAAAACTGCACCGAAAATGATTGAAACAGATTGACCGGACTCATGAAGCTTGATGACATGGAATTTCATGACTTTGTAAACGTAGATGATACAGTAACAGTGTGTGGTCAGTGGGATGACAATGATATCATCGCTCAAACGAAATCTTCTTGTGAACTATCAAAAGAAGAGGATGATGAAATCGAAGATTTACCTCCCAATGTTACTAACAAACAAGCACTTTCTGCTGTGGACACTGTAAGGAGATTCATTGAGAGGCAGCCGAATATGTCAGAGGAGACACTTAAAGCTATAGTCCACCTGCAAAGTGTTATAGACAAACTTTTTTACACATCTCTAAAGCAAACAACAATTGAATCCTTTTTTAAAAAGCGTTTTTAGAATACATATGGAATAGTAAATAAGCTATGTAGAGAGCATTTTTCTTTATTCTAACATCGATAACATGCGATTTTCAATAATTCGAATTTTCGATATCTCGAATTTTTTCTCCCCTCCCTTCAAGTTCGAGATATCGAGGTTTGACTGCATAATGTTACGAAATGGCATTTTACTTTTCATTGACTCATATCTCATCTTTTAATTAATACTAAACTTATGGTTATAAGATGAAATTTTTAACAAACTGAACATTTAAAAAACGTTTCGAAAATGCATATGCCATCGAAATCCCTAACAAGTCTTTCAATACATATTACCTGGAGGCTGTCAGACGGAAGTCTGCCTGGAGTTCCTACTTCTAACTTTGGAGGGTGAAGAATTGATCTCAGCTTCCCAAAGAAATTTTCCACTTCAATGGGCCGAATATGGGAGGTCGTCTCAAAAAACCTCCCTCACGTTCGGGAAGGAAAGTGGAATGGAAATTCATTCTCTTTTACTGCTTCTTGGAATTTTTTTTCAATTCTTTACTGTGTAAAGAAGAAAAAAGTATATTTTTATTTTCCAGTCCTTCAAACCATTTGAATATAAAAGAAGCTTGGATGGACTTCAATCCAACATTATAGTTCAATGTCAATTTATTCTTTTCAGTTTCTTCATATGCAAACAGTTAGAAAGTAAAAGCAGAAGATAAGGGATATATTTTTCTTTGGCTTATTTTTAAATCACGTGGGATTGTATCCTACATTCGAATTCAAGACATACCTCAAAGTACTACCTTTCAGTCATTTTTAAGGATGAGATGCATGTTATTTCGCAATGATGTTGAAAATAAGGTTATGTGTTTCACTCCGACACAGAAGGCAAAATGTGAAACTTTCAAACCATTAAATATCTTTTTTTATTATCAGTTTCGAATAGATACTGTTTCGCTAGCTAAGACATTCACAAAATAAATCTAAGTAGTTTTAGATTTTAATCTGATAAAATAATGCTAAAATTCTGCTTTATTATTATTATTATAAAAACAGATTAAGTGAAATTATTACCACTGTTATTTAAAAAAATGTATCTGACTTTAGAAAACGAAAATGAAAAAGCGAAAAAAGTCAGAAATTCTTTATCATGACCCAATTACGACACGGAAGAGAATTTTGGACTGCGAATATCTTAAGGACGCATTAAGCATTTAAGATAGTGCCGATGCTCTTAAATAAATTTCAAAATTAGAAAACACACATACTTAATGTTGAAGTGTTGTACTTTCATTTCACTAAAAATTTGAAAAGAAATAAAGTTAAAAATTGTTACATTGAATATTTTTCCTTAATTGTTAAGAATAATTTACTGCATAAAATTTTGTAACTGCGTAATTCGTAATTTTCAAAGTAATTTTCTTCATTGATTTGAATCCTCAGATAGTTTACTATATTGACTACAACTGAAACTAATCCAATACAATTATTTAATTGTGATTATTTTTTAAGCACCAAATATTCGAGTTTTTGTTCCTTACCATAAAGCATTTTTTTTATTTTCATGTTTTAATTCTATGCCTTAGTAAGAAAAAAATGAAAATAAGATTACTTGTAAAGAAAGCAATTATACTAGTACTATACTTTTTTTAAAGACGACATTGAAATTTAATTTAATTCAAAAAGTCAGTAATAACTTAAAAGTTATTAATTATGCCAACACTCACTGTTGTAAAATGGTAGATAATAAACATAATGCGCAAGAAAAAAAATTAGTCGTTTATATTCAACAAGAATTCAAACCGAAATATTATGTATGTACAATGTAATTAAATATATATTTTACTGTTTTAAATTATCTAAATAAATGCACAAGCACGAAACAGCAATGATAATTTGTATAATTAAATCTGTTGATTATCAAAGGTACACCAAAAATTTTATTAGTCTAAAATGTGAGCAATAATAATGGTTTATTTTTAGCACATATAGCCAATTAAGCCAAACGAGAAACTATTAAAAGTAACTAATGAATGAAAATTTGTAAAGTTCTTTTTTTGAAAGCAATTCATTTAATTAGATATTTTTTTGAGTAAGAAGATTTAAGCGATAGTTATTTCCTTGAATCGCTGTCTTGTTGACAATGGCTTGAGGGAAAGTTTGAAAGATTCGAAACATTAATGTATGCATCTAAATAACTTATCATTTAAATTTTAGCTATCCCATTTTCCAAGATATTACCCTCCAGAGAATTCTACTTCCGAAAATGGGCGACTAATGGCCTTTCAGCTTTCTTCATATGATCACTTATGGCAAATGTCTTTTAAATTCTCTTTTTAGAATATTGAAAATCAGATAGTGCAGTAAAATAATATGGAACCGTTAGTTAAAATATTTTGTTTTAGTTTGATTATTTCGCATGTAAATGATGTAAATAAAGTATTCAGATATAATGTTGGCTATTTAAATCTGGTGCGGTTTCGTTGAATGTAAATTCGGAAACTTAAACACCAACTAATGATTGCCTTAAAAAATCTCATTATTTTTTGAAAGTATTTATTAAGAAAAACCTTACTTTTAAGACATAACTTTATGTTGTCAAACTTGAATAACATATAATTAGTAAATTTGCCTTAATGGAAATAGCTATTCGCAGGAAGGGAAAAATTCTGGTAAAATTCAGGTAATATATAGTAATGATACTTCTGGTAAAATGAACCATAATTCTGGTAATAATATCAAACTGAAAGATTGAAAATCAGATATTTATACCATTCATTTGGTTATTTTTCCATTCATATGGTAACGGTTTACCGAAAATTCTGGTTTTAAATATTATAGTTCTTTTTTCCCAAGATTTAACAAAAATACAAAACTGAAAAGTAAATTTAACGAAATAATTGGTTTTCTTTACCATGATTTATGGAATCATAATAAAATTATCAAATTTAATCACATTTTCCAAATTTTATCACACATTATAAAAGCATATTTTGTTGTTAAATCTATCAAAATCAGTTTTTCCAAAGTGCTTATGTAAAATTACTGAGATTTTTTTTGGTGTTCCCATGGAACTAGAAGCATGGTAAATTTTACCACATTCTAGGAGTTTTGACCATTCTTTTTCTCTTAGTGCGGACACGTAAAATCTAAAACGGTGGTGTAAAAATATATTTATACTTTTTATTGGATCTAGGATCTATTACCACCAGAGTTGGATGCAACCTGGTTGTTCTGTGATGTCAAATTTTCAGAATTTCCTTCAACGTCTTATTATTGTCTTGTTAGGTAACTAAGAAGCAGAAAAGTTATAATAGACCAAAAAGCTATTACAAAGATTAATTCAGTTTTAAAACTTCATTTTTCACTATATCTTAAAAACTTTTGAACGGAAGAAATGTACGTAATGATTTCTCATTGCGGTGGCCACTTTATGAAAGGTTCCTGGATTTTGCTGTATGTACGACAATGGTTGTTAGAACATCCAACTGCGAACGAGGAAGTCCTGGGTTCATATCCAGCGGCAGACAACGCACATATCTCTCACACATTTCTACCTCTGAATGCATTTTGCTCAATAATGAGTATAATGCTGTTTCTATTTTGAATACAATAAATTTTGGATTAGACTATTACATTTATGAGCTTTTTTGACACTTTTTATAGTGTAGATGTAATATTAATGACCTTAACTTAAACCATGGCCTTGCTACAAAATTTTATTTAAACTTATAAGATTAATGCTGAGGAATGTATGTTATTTCATGGTAAATATGAACTGTTACAGACCATTTAAAATGGTTTAACACATTGTATCACTGTAGGAAAGTATTTTTCATAAAATGGAAGCAACTTTTAAAATATAGCTTGAGTTTATTATATCTTTTATTTTTATAAGAACTAGGATGTTAATTAAATTAGGAAAAGAAAGAGAAATGATGGCAAGAGTGATAACTAAAAAATTGCTCAGCTTAAAAAGCATTTCTTCTAAACTGAAGCTAAATGCTGAAAATTATTACAGCTAATATTTCTTGTTTAAATCTGCTAGTAAAATTGAACCAAAGTAAGTGACAGTGCAACATGCCAGTGATCAAAAAACACAATCAAAATACTTTTTTCGGAAAAGACATTGCTTCAACATAAATATTTCTACATTTTAATTTATTTATTCATATGACAAGTTCTGCTCCTCTTTAAAAATATCTTTTTATTTCTTTTCTTTGTATTTTCAACTTGTATATATATATATATATAAG
>NC_092214.1:52773429-52825230 GCF_043381705.1 Parasteatoda tepidariorum
TATATATATATATATCTTGTATGTATGTTGTATCTAAGTATATATGTAGTAAAAAAATGTAGTATTTTTTCAATTACTTTAGCCAAGTGAGCATAAGCAAGCATGAGATAAAATTTAGTCTGCAAAATTGTAATATATTCAACATTGGTCCCTGCATTTCATAATGGCATCAAAATTGATGAGTGACTTTGAAACGTGAAGACGGACTTCGCAATAATTTATCTTTTAAATTGATTCAAACAGCAGCTGAGTTTCAGAAGGATTGGCAAAATGTATGATAGAGCAACTTTGTCGAGGCCAGTGCTTTAATATTCTGTTCGAGTCATTTTTCGCCCAACTCCTCATCAATCATCGTTCCTGGGAATATTGACCATTCAAAAGCGCGTCCGATATAACAAAGAAATAGGTAGGTCTAAAGTTCCATAGTAATAAGCTCACAGTTAGGTCACTTATCACTTAATTTTGACGCAATACCAATAATGTTATCTAACGTTATTCGGAAATGCTGATTTTACAAGATATTTATGAAATATCAGATACATTTCATTTTAAAAATTCATACTTGAGATATGATACAAAAAGATTTGCTTATAAACTCAGAATAATTCAGAAATGCTAATTTTACTGAGTATTTGTGACGTATCGGATACAATTGATTTTGAAAATTTATCCTTGAGACATGATTACGGAAAGATTTACAGATAAGCTAGTGTTATTCAGAAATGGTATTTTTACAGGGTATTTATGAAATAAAAGATACAATTACTTTAGAAAATTTGTACTTGAGATATAATACAGAAAGATTCACAGATAAGCTAGTGTTATTTAGAAATGCTGATTTTTCGAGATATTTATGAAATATCGGATACATTTGATTTTAAAAATTCATACTTGAGATATGATACAAAAATATACTTTTCATTTAACTTAGTTTAAATAATAAATGGAAAGCCATCATTTTTAAAAATAATAATAAGCGTTTGTTTGAAGTTATATAGTGCTTATGAACGTTTTGCAATTAAAATATCAATAATGATATTAACTGTTATAAAAGTCAATTTTGTTATTTGGTTCAGTAATAAGATTGTCTTGATCATAATTTCATTTTTAAAGGCAAGCTGAGTATGATCAATGGTTAAATTTTCATTTTTAGCATAACTTAAAACACCTTCTCCTGTATGGAGAATTTTAAAAAACTCTTTTCTTGTCTTTCTGTTTTTCCCTTTCGTTGCATTGAAAGATCCACCCGAAATCACATTTTTTCCATTAATAGTAGCAACTGAACAAAAGCTTAACGTAAATGAACAATAAATTAAATTAAATTTTTACACTTTCAAACCTGTATAACCTCGTGAGATATGATTTTCTTCTTAGTCAAAGTAATATTTTTCTTCGTGATAGTTTTTATACTTTTTTAAATGTAAGTAAACACAATAGTTATTACTAATTTCTGATGTTTGATGTTGAGCAAACACGCTATTTTTAACTTTAAAAAAAAAGAACTTGCGGAATGTACACATTTGTTGAGTAAATACTTATTTTATAACTGTCTTTTTGACAGTTTAATAAGTCATAAACAGCTTATTTCTTATTGATTTTGAATTAATTTGATTTATTTTGAAGTTTTTTCGTTTTATGAACGATTTCTTGAAACCAAGTCTTAAATATGTACTCACATCTTGATGAAAATTCATATATACTTATCTGTGGTACCTCCAAGCTACGTGTGGCTCTTCAAAACATTTTGTAAGATTCCTTACATGCTGCAAAAAGAAACAAAATACAAATTTGATTAAAGTATTATTTACATTAATGATTAATCAGTTTTTGTTGTTACAAATATTATTAAACAAATAATGATTAATTCTGTTTACTGTCAGATTTTGAATCATTTAATCCTTTCTTACGTCAGGGAGTTAGGATAAGACTGGTTAGTGAGACGTAATTCAATTGTGCCAAAATTCCTTCTGTTTTTGTTGTTACAAATATTATTAAGCAAATAATGATTAATTTTGATTACGGTCAGATTATGAATCATTTAATCCATTCCTACGTCAGGAAAAATAGGATAGGACCGGTTAGTGGGACGTAACCGAGCACCACAATTGTGCCAAAATTCCTTCTGTTTTTGTTGTTACAAATATTATTAAACAAATAATGATTAATTCTGTTTACTGCCAGATTCTAAATCATTTTATCCTTTCTTAAGTCAGGAAGAGTTGGATAAGACCGGTTAGTGGGACGTAACCGAGTACCTCATTTATGCCGAAATTCGTTATGTTTTCAGTAAGCAAATTCTGAATTACACTTTACTAGTCAAGAAGAAGAAACTACCATATTGCCGAGTTGTTGCTGATTAATTCACCGCGTCTGTGTATATAAGTTTTCTTTTTTACTATATAAACTTTTTAATATTCTGTTGTTTTTAAATTAGCTTTATTTAATGGTCATTACAAATATAAAAATTATTTTTACCCCAGTATATTACAAAAATCATACATTAACAAATAATTAGGATTTAATGTAATAACAAAATTTTTCTGTTACGTTTCCATAATATTTGCTCTTGGGAAAAAACCTGGTACTACACTGTTTTGCCTCTACTCCCCTGATATCAGTGTATGCTGGCCCTACGAAAGTTGCAGCGCAGCGGAAGAAGACAACATTTAAGGCTGAACAATAGTTTTACGGTCTTCAGGACAAAATTCGCAGTGGGCTTCTTCCTCAAAGTACAAAAAGCCTTTATTTCTTAACTCATAAAATTTTTGAAGACCCATTATACAAGCTTGTAATTATCATCTATATTTAAAGGAATTCTCAGCTATTTTGTTTTAGAAAAAAGTAATTAATAAGTACTATATTATAAGTACTAAGAAATTTTGACCGGGTTCTCAGCACTCTCAAGTCCTGGGATAATTATCCCTCTCTCCTTCTTTCTTTACGGCCTTGATTACATCACATATAAATTACATTGTCACATAAAATAATTAATTGCACTATATATACTGAAAAATATATACTTGAATTTTTCTATAAAATAGAAATGCCTGCTACTTTTTCACTGAAATTTCAGTTTTTCTAAATTTCCAATAGAGTTAGTTTCAGAGCTAATTTTCATAGAGAATTCCCATACATAATCCTCGGTCTTTCCCCGCTAATGGGGTAAGAGCGATTGATTTGACTTTTTCTGGAAAAAAAATGTAAAAAAAGTAGAACATGCATTACTTTTCAGGAATGATTTATTGGGCATAACTAAACAATGAATATCTTAATTAAAGCCAACAGTTTCTAAGTCAAATAGTTAAGCTTCAGCTTCCATTCAAACTTCACTTCCCTCTACTAGTTATTTTTTTAAGAAAAAAAAGGAGTATTTTTTTATTTCTGAAGATTGATAAAAATGTATTATTTATTTTTCAAAACTAAGTATATGCAACAGTAATTAAAATACTAAAAATATAAATTCAACATGAGGTTACATAATTTTAATATCAAGCGTTAATTTTTTAACTCATCAATAAAAAAAATAAAAAAATTAATGACAAAAACTTTTTTTTCTATTTTAATCCTAAATTCTTTGTATTAATATGATAAAAGATAAATTATCTTGAAGAAGAGTCATTAAGCAGCTGGGTGTGAGAAGATAATTATTGTGCTCTTAAGCACTTTAGGATGTCCTATTATTAGAAATTAATAAATTCTACTACTAATCTATGTAGTTAGCCCTTAAACTAAGATTGATTATCGAAATTAAGTATTAAGTTCAAGAGATATTTAATGCTTAAATTTAAAAATGACTATTGTTGCTTATAATTTTGTTATATTTAACTTAAAGTGATTATATAAAGCTATATATTGTTAATAATAATCATTTAAAAAATTATAAAATTACAACTCAAAAGATTTGATGCATATTATGGTTATTTGTATCCCTTGAGTATTTTTCCTTGAGTGAGTATTTTTTGCATTAAAAGAAGTAGAAAAAATTTAATTTTACTGAATAATTATGGCATATTTAATTGGTTGTAATAAAGCAAATAATATTGGAGCCATTAAAAAAAGACTTATGGAACACGATAGATGTGTCCACTACCAAGAATTCTAAAACTCATCAATCACTGCGCATTGTTGAAATCTTGGCCTTAAATTCAATTTCGACCATGCCAAAATTATTTCCATGACCACACTATTTCATCCTCCTACCCTGTAATCTTGCTCTATTCATATGAATGCTGATTCCCATTGTTAACGGTATTAATTGATCACCACCTCTCCACAGTGCTTGGAAATGCATTTTATCCTAATTTGCCCCTCTCGTCTACTGGGATTTTTTCTTGTTTCGTTTTTCATCTTTTTTTTTCTCTCTGTTATTGCGGTTCTTCTAGTTTTATTTCTCACATTTTTTTCCCCCAATTTTCGTTGGCAATTTTACGCTTTGTATTTCAAATCACCTTTGTCACTCATTCTCGTCTGACAAGTCTTGAAAATAGGTGTCTGTTTTTGAGCATTTGAAACATGTCGACTGTCATTTTTAATTTATATGCTTTTGAAGCCAATGAAGATTTTAATCAGGTGACATTTGAAACAGTTTATTTTGCATTAAGCTGGGGGATATATTCATACATGAATGTATATATATATATATATATATATATATATATATATACATTCATGTATGAATATATCCCCCAGCTTAATGCAAAATAAACTGTTTCAAATGTCACCTGATTAAAATCTTCATTGGCTTCAAAAGCATATAAATTAAAAATGACAGTCGACATGTTTCAAATGCTCAAAAACAGACACCTATTTTCAAGACTTGTCAGACGAGAATGAGTGACAAAGGTGATTTGAAATACAAAGCGTAAAATTGCCAACGAAAATTGGGGGAAAAAAATGTGAGAAATAAAACTAGAAGAACCGCAATAACAGAGAGAAAAAAAAAGATGAAAAACGAAACAAGAAAAAATCCCAGTAGACGAGAGGGGCAAATTAGGATAAAATGCATTTCCAAGCACTGTGGAGAGGTGGTGATCAATTAATACCGTTAACAATGGGAATCAGCATTCATATGAATAGAGCAAGATTACAGGGTAGGAGGATGAAATAGTGTGGTCATGGAAATAATTTTGGCATGGTCGAAATTGAATTTAAGGCCAAGATTTCAACAATGCGCAGTGATTGATGAGTTTTAGAATTCTTGGTAGTGGACACATCTATCGTGTTCCATAAGTCTTTTTTTAATGGCTCCAATATTATTTNCTCTCTCTTTCTCTCTCTCTCTCTCTCTCTCTCTATATATATATATATATATATACTGCAAATTACTATAAAATAGCAAATAACTAACTTTTTAGGCTTCGTTAGTGAAGACTTGCCAAATTGTAATTACAAAAATTTTCGAAAATGCATTACGCTATACAGGGAGATAAGGTATATTTGCTATTATAGTTAAATTATTTACGTGATTATGTGCTTTTGATAAGGCTTTACACATAAAACTGGCTAGACTTCATATTAAAAGACTGACTTCATATTATTAAACTAGACATAATGAAGCTTTATTTTAAACAAGTTTATTTCCAGCGAAAACGTAATTTGTTTAGGATGTACAGACCGTTTTATTTGGAGGGTGAAATAAGTCAATCTTTTAAATATTCTTAGAAACCAAAGAGAAGCTGTGTTTCAAGGAATTAATACTTTATAATAAAATTATTTCAATTTTTCGGGTAAATTATTTGAGTTAAGTATTCTATGATTTTTAAATCAGGTTTGATTTATCAGTATTAAATGCGTTGGTTTTATACGATCTTTTTTATTATGTACTGTGCTCAAAATATAAAATGGACCACTCTTAAAAACTTTTGATCTAATGGTCGGATCTTCACCTTCTATTTCTCAATCCTAATGGCTCGAAGGGGTGATTTCAAATTTACTAATTAATTAGTGCAGACGATATTTTAAGCTACGAAATCAGACACAAAAACGTACTTTCACTGAATAAATATACCTTTTTTGATGGATTCGGATTTCTGTTATCCAAATATAGAGGGTAGCCGTAATCTGGGAAATATGGTTAATATAGTTTGCTCAGGAGAGTGTCCAATGCTTGGATCTCTGAATGTTAATTTTGCTCTTTGCGTACTGAAATACGACTTTTGCAGAATGTGATTTCTCAGAAACTATTTGACCGATTTTGCTCAAATTTTGCATTTTGTAATTTAAAATTACATTCTGCGAAATGATATAAAAACTGTCTACGTTACTATTCAAAATTCTTTCAACAAGTAGAAAATAAAATAAGGAAAAATAATTAATACTCACTAAAATTTATTTTTTGCATGGAATTATCTGTGGCTAAGCGAAATTTATAATTGTGAGCAAAATGTTTCAATTCCCTTAAAATTTTTTCGACATACGGTGAAATAAAGCAAAAAGTAAAATTAGCATTAAGGGGTACAAATATTTCTTTTTTGTGTGTGTGGGGGGGGACCGTATTTCTCAGATTCAGGCTACCCCCTATATTTTGGAGGTCAGAATTCCGAGTCCGTCTCGAAAGGAAGTTATGTTTATTCAGATAATGTACGTTTTTGTGCTTGATTTTGTAACTTAAAATATCCTCAGCACTAATTTGTTTTTTTATATAACCGTCGCTGAGCAGCCGACCCAATTTTGGGTTTACGACTTCTAATGTTCAACTCCGTAGCCTTGCAATTTTTAACCCAATTCAGAAGACAAGGAAACTACTGGATCAGTACCCCCAAAGGTATGATTTTTTGGACATGGAGGACTTAGTGACCCGACAGATTTCACGTGAATCCGTCACCATTTACTACGCGGGGAGTCTTCGCCCGGCAGGGATCGAACCCACGTCCTGTTGGACAAGGTCACAGTGCCCTAACAACCAGGCTATCCCGGTACAGCACTAATTAGTTAACATATTTGAAGTCACCCTTTTGAACCATTAAGATTGAGTCCTAAAACGCGAAGATCCGATCATTTGATCAAAAGTTATTGAGGACTGTCCGTTTATTATTATTTTTTTTTGCGTGTTGTTAATATTATAATGTATAATGAGTTATTATAAAAATTATAATTAATATTATAATGTATAAATGAGTAAAAAATTATTTCTAAAATTATTTTAAAATATAAGGTAGTGCTGTAATATGAATATTTTGCTTGAAAAAAAAATTTCCTGCTTAAATTTTCTAGCGTATAAATTAAGTTTATTCGCCTAACATACATACACTAATTTTGTTTATGAACAAAAAAAAAATGCTAATTCTTTATCCAGTTCTAACGTCTTAACAAAAGTTTTCCTCTTAAACAAAATGCAAATTCAATAATGTTTTTTTTTCAAAATTCATAATTATAGTATAAGGTTGCCCTCGATAATGTGATAAAATATTGTTTCGTGTATAGTTCGTTCTGTCTAATACAGGAAATACTTTTTTTTCACTTTCTGCAAAGCAAATATTTCTTGTAAAGCAAATCTATTAATGTTAAAGAATATAATAGAACTATTATTTTAAACTAACTTTTTAATGTGTTCATTATACTAAACTAATGCTTCCATGTTATTATTATTTAAAATTAATGACTTATAAATAACTATAATAATATTATAAATACCTTGATAAATGAGATGAATTTCTGATAATAATAAAAGGATACAATAAATTTGACAATAAATTTTATAATAAATTATTGCTTTCAGAAGCGATTGTTGATTTTGATTATTCCATGTCTTATGCTATGCGAAACATTTTTCAAACTAGACACAGCAAAGACATATTCTCTATTTCATTTCGAAATCTTAGTTTAGACTATTTTAGAGTATATAATGCTATTTTCGAAATATCATTCAGACCAACAGTAACATAAATAACTTGATAAAATTGCGAAGTATAGTAAGCGTTGTTTTCAAAAGATAATAATTTTGAAGAAATTTATGGTCATTTAACAATACTTCTGGGTATAATAAATATGATGGATAGTTAAGATTAGTTTTATAAGCAATAAAAAGATACGTTTATAGTCTTAAGATTTCGTTGAATAAAATAAAACCCTTTCCATGCACTCTATGCACCGAAAAGGAAGTTCCGATAAATTACCGTTCTGTATCTGGTAACATTTCTGGTAAAAAAAAATTAAATATAGGGTTTTTAAATATTCATTTGGTAATTTTTACTTTTATATAGATACGGTTTACCGGAAATTCTGGTTTTCAAAATTATACTTCTGATTATACTTCTGACGTCATGAAATTTTACCACATTTACCAAATTTTATCAAACACTAAAAAAAAAACTCATTTTATTGTTAATTTTAGCAAAATCATTGGTAAAGCGCTTCGTGTTCTCGTAGAATGTACCCTTTTTGATCAATTTCAGCTCTTAGTCAATCACAAATTGTTGCTCGTATGTCCTTACGCCTTAAACTATGTTTTGGAATAAGAACTTTGCATAATACTCCACAAGTACACGGAGAAAATAAATTCTGGTAAAATTACCGTACTCTATGGTAGTGACTTTTCTCGTAAAAAAATCCGTGATTCTGGTTAACCTAACCAAAATATACGGCATTTAAATTAGTAATGTGGAAGTTTTCAGATGTTAACGGTTTATCAGATACTTTGAGTTTTAAAATTAGAGTTTTTATTAACACACATGTAGTAAAAATTACAAAAACTGAGAAGTAATTTTAGACGAAATAAGGTTTTTATGCCATGCTCTAAGTTATCATGATAAAATTACCAAATTTTATCACACATTATATAAAATTATATTTTATAATGTGTTATTATTTTTATTATTTTTATAATTTTTCATTACTAATTTTGCCCAAATTATTACAGAAGCGCTTCGGTAAAATAATAGCGACCTTTTTAGTGTTTCCATTAGAGATAGAAAGACGGTAAATTTTATTATATTCTTGCAGTTTAGAACATACTTTTCTCTTCAATGTAAGCTTCACTTTTATTGGGCTTGAGTGCCTTTTGAAGGAACTGAGTGGCTTTCAACTACTATCTATAGAAGATATAACAATAAAAGGTTCAATATTTCTAACATTTTTTTAGTTCTAACTTTTCAGTCTTTTTGAAAATAATATTTGGCATTAAAATCAAATGTTGCTTTGAATACAATTCCACAATGGCATTGGTTATTATTTGAATATTTCAAAGAAAACAACGTAAGTGGTCCCGTTATTTTTTAATTTTCTAAAGGGAAAACTGAGATAAATTCATTTTATTTAAGTAAATGTTTTGCATATTCACTAATATATAGCATGGTCTGGTTTCGGGCATTGTTAAAAATTTCATTGAAAAATTATGGTAAAATAACTGACAACAGTCTGTCTATCCAATTAACCATAAGGTTTAGGGTAAAGAGCATTATTTACTTTATGTGGTTTTGAAACCGCTGACAACTAGTATGGTAGTAAAGCTATGAATACAAAACTATACGGTTTTTTAATCATTTACAACTAGCATAGTCTCAAAACATTAAGAAAAATTTAACAGGACATTTGGAGCTAGGCTTTTCGTTAGGTAATTAGCATTGGAGGATACTAATTGGGGAGTGCAGGACGCTGGAAATTCTTCATGTTGAAATGGAGGAAATATTGTGACGTCAATGATGGGACTCAAACCTCCATTTTGTCGACATATTCACTGGCTTATTATGTGGCTTATTATGAGAATGACAGATTAGCCTTTACGGCTATAATATATGTAAGGTAGCTGTAAGGAATTAGCTCTCATCATTAAGTGGGCTTAGTTAGTGCGATAAAATTCTGATTCTTTAACCGTATTAGGTGAATGCAGTAATAAAGTTTTTTCTAACAGTTTACAAATTTATTGCCATCTTATTTATGGTTATTTGACTATTTTATTCGTTGTTGTTGTAGTTCATTCACGTTGCACTAGAACTGCACAATGGGCTATTGGCGACGGTCTGGGAAACATCCCTGAGGATGATCCGAAGACATGCCATCACAATTTTGATCCTCTGTAGAGGGGATGGGACCCCCGCTTTGGTAGCTCGTTGACCTGCACGCGAAGTCGAGCACTTTACGGTAGAACAGTTTAACGAGGACCAATACCGTATACCCTCGGTCCCTACACAGACTAATATAAGTGGTCACCCACCGACACACTGACCGCAGCCTGTGATGCTTGACTTTGGTGATCTGTTGGGAACCGTGTCTTAAGGATCGGTCCACTGCGGGATCTGTTTTATTTGAATATTGTAAATAACGATTAACTAAGTTGTTATTCAACCCTTTTTTTTGAAGGAGTTTACAGCAGTGTATTAGATATAAATATTTATAATTTTGAAGTTAAAGAGGAACTATCCTTGCCTTTAGTGGAAAAAGTATAAATTTCATTTTTTTGTTCTAACTTTCATTTTGTTTTATGAATAATATTTGATATTAAACTCAAATATTTCTTTGAATATAATGCCACAATGATGTTATGTGACATCAATTACTATTTGAAAATTTTTAAGAAAATACTAAGTGGTTCCGTTTGTCTTGTTTTTAATTTTCTGGAAGGAATGCTAAGATAAATTAATTGTTTTTGAGTAAATTTTTAACTTATTTAATAATATATAAGATGTCTTATTTAATAATATATAAGATACGAATAGTCATCCTAATTTTAAATTTATAACCAATATTTTCTGTAAAAAATATTTGAATGCTATTCTACATACTAAACATGCAATATTTTTTTCAACTCCTAGTTTTAATAAAACAGAAAATCCAAGTTATTAACACTGACTGAAAAACTATCTTTGCATTTAATAGAAAAAGTGCATGGTTTTTTCAGCCAATAAAAATTTAATAACCATCTGTTTGTTTTACTTTTAATCTTAATCCAAATATTATTGTTGTAAAATTTTTTTATATGCTTATTAAACTTCTTAAGCTAAAAATCTTATATATATATATATATATATATTAATATNATATATAATATATATACAACTTAAATTTTTTAATCAGGACAATCTTTGCAATAGCTTATATGGTAAATATTTCAAACAAAATAAATTTATATTTAACTAAATTTTTATTTCATAATGTATTATGCACCCTTTATATAGAAGCAAAAAAAGATTAATTTTAATCTCTTAGCTTTAAACTGAAATACCATTTTAATTAAAAATAATAACAGTTTTATCTTATGTCTACTCGAATAGCGAAAACCTTAACTTCTAGAAATTCCTGACTTCTAAAAAGGAAATACTTTATGCTAACTAAGACATGGGTAAAATATATCACTTCAAAAGAAATAAAATTCTTTCCGTGCAACTGTCATTCCAAACATTTTAAAAAGGTCCACCAGTTTTAATGCTGTAAGCAATGACACGAGTTTAAATGAAGTGTAAGAAAAATTTAATCTCATTTTAATTCCTTGCTCCGAATGCTTAATTTGCAATATGGGGTTTCTTTTCACCTATCATGTCTGTATGGCTGCATGTAATTAAAATTTGCTGCAGTAAAGTTTACTTTTAGCTTAGAGTGAGAAAATGTATGAAAATTAAATCTGGGATGTTGAAGAAAAGATAAAAACGAAAAGTAAGAAATGTCAGAAATTTGGCATTTGAACCGAAATGGAAATTCTTCTGTTTCACAGTAGAAGGCTTTTCTGATGTAAATGGTATTTTTTTAATTCCTAAATTAATGCTCTTTAAATATGCTTCCAAGTAATATGGTGCTATTTAATTTGATTGGAGAAATTAAACAGTACACAAATAATTTACTTGCATATCTTCTCTGCTTGATATAAAAAAATATAAATCTAACTTTTTTACTATGTTAATATAAGGGAAGGTAAACTCATATTAACATATTTGCTGTATCTAATTTTATGTCATATTGTGTTAATGGGTATAATGTTATTTTAAATGGCTGCTTTTTAAGCAAAATAAATTTGTTTAACTACACGAAGAAAAAGTCCTATTAAAACTACTGTACGGTATGATAATGAAAGTTCCGAAGCATAATTCTGACAATAAAAATCAGAACAAACGATATTTAAACCATTCACTTGGTTCTGTTCATATTGTAATGGTTTACCTTAAATCCCGATTTTTAAAATTATGGTTCTCATTACCGCATATTTAGTAAAATTAACTTTAACCAAATGTATGGATTTTATGGCATGCTCTAAAATTTCTTGTTAAAATTGCCAAATTTTATCACATTTTCCAAATTTTACTACATATTATAAAACTATATTTTATTGTTAATTTTACCGAAATCTTTACCAGAGCGCTCCAATAAAAATTCAATATTTTTGCATCATTTTGGACTAAGTAAATTTAAATAGCAGAATCCAATTCTATAACTGAATTTGCCAAATTTCCTTTAAATTTCAAAGCATAAAGTGACTTTTTAAAAATTTTATTACTCAGAAATTATTAGAACGTTGCAACTTTCCAATAAACTAGCCATTCAAAATTATATAGTTTCAAATGAGTTAACATTACTCTTTCTAACATTAAGTTAAAATAATAATAAAATAAAAAATACACTTAAAAGTAATAGTTTTATACAAAATTGTTATTAGATAAATGTCTTTCATAATTACGCGAATAAAGTTTTTAATTCCTTTAAATATTTATACAAGAGCATTGTAGAAATATTTGAAGAATTTAAGTGAAATAATTTTCTTGAAAGGAAATATTTAAGTGAAATTAGTATTAAGGGGTCTTAACTAAACTATTAGGACCCTAATTTCTAGATTAAGGGTCTGTGAGGGTTGATTCCGCAGCATAATTCGAGGGTCTAAAATCCAAACTCATCAGAAAAAGAAGAGTACGTTTCAAAAGATCACCTTTTTGTTTCTTATCTCATATTTTTAAATATCGTGTGCACAGAATAATTAGGATTTTTAAAATTGTAAATCTTAAACCTTCAACTTTGTTCTGTAAAAAATATGATACGCATAAGGAATATTTTCTTGTCATTCCTTCAATTTTCTACAACGCATCGCTTTTATAATTATCTATGCGTTTTAGCAATGTATTTGATTTGTTACGTATTCGAAAAACCACTTTACAAAACTAAGCAGGCTGACATTAACAAAAAGACAATTTTGATCATTACATTACAGAAAATAGAGGGAAAAGTTTCTGCGAATTCAGTTTAAGGATTTTTTTATTTTTTCATTTTTCGTTCGTTAAAATTTGTATTATGTGAAATTTAATAGTCTTTTTGGGAGGAGTTTTTTTGTTTGATAAAAAGAAACGTTTCATCTGATTTAAGGAATGCAGTTTTGACTTTCATTGAAACGGTAACAACATTCGTTTAAAAAAAACATGATTGAAACATCATTTGAAACTAACATTTTGTTAGTTTCAAATGAATTTTTTCATCGTAAAAATACACCCAAAGATGAAAAACCCACTTTATATCTGTTCTTTTTTATATTAAGACAGTTATAATTCCAGGACTGAGAAGGAAGTATGGTCAAAGCTACCAGAATATTATAAAATTTGCCATATTTGTTTACTCTATGAGAACAAAAAACTCATTAATTTTCACAGTATTGCTTTTGCAATGATTTCGGTAAAATGAACAATAAAATATGGCTTTGTAATTCGTGATAAAATTTGAGAAATATGATAAACTATGATAATTTTATCACATTATCTAAGAACAGGGCATAAAAGTGAGTTTTTCAGTTAAATTTAGTTTTAGTTTTGTATCTTTTGCTATACTTATGGCAATAAAAACTATAATTTAGAAAACCAGACTTTTCGGTAAACTGTTTCAATAAGAACGGAAGAATTATTAAATGAATGATTTAAATACCATATATTGTAGTTTTATTAACCAGAACTAAGATTTTTTTTTCTTTTTTTTTTTTTGTTGTTGCTAAATGCCGTTATTATACAGTACTATAGTTTTACCAACTTTTTTTTTCTCCGTGTGAAATTCATATTTTTAATCAATATAGTATACAGTACTTAATAACAATATCAAGCATATTTATCTTAAAAATAAAATTTAAAAAAAAGGTCAAAATAATTACATTTCAATTGATCGCTTATTTCAAATTAAGATTTTCCGTAGTACAATTATTGTTTTTTTTATTATTTAGAAACACAATAGAACACATTACATAAAAACGGATTTGTCTAAAAGCGCAACGCTATTGATTCTTGTGAACCTACCGTTTTTTTTTCTACTTAGGCATGCTAATATCCAATATCGAGAATTCAGAAGGATGCATCTAAGATAGAATTTCCATTCAAAAAATGCGTATCATTAAAGTAAATAGCTCTTTTCAAAACTTAATCAAGTTGAACTTTTTCTTCTAATATAACGCTTTCTCCTCCGGTATTCACAAAACGTACACAATGGCGCCTTATTTACTCAAGGACAATGAAACCTCCTTAACAGAATATCATTGTTCACGAATTTTCTATGCAGAAACAAGATTAAATTAAAATACAGTTATGACTGTAAGCCTTGAAGTGATATCCTAACAAGATGAGTATTCAGATTTTAAACCTCTTGATTGGAACTCCGAGTTAGTATCCGTTCTTAAATAATGCTTCTCCTAAGATAATTGAATTTGCTGGGAGTGTTCGTAAATGAAAACTAATCATTTTATTATTATGTATTTCCTAAGAAAGGCACAAGATTGAAAAATTGGATTTAGGCAAACGGATAGGGAATTACAAGTCTCGGTGGGCTTCTTATTTCTAAATGTTAATGAGATTAAAACCTTGTATTTTGAGTTTGGAAACGCTTTATTTTAATTCATAAATAAATTCAATAAATTCTCTTTCAATAAACTCATTAGTGTTACTCCTCTTTAATAAATTAAGTGTTTCCTATTCTTTATCGAAATCATAACATAAGGTATCTAATTTCCTCATTTGAGAGCTTTCATTTCCTTCCACAACATAACTTTAATATTAGCAACTTATGTAATCATTACTTTTCACCATTCGTTCGTTTCTTGACAGAATTGTAAATACTTTTAACGTGCTTTTTCCACACTTAATGAAATGTAATCCAATATATTGGTATTTTGAACATTAATAAAATTACTAAATGGTATATGATAAATTGTATCTCAAGTTATTACTAATTTAATTTTATAATTTAATCATTAATCTTTCTCGTAAATATTTTATTTAGAAAAAGAAATAAAATTATCAACTATAGAGAATTACAAATTAAGCTGTTGATATTATAATAAATAGTTTTGTTAAATTTAGTTTGAAATATTATAATTTAACCTAATTATTTTTATGGTGAAATACGTTAAAAAAAATAATGTTATTAAGTTACTTATTTATTTGAAAGTTTTAACTTTTAAACTAATGAATAAAAATTACAAAAAATTCCAATAAAAATTCTAAATTAATGATATATGAAATATAATTTTCTTACGTAACTTGAGAGCATGATTTTCGTTACACCTTTATTCTAATTTTTTATTAAAATTATATATATTTATAAGAATTTATTCCACTAACACAAAAAAGCTATCTATTGTTTGTAATGCAAATTGTGCTTTGGTTATATTATTGATGCATATTTAAATTATTTACCAATAATTAATTTCTTTTAAGCATTAATTTTTCTCATGTTAGACAAATAATTGCTCACCAAAGTCTAGATTCTTATTTTGGGTTGAGTATCATATTTAACAAATTATTTTTACTAAACCAATTAAAAAATTAACTTATTTAACGGAGCAGAAATGCTTCCTCATAAATGAGCAAACTTGATGCACGCACATCTGGCTTTATTTAAGCAAGAATGATTTGGACATTTTGCATCATTTTCAATTAGCCATCAGCGATCAATTTTGTATCAGGTGCGTTATTCTTTTCAAAAATATGAATTAATTAAGAAAAGTAAAACATTTTAAATATGCATTATCTCCTACGCATTTGAGCTACATTTATCTTTTATTGTGAGAAAATTTATTTAGAAATAGGAACGCTTTAAATTTGTCATAAGTGAAAATGGATTGAATTATTTTGTTCCGTTATTCATGGATTCAGTTTCAAAACTTAATTTAAAACCAGGTTGTTTTACTTTTAATCAATAAATAACATCCTCATAGTCATCTCAATATTACTATTGCATAAATATATTATATTTTAACATTATTGCAGTTTTGCTTCTATTAATATATCATATATTTGAAATAATATTATAATAGCTTAATAATTTTACATCAGTATTTTTTTAAGCAACTTTGATTTTCCAACAAACGTTAATAATTTATTTCCTAAGGAAATAAATGCTTCTAAATCAAGTTTTTACTTAAAATAACGTAATCTAAACTATTACTGGTTTTTTAGCTTTACGTTTGAACTGTAACTTGGTTATTAATAACAATTGTAAACAACTTGTTGTTATAACTTTTTTCAGAAAGCTTTTAGAGTATAAAAACTAATGCATGATATATTAATGAGCCACATTTAGTTTTTATCTTTAATATTTACGCACATTTTTAAAGATTGAGGCTTCAAAAAAGTAAAAAGTTTTATAATTCATAAGGAATGCTTCTTTATTATAGCAGAACATTAAAACATAAATTATTTAAAAACATATATTATTTAAAAACATTAATTTAACAAAAAACATGACTTTCATTTTAAAAAGAAACTATAACTTTTATGCATGCATACCCTTATGATATGCATTTAGTTTCAGAAATCACTACACTTATTCACGAAGATGAAGACATTTGTTCAAAAGAGAATTTTTTTTGTATGTTTTTTTTTAAATTTATGACTGAAAATAAATGCTAAAATTTGTTTTAAGTTTTCATCCTAAAGGTTATTAGTTTTTATAATTTCTGCATGTTAATCCTTTGACACAAATTGGGCATCGGTGGTTCTATTATAATTTTTTTTCTGTTACTCGAATTTCAATTAAAAATATATTTTGACAGTTTTAAATTATAAGAAAGCAGTCTAATAGTTACTAAAAAATTCTGTTAAATTATCTGAATTATGTTTGTAATATAATAAATAATATAAAATATAAAATCCAATGAAAGTAGTTAGAAATTTATTTTTCATTGATATTTAAAAATTTATCGATTGTTGATTTTGTAAATTATAGAAAATTCAATGATAAATAACCGTTTCTCTTAGATCTAAATAACTGCAAGTAAGTACAATTTTGAAAAATTGTTGTTTGGAAATGAGCCGCGCTTGTGACATTTTACCTTTAACTTTTACCTAGAACATTTACCTAGACATTTTACCTTGGCTTTGGTTTTCACTTTGTATTTTATAACCGTAAATTATTAAAATGCTAAATATAATATTTTTCACTTATTTTGATATAAATTACGATAAATGATGAAAAAAGTATAAAAAACATGTTTAATAAAAATTCTGAGCCAAAAAGTTAAGGACTGTTCTCCTTGAGAAATTGATAGAAACATTGAGTATTAGTTTATAAAAATAATGAACAATTTCAATAATATTTTTTTATATAAAATTGATGATTTCAAAATTATTTGAAATTTTAATATTTTGCAGCAAAAAATCATAGTAAAAATTTGAAAAAATTTACTTCCACAATTTGGTAGTCAATCATACTAGGCAATTTATAAAAGTGTCCAGTTTGAAAAAAAATAACCTTTTGAATATTGTTAATAACTAATAGCTCCTTTTTCTAAAGTTTTTAGAGTTCATTTGACTAATAGAGTTTTTTTGTACAAATTATCATTTTAAATTGTTAAGATGCATGCATTAAAAGTTTTAAAAATGTTTAAAATCTCATCCATTTTAATGAAGGTTATCACCCATCTTCACAGAGCTCTCTGTATAAGTATTTGCTGCATTTATAACATTAATGTTTTTTTGTCAGGGTGAATTTGTTTTATCATAAAAAATGTAAATTTTCGAAGGAGACGTTATTAATTAAAACTATTCAGTAACTTTTTCAGAAAAAATATTAATTCTTAAAGAATCTTTTAATTTTGATGATGATTAGACTTTTTTTAAGTAATATATTAAAGTTGACTTCAAAACTATGGAAAAGGAAAATTTTATTTTTTCCTGGGAATGCAGAATTTATTTTGTATAATAATGAAATTCATGCATAAAATTACGCAATGATTACTATTATTTATGGTATAAGTGCAATGAACAAAACTATATTCTTCACGGTGAGAAAAATTTAAATCTTTTATTTGTAAATTTTTTCTGTCCCACTAATCCTTTAAAATCTAAAACTAAATTAAAACTTGGATAAGAAGTGTAAGTAAGCATATAATTCTAACATAAATTCAGTAATTTAATCATTACGGAAGCCTTTATTTTTAACTTAAAAACTCATATTAAACTGTTGTCGCGATCATATAATGACTGCAATTTTTATACATTTCTCTGAAACTTAGAGTTAATATCCATTATAAATGAGAATAATTAAGCTGACATTTTGACTTTTTTCTTGTTTTGATTAATAAGCAATTTTATATTTGAAAGAGCTTATAATTAATAATTTAAAAAAGACTATTTGAGTTTTTTTTCAAATTTGATGGTATAAGTTGGACGATAAGTAAAAAATTGAAACTTTAATAACAGCTGATTTAATAACATGACCTTAGGAGTCTTTTTTTTATATTAGATGCCAAGAGATGAATTTCTTTTTCATGCATGTGAAATTTCTGTGATAAATGACGTTAACAACTCAAGATTTTCTGAAGTGCAAAATTCAGGTTAATCGAGTGAAAATGTCTAGGAAACAAAACGGAAATAAGAGAGGGTTTTTCTTTTGACAGTCAACAATGAATTAAAAATTCCCAAAGCAATTGAAAGACTCTTAGAAAGGAAGACACTACGTACATTGCCTGTCAAAAGAAATTTCATTAAATCTAAAAAGTGATGACTTTGACTTATCTCTGCACTTTTCGTGTTTAAATTGCACCTTTCTTAAATGAAGACAGGAGAATTCTTCAAAAACTTTCACGTCTGTAAAAGAGTGATTTCTTGATTCTGGAAGCGGATAAGGCTATTTATTTGATTTACTACTTGAACAATTCAAAGAAAAACAATGGGAGAAACCATACAAATTTCTTTTAAGCAGAGCTAGGAATGGATTTATGATTTAGTTTGATGTTGTGAAAGTACTTAAATTTTAGAAACAAATTAAAAAAGGTAAATTTTAAATGTTTTTAATAGATGTTATGTTTTGTTTTGTTATGTTATGTTATGTTATGTTATGTTATGTTATGTTTTAATGAGAAGAGATCTGTGATGTTTCATTTGCAATATTTAAATTTTTTGACATTATTGAAGCTGTAGAAATCTTGTCGCCCTATATGGTTTGCTTTGCTAATTAGCTCATGTAAGTTTTCTGTGTAGCCTATTTTTCAAAATAAATAAATAAATAGCTTTGCCTTATCTATATGTTTTCACGTTTCTGAAGTAACAACGCTTTATATGTTTTCATATGATTTCACCTATTTTACTTGTGCAATTATTTTATGCAATTTATTTTTCACAAATTCTTATGAAAGTATTTATTTTTATTTTTAAAACTACTATTTTCTATTTATTTAGAAAGCGGAAGATTTCGAAATGAGATCAAAACTGGTTTCATAAAGATATGATATATATTGATATGTTGATATATTGGTTTGTTATATTTTAAAAACTATGATTCTTATTTAGCAACGTAAATGACTTTATATTATTATATTTTTGAGAAATAAATAAGTATCATGTAAATTATTTCTTCAAGTATTCCGATTTATTAATATTATATTACGCTTATTTGATAATTACCTAAATTAAAATTTTTTCATGGAGAATATAACAAATGACTAGTAAACCAACACGTATCGACCACTTACTCAATATTATGTTTGGTCACTGGTTTCCAAAAATTGCTGCGAATATTATATATTATAATCTTAATCTGTGATATATAATGGGGGGGGGGGAAGAATTGTACCAAATATTCGAATACATTTCACGCAATACTTGTAAATTACAAAAGGTAGCCTAGTTTGGGAGGAGTTCTTGCTCTCTCGTATCCCAATTGGGTTTGATTGTGTTTATATTAAGATAATTAGAGGATCGGGGCTTAACTGTAATTATCAGGCCTTAAGGCAGCATAATATAGTTTTGAGTTAACATCTTAAAATTGAAATTTCCAGTTACGCTCCTATCTCAGAAAAGTATACATATGAAAAAGAGTCTATGAAAGTTAAAGGCAACTTTAATAAATTGTTTTCTGGCAAAGAGTTTGAAGCAGTTAAATGAACGATGGAAAAAAGTTAAGATAAATATGAGCATAATTTTAAAATAAAAATTCGGGTCTCATCCTACACTGAGAAAAAACTCTGGTAAAATTACTATACTATATTGTAATGACATTTCTGGAAAGTTAAAACAAAATTCTGATAATAAAAACCAAAAAATATAATACATTTAAACCTTTCATTTGGTAAATTTACTGTAAAAATATGAAAATTCTGGTTTTCAAAATTGTAGCTCGCATTACGACACATTTATCAAGAAATACAAAACTGAAAGTAAATTTAATGGAATAAATGGTTTTATGCCAAGCTCTAAGGTATCATGGTCAAATTACAAAATTTTACTACATTTACCAAATTCTATTACAATTTTGTCTATTAAAAACCATGTATTATTGTTAGTTTTAATAAAATCATTATCAAAGCTCTTCGGTAAAAAAATAGTGAGCTTTTTGGTGTTCTCATAGAATCAAAAAAAAATAAATTTCATCATAATCTGGTAGTTTTGACCATTCTTTTTTTCTCAGTTTTCTAGGTAGAAGCACGATTTTATAAAAAAAGCTAACAAGAATCGCCCTATTTGTAAAACAGGAAAGAGACATAAATTGAAAGATTAAGGGCATAGATTTGATTCGATTTTATAAGCATACAGTGGGAAAAACATAGAATGTAGAAACCGCAAAGGTGGGTTTATGTGTGTCGCAAAAATTCGTATAGAACAAGGACATAAAACTTTTATAATGAACCATGCAAAGCAATAAAACCCTTGAAAACTATTATAGTTTAAAAATAGACAAACTATTACACTTATCATGTATTTGCACCGAACAATGCGAGAATGAAATATGGTTAAAAATGTATTCTTAATGATAAAATCTATACTTATTAATTATTATTTATTCTTAAAAATGTGGACTTAAATTTTGTGTAACTATTACAAAAGTAAAATTTCAGTTGGTTAATAAACATGTAAGGGAATAAATCAAACAAATACATGCATGAAAGCATACACACCCATGTAGAGAGACAAAAAAATATGGAAACGGTCTGGTATAGGCAAGCTGCATTTAAAAGTAGAAAATTTGACTCCAAATTACCTCTATCCCTGTGATCGAGGCAAAAGGAAATCTCATTTTTTATTGAAGTTTAGGTTTTCCAGAAAAAGTATCCTAATTCGACAGACTGTTGTATTTTGATTTTCAGATAGTACTAAAATCGCAAAACGAGAATGTAGTTCAGAGTGTTTAACATCTACACTGTGTTAAAAAGGTTAATAGCTCAAGATCATGTCAGATAAAAAAAATAAATGAAAAGAAAAAGTTTTAGCAACCTATCTAAGGACCCCAAACTTGATTTTTACTCCATTCTCGGTTTCAATCCTTGGGTGTCGTTTTAGCCTCAGTGAATAAGACTAGGAGGAATTTAGTGACATATCAATCACGCTTATCTTTATCTTTTCAATCCAGCTTTTCTTCATCTAGATATCTCTATTCAAAAAATTTATGTATATATAGTTAATATCCATTATAAATGAGAATAATTAAGCTGACATTTTGACTTTTTTCTTGTTTTGATTAATAAGCAATTTTATATTTGAAAGAGCTTATAATTAATAATTTAAAAAAGACTATTTGAGTTTTTTTTCAAATTTGATGGTATAAGTTGGACGATAAGTAAAAAATTGAAACTTTAATAACAGCTGATTTAATAACATGACCTTAGGAGTCTTTTTTTTATATTAGATGCCAAGAGATGAATTTCTTTTTCATGCATGTGAAATTTCTGTGATAAATGACGTTAANTTCAAAATACTGATATATATATATTGCTGAATTTCCTGAGATGAATTTGCTTTTTAAAAAGTGAAATTTAGCAAAACTAAGCATTTAAATAATATATAAAAAAGTAAACAACACGTAAAACTTTGATTAAAAATAAACTAATTGATTGAAAAAAACTAGGTCAGTTAAAGTGAAATATTTCTTTATAAATGTTTTGAAAATAAGGCAAATATCTAGCAATATTCAAAATTCTTTACTTTTATACTTAAGAGTTGACGACAGGTGCGTTGAATGACTTTTCAATTTCCCTTTAAAATGAAATTCCTTCTTTGGCTGTCGTTTTTGGAAAACATCAATTACAGAAACCTTTGCAGCTGATATTCAGCAAATTTGGTGACAGTTTTTGATGCACTATAAGAACCTAGCACTCATTCATGAAAATATGCAATTTCGTAGATGAATGAAATTTATATTTTTGCAATATTTTCAATTATCTTTCAAAAAGAGTAAAAATTACTGCATCAAATTTAACATTTCAAAAAGCAATATTTATTATATTTAATTATAAAGAAATTCTAAATGCTATTTTGTTTCCAAATAATTTTCTTAAAGATATTTAATATATTTAAGTAGTAAACACAGTAATTAATAATTTTTATCGAAGTCAAAATAGTTAAAATATTTAAATAGACTTAAATGGATTTAAAAGTCTCCAAAAGTAAATGGCTCCAAATAATTTGCTTAAAGATATTTAATATATTTAAGTAGTAAACACAGTAATTAATAATTTTAATCGAAGTCAAAATAGTTAAAATATTTAAATAGATTTAAATGGCTCCAAAAAGTTCAATAGTTGTAATTCTGAAAAATCTCATGTTTAAATTAGCTTTAAATTTTTACTTCATTCAGTTCAATACTTTAAAAAAATTGAACTTCACAAAAAATAAGTTTAACTTTTAATTGTAACTTTATGCTTGCCATTTGAGGTGCATACATTTATTAATTTTATAGGTACAATTTAATATCCGTTCACTGTAAAACTCACATTTTACGAAACGTAAAAAATATAGTATATTTTTTTCCTCTAAAATTAAATTTTTTTAAAATGAAATAAACTATTTAAACAAAAATATCAATCCCAATTTCTGCTGAGGTAGTGTAAAAAAAATGCACGAAAGATGTAAGCATCGCATTTGAAATTTTGTAAGTGGCATGATGTCGAAATAAGTCAACATTTTGGTACCCTCATTTTTACACCTAATACGTTACTTCTTTAAGTAGAACAAAATTGCTCTCCGAATTTAAAGATGTAACTTGATTCATGAGTAATTGAAAAAAGTAAGCACTATAACTTAACTCTGTTCTGTTAACAAGCAAGACTAAATAAAAACTTCATTTGTTTTCACATTTTTGTATCACTACTAAGCGTCGTTAGAATCTCTGAAACATAGCATATTTAAGAAAACATTTCTTAAAATATTTTAAAATATTGAATAAGAATGTCGGTAATGCTAAGACATTTTCCTCTTACAATGTATTTTTGTGTTTTTCATTCATGCCCTCAAAAAATTGCTGAAATCATCAAAAGTTCTAAGGAATGCAATTCGAGCAGTTTTAAAAGAAAATCTTATTTGTCAAAATAGTATATTTTTTAAGTATGTTTTTAAACTTAAAAAGAAAGAATGAACCGTAAGATTTTTGTCGTAATAATTTATTGTATACGAATTCAAATTGCGCTAAAACTAATGCAAAACATTGCTTTATTTATAAATTTATGAACTTCACAGACTTTTCCTTAAAATCTATCACAATTCTATAACCTATTAGGTATTTCAGGTTTACAAAAAATAAACAATAATTTCCTTTAGTTTTGGAATAAAAATAAAAATAAAAACAGATAACTTAGAGGCATTTCGTTTGAACAGATTAATAATAAAAAAATAGGGACATTTTTTTAAAAGTTTTATTTATATGCGTCAGCTTTTGACTCACTTTTTGTATATATTTTTATTTGTAACTGAATAAAAATTCTTCCGCAGAAATATCATTTTTTATTTGATGTCGTGTTCATTGAGGGATTACTGCTGCGAAAACATTTGTCTAGCAGGCTTTATCTTTAATAAGTTTTTAGATTTTGGACTTAACATTTTTTTTGTTAATTTTCTTTATGACTTTTATTTACTCATATTTTGTTATATTTTTATTATGAAATTATCTTCCAAATAATTTTTTGCTTAAACTATGGATTTAATATTTGATAATATGCTTTTATATAAGTCATACACTATAAAAACTGTGGGGAAATAGCCATCCGAATTCGTTGTTGATTAATTGTGTGAATGATTACTTTATTTTAAGTCAGTACCGAATCAAGCTTTCTTTTTACACTTCAAAGGGTGCAGTTGAATCTTAACATCAATAATTAATAAAGCTTATAGAAATCCGCAGTTCGTTGGAGAAGAAGGTTGTGTTTTGCGGAGCTCGGTAAATTTCGCAAATTATTAGTGCAGATTTAATCTTTCCAACAGAGTTCTTGAAGGTGCGCCATGTTTTAAACATATAATAAATGCTTTTGGACCATTAATAGAAGTTTAAAGACGAATAAGTGGGCGCAATATGGTGGCCAGATCCGTGGTAGCTCAGGAGATAGAGCGTTCTCCTCCCAATGAGGTCACCCGGGTTCTAATCTCAGCAATTGATGGTCGATACGAATTCAGCGTCCGGCTCGCACCGACCACAGTGCAGAAGTAAAATATGCTCAGTGGTAGACAGATCATTGGTTAGAGTATCCTTGACATCAGACTAACTGAGAGAGTTTTGGGGGGCTTTCCTCTCTATGTAACACAAATGTGGGTTGATTCAATTAAAAATTGAGAAGTTGTGAATTGATCCATGAAGAATTTTTCTTAATACTTTATCTAGAAGCTCTCTTGTCTTCTGGATTAGGTTCAAAATCACGAGGCTACGGAGTCGAACATTGATAGTCGTATACTCAGATTTGTGTCGGCCATTGTACACCGGTTATAATATAAAATATAAAGGCCAAGATGGTGGTTTGTTTACACGAAGTGCACTGATGAAATTGGATCGGATTTCATTGGTCATAGCTCATTTAATTCAATCGAAAGTTCAAAATACTGATTTGACAGAATGCCTCTATGTCACTCTAACATTTTGTTATTTATACCGAAGCATTGCTTTAGGGCTTCATTTTGGCGAGTCATTAAAAAGCAACCACTCCATATTGTATATTAAATATATCCATCAATCCAGTTACAGAGCTACACTGAACCAATTCATTATATTAAATAAAGTATTGAATGAAATATATTTTTTCATATATATTATGAATTTTCTGTTTCTGAATAGACTTTTCAAAACTTTGAAATATGAGAAACCAGAAGCATTCTTTTCTTTTAGGCTAAATTCTGAAAATTTTGAAAAATTTCGAGGAAAGCTCAAATGTTTAACTGAATAATTCAATTCCAACAAAGAGAGCGAGAGGGATTGAGACTCGTTGTTAACTAAAATACCCTAAAAGCCTGTAGTTGATGTTTCTAATGCAATTTGCCAATGCAAACAAACCTACTTGGTGAAACCAAGTGAATTTAAGGCAATTGGTGAGTTTCTAGATTCTCAGTGGCACTATCTATGGCCAAGAATGTGACTTCAGTCACACACACTTCACAGCCCGTTTATAGGGAGGACCCATTCATTCATCTACAGATCGTAATTGAACAAGAGAACGATCAACCTCCTGCTCAGTACCCCAAGAAGTCTTGATTTGTTATGGGAACATGGGGAACTTTGTGATCTGACAGATATTACGCACACCAGTCACCATTTACTACACGGGGAGTCTTCGGAGGGCTGGGATTGAACTCATGACCTCTTGAACATGGGCCGAACTCCCTATCAACCAGGCAATCTCGTCCCCATGAAAGTGATCATGCGTTTTGACCTTAGTTTCCTGAGTCTTCAGGAATGAATTGAAGTATCTCAGGAAAGGGTTATTTCTGAGACATAAGAATACTGATTGATTGCCCAGGTATAAAATTTATCACCTTACATGCCATGATGTATGACGTGATTGATACATGGCATGAACAGAAGTTTCAGTAACACCATAATTTTAAGAAAACCACAGTGAATCATTTTAGTTTTAAGCCTATGCGGCCAACGATTGAGAGGTCTTTTGAACTAAAATCTATTGGTATCAAACAAAATGTAACGCAGGTTATTATTTAAAAGTTTGTTCTTATTTATTTGCACAAACTAGCTAAAAAACGATCAGTCAAAGCAAGTAAGGACAACTTAAGACACAAAATTCTTTTTCCTATTTTAAATGAATTGGTGATTCCGGGAATTCCAGTCTGTAAATAAATTATACGTTCTAGAATTGTTCCATTATATGTGTTAAAATCAGCATCCAAAACTCTATTCGAATCAATTATTTATTTCTTGATTTTCTTGGTTGCTGATTCTAAAAAGAAAAGAGAAATTAAGTAATAGGTTTAAGTTAAGATTAGTAATAGGTTAAGTTAAGATTGATTAAATAATAGGTTTTTATTAATATTTATAAGAAATATGGTATGTATTCTTTGGGAGTAATGTGTAACTCATGAAGCCGAAATATTTTTTTCTTTGCTTTAACTATTCGCACTTTAACTAAACTTCAAAACATAAAATAAACAATCATGAAAAGAAGAAAATCAAAACAAATATGCTAAAAATGTTTCGCTAACATTATGAGCAAAGCAAAAATTGTGTACTTCTAAAGGAATTTTTTGATACAGACAATGTTTTAAGTATGCAGATATTTTATAATAACTATATTTCATTTTCGAAACAATTTTTTCATGCACTATTTTCAATTTGATTTAACAGTTTCTGATTTTCAGGCTTTGGGTTACACTAAAAATGAAGACTAATCCTTTTTATTTATATACTAGCAGGAAAAATTTTGCAACATGTCTGGATGTTGAACACGTTTCTAACTCAAATGCTATTTGATTGTACTATTTTTAAATTTAGTTTAAATATATTTACAACTTTACATTTTTGCACGATCATTCATTATTCATACAAACAATCGTAGACTGATATAAATGTTTATATTCGAATTCTTTTAAACTAAATCCATAACTTGAATTTGCATAAGTATGCGTTTTAGGATTTACATGACATTCTCGAAAAATACATTTAGAATATATATGCACATAAGTGTTCAATATATACAATGACTATATTTACTTCCTCTTTCATGTATGAATTCAAAATTTATGCATAGAGATATCCAAGAAAACGAGAAATTGAGATTTTCTTATAAATTCTTATTTTCTATTTTGTCAACAGCATATGAGCTCAATCGGATGATTTATTTTTCTTTTAGCTTAGGTTCTTCATTCCAAACATCAGTGAATTTATACATATGCAGCCAATAAAAATTTCGTTTCTCTATGAAATTCTAAGGTAAAAATAACAAAATGCAATCCGGAAAAGATGTGGTCCAGTTGAACTTTGATATTTTGGAATAGAGAAACTTCGGAAAGGGAAGGGAAAATTTGTCGTTGAAGGGAAAACGGGCTAAGAAGAAAAGCAGGAAATAATCTATTATGATGTTATTTTTTGGAGTATAAAATTATAATAAAAATAGTTTATTAATTTATAATTCGCAATATTTTAAATATGAATCGATGAAAACTACTACTTTTTTTTGTATAAAATCCTTAACACAATTGTTTTAAAATTATTTTACAGATTCTAGAATTTCATCATCGTTCTCTTACTTCTTACGGCTTTAAGGAAAGCTTAAGTGCCGGTCCCTTTTACTGTAAAATCCATTTTTACCTGAATATGTTACCGACCAAAAAAAATTGATATAACATGATTTTACGGCAATAATCACCCTAAAATCACTGAATCACTGTAAATAAATAAATATTTATACAAAAACTACGGTATATTAATTACATTTTATGGTAATGAAAAAGGATCTTGTGGTAAAAGGGATTTAATGGAGGATACATCCCAAGTTCAGGTACTTTATACCGTAATTTGATCCGGAATTTTTACAGTGTAGCAAAATGCAGGCATTTTTCGATTTATTGCCTTTCGATTTAATGGTTTTTAATAATGATTAATGGCTTTTAATAATGCTTTTTTTTAATAATGCTTTTTTTTAATAATGATTAATGATTAATGGTTTCGATTTAAAGGCTTTTTCGACTTAATGGTTTTTAATACAATACTTCCTTTTTTACAGTATTTAAAGGATAGTTAGACTTAATATTTCTGCTATTTTTTATTTTACAATTTTTGGGACTTAGCAAAATGTGAATTACATGTGAGCGTGGACCACTATTTAAATACATTAGACATTACCGTCGAAATTCAAAGTTTAACTGGTATAAAAAGTATTTATTCTATAAATTTAATTTAATTTTGTAATGAAAAATGAAATATTAACAATAAAAAATTGGATTTCTTTTTACTTAAAAAAATTACTGAATAATTATTTTAACTTTAGCTTTTACATAGAAATTAGCATTCAAATTTATGTTTAATTCCGAAAATACTTATTTTTATATTAGTTAAAATTTGAATTCTGGTTTATAATGCAAAAATTCATTAAACTCACATTTTGATAATATTTTTCAAAAGCCATTTACTTGTTTTTTTCTTAAAATTGAGCTGCTAATATAAAATTAAATATGCTTTCGAATAAACTGATCAGATACGATATAATGTTAGAAACCCAACTATCTTTCTTGTGTTCTAAAATTTCTGAATATTACTGATAACGGAAACATTTTAATTTTTCGATATGTTACCCGCTTTGCCAATGTTAGTAAGACCCCTTTTGTATTCACTAATCCTTTTTCCATTTATGGAATAAAATAGCCACCATACTCCTTGAAAATTAATTTTAGTGGTTTATAAAAATAATTTCTTCCTTTAACTGCGATTTAATATCAGGAAAATGGTTTGAAACTGAAAATGTAAAGGTAAAGCTGTCGATCATATAAATTGAGCTCAAATATATATATTGAAAAGCAAAATTACTTAAGTTTTAATTAATTAAAATTTTTTTTTGCTTATTCAATTTATTTTCCAAGGTAACATTTATTTATTATGACTTTAATTAAATTAAAATTATTCAACTGTTACATTTTTCTTTATTTTTATAATTAAAAAAAGTTATGTGTACTTTTGATAGTTTTATTTTTATATATTTCAAAATTACAATAGAATTTTAAAGAAAAATTTTAATCTGAAATGTAATTTTTTTGCAATTGTTATTACTTTTGTTAAATTTAAATTATTCAACTGTTTTATTTTTTTCCTATTTCTATGATTAAAGAAATAAATATGTTTTTGATAAGTAGGTATTTATATATTTTTCAAAAGCATAATGAAATTTTAAAGAAAAATTAAAATCCATTTTTTTATATAGATCATTACTCTTACTAAATTGCAATTATTGAAAAACTGTATTCTTTTTTCATATTTTTAAGATTAAAAACAAAATTTCCATTTTCGAAAATTTCGTTTTTATATATTTTTTTTCTATATTTTTCCTTATTTTTTTATATATTTTTTAAAGTTATAAGGAAATTTCAAAGATAAAGTTTATACTGAAATTTTAATTTTCTGTAATTATAATTGGATTATTAAATTACAGTTATTCAACTGCTTTATTTTTTTTATTATATTTACACCAGCACTGCGGTCCGTGAGAACCGGCTGCAGAATTCGTATCGACCAGCCATCACTGAGATTCAAACCTGGTTCACCTCATTGGAAGGTGAGAGCTGACTTATGACTCCTGAACCCTAAGTAAAAACATTTAGGGCAATTCCAAGGTTTTCTCCACATGCGAGGCATGAAAGTAATATATTTATTAAAAAAATTTGTAAATTTGTATCAATGCTTGGAAATTTTATTATTAAAATAAAATTCATGAAAATATTTTTATAGTCAAAAAATACCCTGAGTAAAATTAGCTCTTTATAATCCTTCTGCAGTGGAATTACAGCCCCTTTATTCTATTTCGTTTTAGTTAATCCCTCCCCTCATAATTGAGAAAAAAACTAGAGTTTTCTTAAAAATGTGTTAAATATTTTAAATTAATTAGTACTTAATTAAATTTTGAAATCAAACCACATTTTCTTTTATTAAAGTCAAAAATCGTAGTCATCGTAGAGCGCCAGAACTTAATTATAAAATCAATTTTTATGACACAGAAATTTTATTTTGTGGTCGTGTTTTTATTTACGTCTTTTTTATGATAATTAGCATTTATAAATAACTAAAAAGGCTCTGAAAATAGCGAATAGAATCACTTTTATAGTCACACTTACTACTTTGATGGTAGCAAAGCCTGATCTAGCAGTTTCTTTTTCTTGGAGAGCTTATCAAATTATAAAGGAAGAAAGAATTTCTTGTTATCAAACATAAATCATTCGAAATTTTTTTTATTAAAAGTATAACCATGAGAATGTTTTAACAAAATTTCAGCACTGTACGGTCAGATTAATGGTCGCATAAATAATAAGGTGTTCCAGCTAATCTTGAAATGGTCGCAATAATTTTGATGACGGAAGACCGATATTTGACAGCTTTCAGTACAAAAAAACAACAAAAGTGGAGCGATTGATTTGAAATATTCAAACCCTAAAATTATAAGTCAGCAATAAAAGTTCTATAACGACTGACAACTTTCGTATTAATCATTTCAGCCTCTCCAAAATAATCACTACCAAACCTTTTTCCGATTCTGAACTGTCGTCTCAGCTGAATCTATTATATTTAATGCCATCCTCTATATTTTTATACCATTTCTTATTATTTGGAACCATTCCAACACTTACAGAAAATTGCTTACTTTCCTTATCCTTAGCAATGTCGATTCAGTTTTTTTAAATAAATAAATATGTTTTTTATTTAAAATATATAGCACAAGAATTAGAATATAAACAAAATATTGTTTATTGACTTTGTTTTTAGAATTTTTAAAAGTTTATAAACAGCTTTAAAAGTATGTGCATTCATTTTGAAAAAGGATTAAGTGACTGTCTGGCAGATATTTTTTAAAACAGCAATAATTTAGCTAAGTTTGCACGGTTGCAGCATTTATAATGAAAATATTATTATAGTAAAGTCAAGCATTCCCATAACAGCTCATCGTGAGTCAAAGAGGTCATGGAGGTTAATGCTCCAAAATTATATGCCCAACAGCATGATGGAACTACATCGAAAAAAAATCTGGATCAGGTAGCGGTACAGAGTACCATTATTTGGGTGCATCATCAGTAAAATACTATTTACCGTAAAATTCATTTTTGCAGTAACACATTTACACTGTAATGCGGGGATCAAATCCCGTTCTTTTCAATAACACCTAAGAGCCTTAATTACAGCAAAATCATGGTTTCGCAATTACTGGCAATTTCATACACTAGCTATTTTAATATACTAGCTTTTGAATTGACAGTGAAGTTAACCAATTCCGTACCAATTCATGACCAATTCATAACCAATTCAGTACCAATTCATGACGTATTATTTCGATTTGCACAATGCACCAAACTGATAACCCTGTAAACTATAAATTGTGTTTAATAACAATAAAATGATTTTAAAACTGAAACAAAATTAATACACACATTTCAAAATAACCGATAACAATGTAACTATCTACGGCATTTACTGTTTTTGGCTACAGCATGGTGGCAATCCCATAACAGGGGAAGAAAGCTGAAGTAGTAATTTTGACTGCTTAATTGTAGTGCTCAGAACTTATTTTTTCAGTAATTTATAAACGAAAACAAAATTGCTCCCAAGGTTCGAACTGATTTAGAAATGAAATAACAGTTTAAACTGAACACTTTCTAGCTACTATCCACTCCTTCAAAATTTATTACTTCTCAAAAATGGTAAAAACATTTATAGTCCTATTGGTTAACATATGGATTAACTAACATTTACTGGTTTATGTACCCTTTATCGCTGTATCCTTTTGATCTGCATTTGAAGTAAACTTCTAAGCTCATAAATTTCTCTAAAAGGAAACTATAAATCAACATATTGGTTAAACGATATTTAAGAGCTAATTTTCTTAATCTCATATTTCTAATCTAACTAAAAAGAAAATCTATCCTTTGTGGAGTAATAATGTATAAAACAAAACTTAAATTTTGATCCATTTTCATTGATTTTATTGACAAAATTCTGAGATAAATAGCTAAATTATTTCGACAATCTAAACATGTCAATTTCTGCTAAAATATCAAATATAAAAACTTTCCTCAAAATTTATTCGCGAAGTTATTTTTTTTTTCCTCGTAAGATAAAATATCATAATTTCTCAGAAGAATTTTTTGCAAAGAGAAAAATCCTTCAAAGTAATCTTGTCATTTTTCTTGGAAAACTGCCATGGTGTGCATTTTTACCGCTTGTTTCAGTGTTTCATTTTTAAACTTTTACAGCACTTTTTTTCTGACATCAAACTAAGTAAAAGGCTTTTGTTTCCCAGTCCCATTCATTCATTTTTTTGCTCTCATAAAGTAAAAGATTTATAATATTAGTGTCACTTTTGAAAATGAGATAAATTCTCTTTACCTCTTCATCAATTTTTATTATTTTGAGTCAATCTTTTTATGGTTCACGTTCGTTAATAACGATTAAATTTGTTATTAATTTATTATTATACTATTAATAACGAATATAATGTCGAACATGATTAAAAATCAGATCAGATTTGTTTTCATAAGTTTATACTTTAAAAAAATAAAAATATACCCTTCATGTAGATTTTGTTTAATTTAGAAGAACATTCAAACGAGAGCATCAAGTTTTTTGAACTTGAGAAGAAAAGTACAACAATAAATAAAATTTAGGCATTTAGTGAGTTTCCCAGAAAATACTGATGGTTTGGAAAATCATTTAAAGTAAAACGAACAAGAACTTAGAAAACCAGGTAATTTATAATTACAAAGAGAGTGCTGCGAATTAAGAAAATTCATAAAAGAATGGTTTCATAATTACCATCACTTGCGTTCTCAAATTAATAGATGCCTGAGCAAACATTTTCGTAGAAAATCTCTGACACGCAACATAAAAAAGCATTGCTTTACTGACTTTTCTGTCCAAAGTGCCATCTTTTGACTAACTTTGTAACTAATCTTGAAATTTGATGTTAATGAAACTTGTTTTTTATACGGAACACAGTCAGCCGTACATTTTACTCTGCTTATATATATATATATTTATTATGCTACGAATTCGAACCAGTAAAAGAGTTCTTAATATTTATTTATTTATTATTTTTTTCAAATTTCAAATAATGATTATGAAGTTTATGACTTTCTAACTCCTTAAACATTCAAAAATTAAATAATTTTATCCTGCATCAATGATTTTATCCCTTGTCATTTCTACTTGTATATTTCGTTAAATTAAAAAAATGCCCAGCACTTGCTATAAAATTTAGAATGAACTTTTTAATCAATGCCGACCTGAATCTACAGAATAAAATCTATTTATTCAGATGAATAGGATAACTGTAATTTCATAAGTTTACAAGAAAAGGAAGCTAAAAAAATAGAAATCTAACAATAGAAAACAGTTTTCGTAGAAGTTTTATTTCATTTTTATGAAATTCGCATAAGAGATGCTGAAATTTTTGAGAGCAATGTAAATCATGAAAAGTTCTCTTTAATCAGATATTCTCTCTTCTCTTTAATCGGGACTAATTTAACTGTTTTTAGTCTCTGGTTTTCAATAGAGTAATTTTCAAATGACGATATTTTAATAGCGGCTGAAAATGTAATTATATTTAAAAAAATGTATTGAATGATTTAGTCAGTTACAACTTTAAGTTATAATTATTTTGTTAGTGCTTGATTTAGTTAATTTGCGAATAAAAAGTTTGTGATTTAGTAATTAACGTAGTTCTATATTGATTTTATTAGTTAGTTAAATAATATGTGATTTAAATATTTTTTTCTTAATTTAGTTAGTTTTACTTCTATTTTAGTTAAATATATTAAGCAGCTGATGCTTATAAATTAATGCACGGAGAAAAAAATTCTGGTAAAATTATACTATATGATACTATATGTACTATATATAATGACATTTCTGGTGAAAAAAATCCACAATTCTGGTTAATAAAACAAAAATAGGAAGTTTTCAAAATGTTCATATGGTTGTTTTTCCGTCTATATGGTGATGGTTTACTGGAAATTCGGATTTTCAAAATTATGGTGCTTATTACTGCACATTTAGTAAAAAATACATAACTAAAATTTACATTTAACCGACTAAAGAGTTTTTACCATGCCATGCTCAAAGGTATCATGATAAATTTACTAATCTTTATCACATTTACCAAATTTTTGAACTTTCAAGCATGTGATACTTGTTATAAAATACGTTATTTTGTTTAATTTCTATAATGATTCAAATTGCCTTAATTTGTTTTACAAATCATCATTTTATCGTACTTGTAAATGCTATAACATGTAAATATTTATAACAACGTGCAAAGGCTGTCCAAATCATAAACAAGTTCCTCCAAGTAATATTTTGTCTTATAACGATATTTATTAGATTAAATGATTACTAAAATATAGATATTTAAAAATTAGACAGAGTGGTTTCCTCTATTGGGATTCCAGATTAATGCTTCTCTAACAATAATCTAACAAAAGATAATCCAATTAGTGATAAAGAATTCTAAATTTCGTAATATAATTACCACATCAATAATCCGGGAATTATAAACTACGATCAAATTGCACTGGCAATTTATTGATCCAGAGCTACAGTATAATACTCATGTCATTATATAGATCATAGAAAATCTTGAAAATTTTTCTAATTTTTAAATGAACGTAAAATAGTTATTATTTTATTCCAAATTGAATTCTAAATTCCTTTAAATAATTTTTTACATGAAATTTAAATGAAGCAAATAATAATAATTTTTAATTTAATTTCATTTCTCGGGAATGACGATGATCTTATAGCAAATTAATAAAACCTCTTAATCTAAACAAAAATACTCAAGTAAATCACGTATTTTAATCAGGTTATGATGACAAAATTGAAGGAAAAAAGAGAAACGAAAAGTTTAAAAACATGATTTTATTCAGAAATGTAAAATGTAAATGTCCGTTGAGTTACTTTGCTTCCCAAACTTTTCAAAATGGCCACCTAACATCTATGCTACAACACGTATGGAAAATCTTGTCTCTACATTATAAGCTCAAAGTGACAGGTTGTCGGTAATGGCGTCACTCGTCTCTGTCACTCTTACGTATCGTATCCACATATCACCGAAAAGATCTTGTAAGAAGTGTAAACTATTTCTATTTCAATATCCCATTTCTATATCCTAGGATTCGATAGAAAGTGTTGGTAGATCCAATGGAAACGAAAAAGAAGCATTTCTGACGAAATATATAGCTCAAGTATACCTCGGCATCTGAAAAAAGGAAAGAAAACAAGAGAAAAACCTTATATATAGTGAAAGAGTAAATTTATTTTTCGGAAAGTCATTTTAGGAAGAAGATTTCTCGTGGACTGAAAATTCTATTTGATTTTTTTTAAAATCATTCCGTAAACATAATAATCGTTTGTAGCTCATGCACACTGTTAGAATTTTCCTTCTAAAATTATGGTACAGTAACCGACTGCAGTCTGTTCATCCAATTAACTGTAAAATTTATATTAAAAAACATTTTTCAGCATTACGGTTTTAAAACCGTTTACAACTAGTATGGTTAAAAAGCAATGGATACAAAACTATATGATTTTATGACCATTTACAACAAGCTTGGCTTCTAAACCGGAAAATAACTATCCGAACATTGGAGATAGTTTAGCAGTTTTAGGGTGCTGCTATCTTTGCATGAATGAGTGCATCGTATTCTAATATACTCCACGGTCACAAATTGGAGAATGTAGGACAATTAAAACTTTTCATTCGTTGAAAGAAATTGAGGGAGTATTGTGGTGTCAACGCCGGGACTCAAACCCTCGATCTGTCGGTCATGAGGTTGACAGATTAGTCCTCCTTGCTATAATATGTACCGATCTGCAAGGAACTAAGCGGCTTCATTAGTTGAGCTCAGTTGGTGAGATAAAATTGTTGTTGTTGAACCGTATTAGATGAAAGCAGTTAATAAACAGTTTTTTTCACAGTTAGCAGTTTAATTATTATTTTATTTATGGTTATTTGACTGTTTCGTTTGCCTTTCGTAAAATATCAATTAAATAGATCGTTGTTTAACCTTTTTTTCAGAGAAATTTCCAACAGTGTAGGGTTTCATTTTGAATAAGTTTAGTAAGTGGATTTAAACTTAGTAGATGAAAACGTTTCTTAAAAAAGTATGGTTTAATCATTAGGAACATAGAAAAATTTGGAAAGTAGAATTATAAAAATGCAGAATTATTTGGAATGGAGAATCGTTGCGTATTGAATATTGATTGGAGAGAATTAGCTTCGGTATTCATTAATATTCTCGATTGCAAAATTAAATTTAGTAAAAAAAAGTTGAATTTTTATTGTTAGATTGAGCTTATTACAATGTTATAAGATTTTCTAGATACTGATGCAAATATTATTTTCCAAAAAGGTTATCTTCCCACTTTTTTAGAAAGAAAAATTTTTACATGATGTTTTAAAACTGATTCACCGAGTTCGGGAATAGGTCAATGCTGAGTGGGGAACGAATCAATTTAAATACAGAAGAAAAATGTTTTCAAAATAGTTTTTATATTAAATATATCTTCATCTAAATGCTTTATATTTGCAATGGATCAAAGAACAAAAAGTGCTTAAAAATATTGTTTAATAGGATCCTACAGGAATATCTTAGTTATTTAAAAACTTTAACTGCTCTAAAAACACCGTTTAGAGAAAAACGAGTTAAAAACGTAAATGATTTTTCTTTTGTTGATAATCACACAATTCTTCTTTTAAAATATATAAAACATCTTATAATTATAAAAATGTCTCGTTTAGACTTTTACACGCTACTACAAATTAAGTATGAATGATTTTAAAAATGCTGTGGAAAATCATTTTTGACTATCGCCTCATTTATAATGGCGTATTTAAGTATTTGATTATATAGATGAAAATTGGTTTTGGTATTTAAAATATTTTGATTCCATTAAATACAAAAAAGAATAAAAGTACAAAAAGTGAGTGTATTTCTTTTAATTTTTTAAAGAAAAATCCTTTGCACAAAATATTTTGAGTTTTTTCATATATTTGCATAACTCACCAAACAATTTGAATTTTATCTTCTTTTTGCCAGTATTGACTTTAAATATCTAACTATTTAATCATTTCTCTTTATCCATATATGTATATATATATATATATATATATATATATATATACAAGAAAACACGAAGAAAGTTAAGAAAAACAATAAGTTTCATTTATTGCGCATAAGCTGCAANTATATATATATATATATTTGTCGTACAAAATTGTATTCCCTTCCTCTCCATCGTAAAAATTTAAACGCTTTTTTTAAAAATCTAAAGGCTGAAAAGTAATAAAATTTACGACCTTAAAAAACGCTTTCTTTCCTTTCATATCATTATCTATACAGAACTACTTTGTACAGATTACGTAAGGAGAAAGCTACACAATTAACGTGTTCATTGTTAGCCTAACATAAAAACAATTTATGTGATTTTTTAAGTTAAACTTTCTCTTTAGATTAAAATTATACCTATTAATATTAAGGGAGTCTTTAAAAAATGTTTATCTTTATGCATACATCTTTATACATTTAAAAAATGTATCTCTTTCTGACTAAAACTAATGCTTTGTTTGCTACTGAAAAAAATCAGATATGACAGCAACAATGGTTATTGAGTTTGTCTTATTGAGAAGTGGACTGTAATTAGTTAATTGAAGCTAATAGCACCCAAAATGAATCAGCATAACATAAAGAAAACCAAAATACACGGTATTTCAACCATTCATTTGGTAATTTTTTTATTCAGACGGTTACGGTTTACCGGAAATTCTGGTTTTGAAAACTATAATTCGTAATATCACACATCTAGTATAAAATTCGAAACTGAAAAGTAAATTTTACCGAATAACTGTTTCTTATGCCATGCTCTAAGTTATCATAATAAAATTATTAAATTTTACCTAATTTATCGAATTTTATGACACAATCTAAAACCACATTTTATTATTCATTTTAAGAAAATCGTTACCAAAGCTCTACGGTAAAAATTACAGAGCTTTTTGGTGGTCTCTTAGGGTCAGAAACGTGGAAGCTTTTAATATATTCTGATAAATTTGAAATTTTTTTTCCCGATGTAGCTTAAAAAGAGGTTCAAATTTTGTAAGAACCAATGTTTGCATGTCAATCTTTCATCTTTTGGGAATGGCACTGCAATTAATCCTCATAAATACCCAAATCTTAATATATTCAAAACTTAAACGTAATGTAACGCTAAACATTAGGTAATGCAAAAGATTCTTCCAATGACCTTTTATTATGTATGTAACATGTCAGGTATGTAATTTTTAGAAAAGTGTGCAAAAATTAAAATTGTCACTCATTGCTGTGAGATGGGTAAAACTATTGTTAAATATGAAAAAGATAACGTGTTTCTGTCTCCAATACTTAAAAAAAGATAGAAAAAAAATTAGACTGAAAGTTAAAAAAAATCTTTTCGTGTGATATGGAAAGCACTATAATTGAACTACTGAAAGTTTGCCTCAGAATTTTATGTTTTGAAAATCCACTAATTCCATATCTGTATAGGAAAAAATTCCACAGGATGAAAATCCTTGGAAAGTCTTTTTTTCTCTCACAAAACCACATTTCCGAAATCTTTTTTTGGCGATGAAAACTTCTTAAAATTTTTAGTTTCCATTACTAAATTAAAAATACTTGGAAAAGAAAAGTTCCGTTAGCAATCTGAAGACAGATAGCTTTTCTTTTTTTGTGAAGAGCTTTCTTCTTCGATTCGAAACTGAAATAAAAAAAATAAGGTATATAAATAAATACAAATGAAATGTTTGAAAAATATCCCCTACTTTAACTATTTACATTTTTATTCAGACATTCAGTTTTTATGGCAAAGTTAAAAATCCAATTTAATTAAATTAAATTTTTTATTTAGGATGTCCCCTCAAACGTTTATATTTTTTTAAACATTCTTACTTGTATTTGTAATTTAATTTTTTTTGCTATTTTAACTGCATCTCTGAAAATAAATAAAATCATAAATGTAATGCAACTAATTTAAAGTCTCATTAACTCAAAATAAGATAAACGCAAAAAAATATAAAGTTATTTATCATTTTTGTAATGTTTAATTTAACGATCATTAAAAGATTTTTATCTGTAAGAAAGTAAACGCTTACATGTAAAATTAAATTAAGATTTAATTTAAAAATGTTTTTTTTTATATATAGCTTGAATTGGATGTACGTTAAATCATTCAAATGCTTTTTGTGAGGTATTTTTAAGCAAGTTTAAAGAATTGTATTTAGTTGAAGAAATCAGATGTTTTCAATAACCATTTCAAAAAGATATTTATTATTGTGCTTCATAAATTAATTAGTAGATTTTTTGTTGGCTCCTTTGCATAAGTAAAATAATTAAAAAACTCAGCTGCTAATCATACCTTAATCGAAAAATCACTGAGCCATAAATATTAAAAACAAAATGTTTACAAAAATACTAAATCACTGAAAAAAAATTTTTCAGTTGATATTTCAATAGATATCTTCATACAGAACAGATAGGTTTAAATTCAAAAACCATACGAGTTTTTTTAAAGTTTTTTTTAGTTCAAAAGCATTTTTTTTTCAATTTAAAACTGCATACATAAAACTAAGCACACAAATAGATGTTTTTTTAATTTTGTAAGTAGCTCTGCAGGAATAACATAAATCTGCTTTTGGGAAAATAATTTTATTTGGAGTTTATTTTATTTTACATTTTATGAACAATTCGTTAGTTTCATCAATTTATACTAGGCGTATTTAAATATCACATAATGAGATACTCTGTGATTATTATTGTTTTTCAATCTTAATCACTTTTAATCAAAATAAATTTATTATGAGATCTCAGGTATTTCTATAGTGGTATTACTCGTTTTTCTTTCTTTTTTTGGAAGCCAAAACCAAACTTAAGTTTTGACCTCTGTTCTATGTTGAGCTAAGAGTGGTGTTTTCTAGGAATTCTAAAAAGTCTCTAGCCTGATACTGGTTACAGATTTGAAAGAAAACTATTGAATATAATTTCTAATCTCAATAAAAAACAAATAATTGTCATATTTTCTTAATATGACTACTCAAACGCAGACATCAAAATCCATAAAATGGCATTTAAAAACTATTATTATATATAATGTATAGGACATGATAGTAAAATTAAATTATATAATAGTGTTAAGTTAGGTAATTGCTTAAAAACTATTAGCTCTCAATTATAATTTAGTTTGGAAAACCAAATTTTCAGTTTTCTTTGAAGATATTTATTCGTTAAATTCAAGTGATAAATATAGAGTAAAATTTTACCATATTTAAATTAAGGTGTTGCAAAAGCTACTTATAAGATATAAATTAAATTTCGATTGATGTCAAAAATGTGTTATTTACACAAATTTATCCAAGATCCTGTTTAATACTTTAAAAAAATATTACTTCATTGATAATTATTGCTTAGAACTTTCAAATAAATTTTCTTATGATAATGGATAAACTTTGCTTCAGACGGGCTAAACAAGTGTACCAGAATATAAAGAGGCAAATACAATGTTAAAAACTGTAATATGGAGCATGGGAATAGGTTTTGAACTTACATTTATAATAAATATTCCGAACTTTCATCCTAAAGCCTTATTCACTAAAGTATATTTCTCGAAATGAGTTCTAAAGCAACATATTATTTATTGAAAATTAACAAGGAATTTTCGTTCCAAAGTGGTATACAAGTAAAATGAATAAGTAAAAAACATTAATAAATGTTTCGATTTATTTATTTTATTTCACAAGATTTCTTTGGATATCAACACATTTTCTTCAAAAATATTTTGTCACATTGTTTACCAATTTAGAACATTTTTACCATTCTCCTATGGGAAATTTACAGAGATTATTTCTCGTTAGCAGGTGCTAAAAAAAAGACTTCCATTGTTTAAAGTTTACAAGAAGAAACTGTAGCTGGAAATAATAGCAAACAAATTCAGCATTGCCTCTAAAGGGACTGATATCTTTGAAAATTTATAACAAGTTTAAGTTAGAGGTTTTTCCTTTGTTACGTTAAAAAATTATTTAAGAATTGTAAAATAAATTTTATTATTATTATAATATAATAAATTCATTAATAGTATGTATTAGTGGGAAACAGCTCTATTTTTCGTCTATTTTTAAATTTTAATCTTAAGTAATTGTTTAATTGTAAATGTTGGATAAATCTAAAAGCTAATTTTAACATATCCTCATATCTTTTTTAAAAGAAAATATAAATGTAGCCAATTTTACTGTAAAGGTTAGTCGGCCTTAAAAATTGAACATTAAATATCCGTAACTTTTAATGATTCCCAAAAAAAGAAACACATCAAGAAACGTGTAAAATGGTCTATGTACATATTTTCTAACTCAATTTTATTCCATTCTGTAAAATTCAGCTTTAAACAGAAAAGTAAAATTGCAGTTTACAAGGATATGTTGCTGTCTTGAAGTATGGAATTCTAAACTAGTCTACTCGCGCCAAAAAATCAGATGTACTGTCTTGAAAATGTTGAAAATGTTTAGAAAAATAGAATCATTTATTTCCCTTTTATTACTTAAGATATCAGACGTAATATGTATTGTATATATATATATATATATATATATATATATATATATATAAANGGACAATTACTCTTATATATATATATATATATGCGAAACTATATGGATTTTAACCATTTACAACTGGCATGGTTTCAAAACCGTAAAAAAACTTTACTAGACATTGTAGATAGTTAAGCAGCTTTATAGTGCTGTAATCCATGCGTGAATGTGATAATCATGTTAAAATAGTACAGCGTCACAAACTGGAGAGAGCAAGACACTGAGAACTCTTCAGGCTTCAATGGAGGAATTATTGCGATGTCAACGATGGGACTTAAACACCCGTTCTATTGGTCTATTGATTGACAGATTAGCCTTTTCAGTTATAATATGTATCCATCTGCAAGGAACAAAGTGGTTTCATTATGTGGGTCTAGTTGGTGCTATTAAATTCTGGTATTTTAACAATATGAGGTAAAAGCAGTTAATAAACGATTTTTCTCTCGCTTAACAGTTTGAATACTCTCTTATTTATGGTTATTTGACTGTTTTGTATAAATACGGTAAAATAACAACTAAATAATTTGTTATTTAATAATGTTTTCCGAGAAATTTCTAACAATTGACTAAAAGCTAGGTTTTAAAGCTTGGCTCAAAAAATTAAATTTATCTCACAACTAATTCTCCTTCGAATAAAATGGGTAAAAAGTGATTTTCTAAACTTGTTGTGTTTTTTCGAAAACTCATTCAAAATGCATTCCTTTAGTCCTGAAATAAAAGTGTAAGTTTGTTTATTAGTAAAAATAAAATAGTTAAAAGTGCAAGTTAAAAGTTAAAGTTAAAAGTGTTAGTTAGGTGAAAGTTAATTTCTATATTATTAGCCATAAATAATTGATGTGCATGGAGGATTTTCTCTTCACGGCGAATTAATTTCAAAACATTACGGGTAAAAAAAGCAAAATTTCAAATACTGTTTTTTCTTCTTCTCATAGCTTATAAATATTTTGCCTTTTTTGGGTAATTAGTTCAAATCAATTATGGAAGAAACATAGGTCTGAAACCTATATGATCATATAAAGTTTTTTGTTTCATGACCTTGCTTTTAAACCCTACGATTATAACTACTTACATCAAAATTGCCTTTCATTACGGTTATTACTTTGTTATTACCGTATTATAACTCCCTATTTAATAAATTGCCATTTGAAAAAAAGAAATTTTTTCGTGCTGTATTCTTTCCTTGAATGATTCCTGTTAAAACTTTTTTCTGTTGGTGTACTTTATCATTACGTTTCAAGATTAAAAAATTTAAAAAAAAGTATTAGGTTCTTACGTTTAAAAAATCGTTGGTTATTCTACACAATGACGAGGTATGTCTTTAGGAAAGGCTGCCTTAGCTGGCACTGAGCCAAAACTCTTTTATCCATCTCATACTTCATCGAGTAAAGAAAAAAAAAGCACTGCTCTAACCTTTTCTAAGTATCCTGCTGCGATGCTTAGCTTTTAAAAAAAGATAAAATATTTCAGTACCAAAATGGTTAGAATTTACTAATTAGACTGAAGCTTGGGAAAGATAAATTTCCCTGATGACTACTTTGCTTATATTTTTTACTGATATATGTTAAGAGAACATCTTTAGGGCCGACGAGATTTTTTTGATTTTATAGTTGTGAATTTAAAACTCTGCATTTTAAAACTTTAAATAAAGCTATTAATTATGTAAAAACTTTTTTTAATTCTTTTATGTTTAAGTTTTATCTAGTTTTTCCTTAATTTTATAAAATTTTAAAATTTTTAATTTAATTTTTAAAAAAAAGTTTAGATGCTATAATTTAACTGTCTATGAACTAAATTTTATGTACAATTAATTACTTTGCTTATATATTTTACTCATATATGTTAAGAGAACATCTTTAGAGCAGACGAAATTTTTTTGACTTAGTTTATAGCAGATAGTGGCTGAGTTTAAGAATCTCTGCACTTTAAAAATTAAAATAAAATGACTAATTATGTAAAAATTTGCCTTAAATTTTTAATATTTAAGTTATTTTCATTTTTTTCTTCAATTTTATAAGCTCTTAATTTTTTCTTTTTAGTTTGTAAAAAGTTAAGATCCTATGCTTTAATTGTCTATGAACGGAGTTTTATGCACCTTTGACTACTTTGCTTTTATCCTTTACTGATATAAGTTAGAAAATCTTTAGGGTTGACGGGATTTTTTGGATTTTATAGTAACTGAGCCTTAAGGCTCTGCATTATAAAACTTTAATAAAGTGCTTAGTTATGTAAAAAATTTGTTTTTTATTTTTTATAATTAAGTTATTTCTATTTTTTCTTCAATTTTATAAACTCTTAATTTTCTTATATTTAAATTATTTCTATTTTTTTCCTTTAAGTTTATAAATTTTTAAATCTCCTTTTTAATTTTTAAAACATGTTCAGATCTTATGACTTAACTGTCAATGAACAAAGTTTTATGTATAATTGGCTAGTTTGCTTATATCTTTTACTGATATATGTTAGAACATATTTAGGGCCGACGAGATTTTTTTGATTTTATAGTAGCTGAGTTTAAGGACTTTGCACCTTGAAAATTCAAATAAAATGATTAATTATGCAAAAAAAAATTTCCTTAATTTTTATATATAAGTTATTTCTAATTTTATTCTTCAATTTAGTAAATTCATAACATTTTTATTTCTAAAAAATGTTTAGATCTTATGACTTAACTGTCTATGAACGAAGTTTTATAGACAATTTTTCTCAATCTGAAAAGAAACATTAAAGGTTTCCTTTTTAAGGGTCCTTTTAAAGGTTTCCTTTACATTAAAGGTTTCCTTTTGATTGTAAAAAGTGTCATGTCCAAGAAGCTTTTCATCTAACGCTTTTTACGGGCATTTGCAGTATTTTTAATACATGTTTAACTATTTTTTTAAGTTTAATTTGTTACAAAGGATTTGCACAGCTGAAATTTGTTAAAATAACAAAAACTTCGAAAAGATAAAATTTTACATTTTAATTTTCAATGCTGTAAATTCCTATACATCAGTTTGAAAACATTCATGTTTATCATTTTTAAACTCGTAATTTTCTTAATAAAGAAAATTACACGAATTGATGAACACTTACATGAATGTAAGTTAGATTTTTTATACAATAAAGATATTTATAATTAGAAATCGATAAAAAGATTTAGTTCAAAATAAAGAAGGAAAATAATTGAAACAATAAAGTAGCATACATTCTTTAAACCATTGTCTGAATGAATAAACCGAGCAGATCATTAGTTTAAATTTGTTTATCAAGCTTCACTCGTAGAATAAATAATTATTAACTAAGCATGCACAGTTGGTCGATTCTAATGAAGTATTAATTATTATTCAACTGTATTATAAATGAGGCATAAGCAATCCAGATTGTTTTAGTGAAATTATGTAAACAATTGAGAATAAGTTTTTAATACGAAATTCAAATTTTCTCATAATGTTTCAAAACATTTAAAAGAAGACGATATAATACTTTAATAAATCAAGATAGATTTTTAATGAATGTGAACCTCTTAACACTTCAGACAAGATTAGATTTTAGGGGAGTATTTAAACGAATTTTTAAGAATTCATATTTTTCATATTTGAAATCTATTTCAAGTAAAATAAACAATGTATTGTTAATTCTTATAAATTTATTTAACTTTTAAACTCACTACTGAGAATTTCTGAATAGATAAAAAAAAGCTATTTTTATTCATGGTTGCCCCACTGTGGAATCCTTTTAACGAAGACTGGCGAACTTTGGATGACTAAATAAATATTTACTAAATGACATTTTTCTTAATTATAAATAATGCATTCAAATTCTCATTGCATGGTTAAACTGTTAAATTATAATAGATATGCACTTTTTGAAAAAATTTTATTATGTAAAATAACCACAACATTTAAATTATAATCAATAAAATATGATAATTTCAATTTGATTTAAATATTTTAAATTAGAACTAGCGCGCCTTACTCTCCCAGTTGCGCTTGGTAGAGGTGGGTTTTTTACAATATATTTTAATTATCATGTTATTTATTATTTATTTTTTGTAACAATGTAGAGCTCAGACTGTAGTATTGAATTAAAAGACTGAACTTGATATATCTTATTTCCTAAAATGAATTATTACGTAGCCTTTGCTACAACTTAACGATAATATTAAATTCAATAATGAAATTTAAGATTCTGAATGGTTTTCTTTTTTCCAATACTTTTTTAGGAAATCCGAACTAAATTAATGTCGACAGAGCGAAATTTAAGAAATTGCAAAACGATATCACTTTGAAAACTTTTTAAAATGACAGTTACTAATAAATTAAAGTTCATAAATATTCTTGCAGTTGATATCGTATTTATAAAAAAAAATATTTTAGATGTATATTTAGTTTTGAATTAGTTACTTTATTTAAAAATGTAAATAAAAAGTAATTTTTCGATTTCTTTTGCGATTTAACTTACTCCATTGTTTTAAGCGCTTTAAGGAACTACTCTAAGACAAAATGGTATGTATAGTTAGAAAATATAAAAGTGCATTATTTAAAAAAAAATACTTACGTTGCAACTAAATTGTTAGCTAAGCAGATATATAAATCACAGAGCTTGGAGCGCGTATACTGATAAAAAGTTTACTTTTACTTGTCAAATGAACTGAATACAATTTTCATAATATTATCGATAAGTAAATAATATTATAAATGGAATAATATATCGAATATTATAGATTACCAAAATTAATTATTATCAGTGAATTATTACTGATAGATGTCGTACTATTTGATTTTGTCATTTAGCCGAGGTGTTCAGATATTTATTACATAATCATTTAAGCTTCCAATTTGGATGATTTTGTTATGGTGTAGTGCAATCTTTCCGCTCTATGTATTTAAAGATTTACTGTTAGTTTCATGATATTGGTAATGATAGCATGAATAATAAAAGCGGAACTTGCTTCTGTTATTCTGCAGAAATTGTAAAAATGTTTTAAGTCTTGCAATATTTAAAAAAATAATAACAATGAGATTAAACTAAGCAAAGATTTTATCGCTTATTAAAAATTCAGTCTCAAATTTGGTAATTTAACATAAGTTGTCGGGGTGATAGCAATCTAATAGTTTGAGGAAGAGAAAGAGTTTCAGGGGAAGGAAATCAAATTATAATACACTCACAAGCGTTTAAATACAAACATAAGTTTTTGAAACCCAAAAACTGCAATGATGTAGCTATTAGCCAAAAAATACAAGCAAGCAGTATCACCGAAAACTATGTTGTAATGACTTTTGTTCTCACCTGTCTCCTCTCCAGCTGCTGAGAAAAAGCCATTCGTTATTTATAAAAATTATTGTTAAGTAGGAAAGCTTAAAAATATTATAACTAAAGCTCTGTAATTTTAAAGATTGGGAAAACTGCATATTTTACATTCATTTGTCGGCATATTTTTTACTTTTTCGGAAAAAAAATAAATTTGCCTATATGGATCGTTTACCATACTACTTTTGGCGAACTGGGATTTCATGAGATTTTCTAGCAACTGATCTCGCTTGTTATTATAATCTGTTGACAAAGAAAATTACTTCATAACATAATAACTTAGCATAAACAACAATTTTTCATCTTAAATATTTCGTAAATTAAAGTTATCCCCTTTAAAAGGGCGATAATTTCCACATTCACTCCAGAAATTTTACAGGCAATTTTTTTCAAAATTTCTAATCAAATCTCATTCTAATTGCATTAAATCACTTTTAACACCTGATTTCGATTTTCGATATTTATTGCTCTGATATAATGGTTTAAACGGTTCACCAGGCATTGCGTAATTTGAATAATATTATGCAGTGTTCAAAGCTTTACAACAAAATTTTCTTGTTTGGACAATGTTCTCAAAAAATATTTTTTTATTCACTATGTTGTGACTCATGCTAATTAAATTTTTTGATGCATAATTAAATGGTGCATTTAAGAACTAAAATAATTTTAATTAGTCATAGGATCTCTCTCTCTATAGTATATATATATNAAAGTTATATACATATATATGTGTGTGTGTGATTAGATTTTTACTATCTACTTTTGGTAAAATATGTGACACCACTGGTATATCCTTTCCAAAAATCCCTTTTTCACCATGATATATAACTAAAAGTTTTATGCTTCACAAAAGCGATAAGAACATGAGTAATTCGACAACAGCAGTAAAAGTCTCTGATGTAATGTACAAGAGAAGAGATACTAAAGGGCATTACAGCCTCCCCCTTTCGTTATAAGTGAGACAAATAGTTCATTCTTTCTATTATCGATTGGCTAAGTAAAAGCAAAAACTCATTGTTTTATTAAGTTAAAAAAAATAAATTTCAGCACAAGTTCGAACATATTTATGTTTTAAAGAATAAAGTTTTGAAATATATTACCCTCTAAGTGCTACTTTTTAACAATATATCATGAGGTTTTGTTTACACGTCTGTTGTAATGATATTAACTGCTGAATGAATGTGTTAAACTTAAATGTTCATTATTTTTGAACTTATCGCATTCTTTAGGTTTGCTACGATATTAAATTAATGAGAAGATGGATATTATATATAATCGACTTTAAACCTAAAAGAAAAATTATGCTCTTTACCAAATATTATAGGCATCTTCATCGTCAGTAAAGTTGTACTCTCTCTTAAAATTCGGAGATCTCGTAAAATTCGGAGAGTTGTCCGTTTATTTATAAGGTTAGCTCCCTTTGAGAAAAAAGCTCAGTACCCATAATTATAATGAACTTCAGCAAAATTAGTTGAGTTGACTATTAAATTAAACAGAAAGCTCCCGTTATTGAATAAAATATTCTGGGTGAGCAGCTGCTAATGGTTGTAAAAGCTAATCGAGATGATGTTAGAGATCAGTTTGCAAACATACTGGAAATTTTGAAACTAGTTGGAAAATATAATAGGGTGTATTTCAAACATTATACTAGATTAATTTTGCAATCTCCAAATCAAAAGTACTTTTATTAATAATTCTTAACTTTCACACAAAATTACTTTCACGCAAAGATATGTTGAAAATGTATTAGAATAAATGTAAATTGATAACATTTATATTTTTTTCGAATTCAACTAAAATATTCAATACCATACTTTTTTATATTAAAACTGTTTCATTACCAAAACTGGACTTCACATTGTGTCCAATCGAAATAAATTACTTTTAATAATTTGGTTTCAAACAACATCATACTGTAACAGTCATAATATATAGTTTCCTAAGTTCCCCTAGCCAGGTTGTATTTTCTTTTACATGGTGGCTACAGCATCCTGCTACAGTACCAAAAGTCCCGAGTTCTATCCCATCAGTGGAAAAAAAATCTCTTGCTGTTCCTCCATTTTGGTGATCACGGACAAAAAGCGCGCAACTCTCTCACACCTCGTCAGATGGCAGCACTTCTCTACTTTGCCTTGATTCAACAGAAAATTCACTTGACCCACAAACAACGCCTACATTCGAACTGATGATTAATTTTAATTGCCTTATGATTACGGTCATTGGCAATATATTTTACGAGAAACATTTTCAGGTTTAAGCCTGAATTTTTTATGATCATGGTAGTTTTACAAGCATAATTTTATTCTTACGGTCTTTCCCTAGAACACTTTTTGCTAATACCTGACCATAATCTAATAGTATTAAAAACTTTGAAAAGGTCATGCTAATGCAGCATAAATATTTCAACTTGCTGCCTTTTTTAACTCATAGCTTCAGCTTTCAAGTTTACACAGCGCTTTAATTATTTATATGCCGATGTCCCAAAAATGGAAAACGAGTTTTGAATTAGAAATCAATGAGTGAAATCTGAATGTCATAATTTTTCATACATTTAAGAATCAGTAATTTTTTTTGCATTTCGCTTCGTTTCGCTTCCATCATTATTAAACTTTTTATGAATTTTAAAAATTTGATCAAATTTGGTAATTTTCCTTATGCTTGAATTGTAATTTACCAAAAATCCAATTTTTATAAGACGGCTGCAATATTTGCGAGCTTTTAACAGAATATATCCATTAGGCATCAAATTCAAATTTTTTTTTTAAAATTGAGCTATGTTTAAAAACAACTATTCAATTCTTGGAACATTGAAATTTGAAGAGTTCTATTTGCAGATTTCATATGATCCATTGAGTTATGTTGTGCGAATGTCATTTAATTGTTGTTATGACACTTATTCAGAAAAAATAAGGATTTTTAAAAAGTAAGGATGTTGAAATAAAAGAGGATAGATAAATATCTGCAGATTCAACCTCTGATGAATTTGCAGAGGGCTAAAAACAATGGCAGAGGTTATCGTTAATGCAAAGATATGCATTAATTATGAGTATTTTTCTCTATTGTGGAAATTCTTTCTACTTATAATTTTACTTTGGTTATTTGCCATCAATAGAGTAGAAATTTAGCAACAAAGATGTACACCAATAATTTTTCAACAATTGTTATTGAATAGATTCTTGCTACTGATAAGATTTTCTTTTCTCATTCTTGCTATTTATTTTATTTTCAAGATGAATTTGTTGCTATCGAATGAGTTAAAATATAATGGGTAGTATTTTTTATATTTGTTTAATTTACAAATTTTACTTGGAGAATTAATAATAGAGTCATTTAGAGGTACATAACAATACAAAACCAGCTAAAATCATGAATTATGCTCATTTTGATATTTTTTAAAAACTAATCCTGAAGAATGTGTAGAATTTCTTGTCTATAAAGGATTATTTTAAGCTTAGCAAAAAGTGCCAGATAATACATTACCAAAATTGATATTTAACAATTTTTTTGGCTTCTACGTGGAGACGATTTCCCTCCGAAAAAAAAACACGTACTGCAGCTTAGCTAAAACAGTCAAAATTTTCCATAGCCAAAGGCCAATATTTCATAAATGGAACATCGTTAAAAACGCACTTACATTTTTTCACTTATTTTTTTTTATTTCATTGTGCTTAGATATTCTTTAGTTTTAAACTTATGAAAATATATGTTATCTGGATAATCCGTTCCTAATTTGTCGTCGAAATGAAAACGCGTTTAAAACATAATCTTAAACTAACAATAAATATCTGTATAACAGCTGTTTTACTTTGTACTATGCATTTAATCTCAAAATATTATTTCATTTTTATCCTAAATTGGTAACATCTTAAACAATTGAAACGAATTGTACGCAATTTTTATTGAAAGAAAATCTTAATTTAAAGTTTCTCTTTACCATTAAAAAATAACTAACTACTCAAAAAACAAAATTAACGTAAATGAATCAACATTTTCAAGTTACTACAAACAAAGCGTGTTCTTTATAAAACTTTAGTGATTTTGCGAACGTGTAACAGTCTTTTAAAACAATATTTTGTCACTTATTGCATCAGAAGAGAAAATATCGCATCTTCCTTCAACATTAGATGAGCAGTTTGTAATGAAGCCATTAGCCAACACATGCGTGGACCAAACTAGGAATGCGTGTCAAAACAATAATGGATTTATTGCTTGTTTAGTTCGTTCACCTTACTTTTGCATGCGCTCTCTGTTTCCCCAGTTTCTCATAATTAGATATATCTCTCGCTCACCAAAAACTTCTTCCAAACTTGTTTTGGTAAACATGTGGGAGAAAATTTCTCTTTTATTCAGTCCTCACGTTTCACTGGAAATTGCGTTTGCATTGGTCTGTCTAAACTCCGACAATATTACTACTCAATCGATACTGATCTGCATCAAACTTACGGAATATATAGTATGCTTCTTAATGCGTGAATATTTTTTCCAATAGCCAATATATATATATATATATATATATATATATATATATATCTTTTCCAACCGCTGGACAAATAATTTTTTTC
>NC_092214.1:52825566-52863822 GCF_043381705.1 Parasteatoda tepidariorum
GCTCTGAGCCACCGCATATATATATATAGTCAAAAAGCATTCAATTTTTCAATTCAATGTAAACTAAATATTTTATTTCAGAAAAACTTTTGTGATATGTACAAATTCCTTTTGGTATTTTTTAGCTGAAACAATTTCTTCAATGCCATAATTCAAACTTGAGTTGCGTGCTGATCATCTATTAGCTTGTATGCGTGCGTAGTTGCCATTAAAATATCATTTAAGTCAATTTTCTTTATTGAACTTGATAAATCATGTTTGTGTACTAACATCATTGTGAAATTTTGTGTTAAACTTGTAAAAATATTTGTATCGAAAATTTAAATTGATAGTTATAATTTGATTTAAACGATTTCAGTCATTTACATTTAATTATTTTTATTTTACACATGAGGAAAAGGACTTGCTAAAGATAAAAAAATAAAATAGTTTAAAATCTTTGCATAAGAGTTACGAAATAAATAGTGATATCGAGAGTGATAGAATTTATTGATTACTGTTTAATAAATATCCGTATTGTTGCAAATATAGAGATAATTTATGATATGTTTTTAGCTGATATAAAGCAGAATAAATCAATATAAAGTTTGCGTATTGCTCTTCAAAATATTTTTAGTGAGTATACATAGATTTCTAAGTACATTTATTTTACATTGAGAAAAAAGTATGGACAAAACAACCAGAATATGGTAATATTTATTATGTCTATGCCTCTACAGGAACACCCAAAAAGCTAGGTAAATATTTACCTTAGCGCTTGGGTAATATTTTTTAAAAAATTACCAATAAACTATAGTTTTATAATATACGATAAAATTTCGTAAATGAGGTAAAATTTGGTAATTTTTTGTGATACCTTAGAGTATGGCATAAAAATAATTTATTGAGTTAAATTTACTTTTTAGTTTAGTATTTTTCCTTAAATGCGTGGAACTATAATTTTAAAACCAGACTTTCCGGGTAACCGTTTCCATATGAACGAAAAATTACCATATGAATGTTTGAAACACCATATATTTTGATTTTTATTATTCGAATTATGTTTTTTTTCACCGGATATGTCATTATTATACACTACGGTAATTTTACCAGATTTTTTTTTTTTGCCAATACCAATTTTTTTCTCAGGGAAGAATTTTTGACATTCATTATTATAATTTATTAAAACTCATTACTATTTAGTTAATGTAAGTAATAAAATATATTGCCAAAAATTGCCCCAAAAAATATTTTTTTTTTAAATAAAGAAGTAAAAAGTAAATTGAAAAAGCTAAGAAATTGGGCGCTCCGCTAAGACCACCTTTATTATATAATTTAAAAATCTTCATCAGAAATGAAAACTAAAAAATGTGCTCATAGCAAGTCGCAATTTAATATTTGAGAGAAGAATATTTTATTTGAGTTTAAACATTTAATGATATTGAAATATGATAAATCAAAATTAAGAAATTCTGATCTGCAGAGCCTCAAAACCTCTTTATATTTCAAAATAAAATGTTACACGTCCTTTACATGTTTTTTGTTTCTTTCCACAATCAAACAGTTTTTAGTGTTTCATAAACAAGCATTCCTCAATAGTGATTCGTCAGCCTTCAATTACGCTTTTGTTTTTCCAATGCTTGAACATTAATTTGTGATCCAAAATGTGAGAATTTTTATGCAACTTTTTGATAAGGGCAACAAAGCAAAAATAAAACGAAATTAAAACAATTAAGATGATCCTTACGAAAGGCCTGTTATGTGTAAAACTTAGCTCGAATAAAATTTCAAAATTCAACTCAGAAAAGCCCCGAAAAGGTGTCTTAAGTCACTGTTATAGAATAACATAGATACTCAGATATTAATGCAGACGTTTTAAAAAGATTGTGCACCGTTTCTTACATAATAAGTAAAAATACGAAAAAAATGCGTTTTTTTTCATATTCAGTTTTCTTATGATTTGGTTTTGATGCCCCAAGTGGTGATCTTAATAATCTCAAAAGGCACAACGATTTTAAATACGTAATTAAATTAGTTCGGAAGTTATTTAAATGATTATGATTTTTCTTTATATAAGTATTATTTAACGAATTCTTGATCATTAAATAAGCTTTTAATTAGTAAGTCCAATATAATTGTAAGATAATGAAAAAGAAAAAAAATGCTTGCCTTCTTTTAATTTGATACAGGTCACTTAATTTTGAGTTTAAACATTTAATTATTTGAATTATATCCTTAAAAACGGCAAGCAAAAATTTTATTTAAATATTTATTTAATCAATTGCAGCAAAATATTTAAGAGTTAAGCTTAAATTTTCAAAATATACGCTATTATCAATTATTTTTTTTCTTCATCGTTTCAATCCACTATTAATTCAATTTCTTATATTTTACTTATTTTTCTTTTAACAATTATATGAAACTGTGTATCAAGTATATTTTTATTATTTTAATTCATTGTTTACTTTGTCATGCTCTTACACAGAAGTATTAAATATTGTAAAACAGACAAAATTATTGCCTGGTATAAATTTATAGATGAACATATTTTAAGTAATAAAAATACGTTTTAATATTCATGATCATTTTTTGCATATTAATTAATCGCTCTTTCAAATGTTTCTATTTAGTTTCATTATAATTGAAATTTGGAGGTAACGATATTGATAATTTCATTCACGATTATAAATTCACTCATTTATAAAAATAAATTTACTCAGTAAAAATGTTAATAATGAGCTTCTACATAACATTTAAATGCTTAATTAAACTGTTAACTAAGTAATTTATTTTATTGAAAGTGGAAAAAAAAACATTTAATGGCTTGAAATTGGTATTATTATAATTAAATACAATCGTTTAGGGGATTTTTTCTTGAAAAAACATTTTTCTGACTTGATCTAATAGTGAAAGTTATATAATATAATAATATAATTTTATAACTTAATTTAAGAGTGAAATATCAGAAATGTGATGAAGATATGAAGTTTGAAAAGTGATAAATGAATGAATTTTTACTTTTTTTGAGAAGTACCAAGGATCAATATTATCACATTATTTTAAATAAGTACTTGGATGCTTTTTTTAGTTACGCAAGCTTTTCGGCTATATTAATTGCATAAAAAAGACCACGAGGAATTAAAAAGAAAGAAAGGAAGCCTTTAAATCTTGGAAAAGTAAATTATACCACCTACCATTCCTGACAGATATTGTTGCTATTTTTTATTATTTCATTCCTTCTACGCTGCAAAAAATCTGTTGAATTTTCGGAAAGAAACCGTCAACTGGTCTAAAATCCTTTATTTGACAGAAAAATGCTACTTTAAAAATTGTTGTTTTTTGGGCAGATAAGTACTTTTATTTTAATCAACGACCTCCCTTTTCTACAAATTTTTCTATTTTAACAAACAAAGTTATTTTAACAAGCACTGTTATTTTTGCAAAATATTCTATAAAATAACTATGTGAGCGCTGAAGTCGGTGCGAGCCGAGAGCCTCATTTTTACGACTATTCGACGTTGGGATTTAAACCTAGGTTAACACATTAGGATGCGATTGCTCTGTGCTCTGAGCCACCGCAGTTGCAATGTCTCTGTAAGGAGAAAAATCTTAAACAGTTTCAATTCCAATAGCCATACTTAATTTTTCCTTCTTACAATGATCAATATTTCATCCAGCCTTTCAATAATCTTTCATACTTAAATAAAATTCAAATAATATTTAATAGTAAAAAAGCTTTAAAACTATAGTAGCGCAGCCGTATAGAAATATCTGTCAACTTGAATTACCAAAGAAGATCTATAGAAATATAATAATCAGGTAAAGTATCAATTTGACAATAAATTCGAATCACAGTTTTATTTGTACGATGCTCAAAACAATAAAATAGATTCTTAAAAATAAAAGTAAATCGCAAAACAAGTTAAAAAAAATCGTAAAATGATTTGTAAAAAGTAGAGTTATCGTACGGAAAGCAAAATTTCAAGGTAACAAACTAGAATTTGAAATGACGGTTTGAATCCGTTTATGATTAGAATGAAAGACCGAGAAAAACCGTTCTGTCAACAAAACAAATATAAACTGTTAAATATACAGATAAAGTCTGCAAAAAGAACGGGAATTTTTTACAGTGCTTTTCTTTTGTAGAATTTAAAGTTTTTCCTACAGTGTACATATATTTCAACACTTAAATGCAATACGAAGCCTTTTTTTACAAAGTTATTACTGATGTTCATGAACTGCTATTAAATATCAATGTTTGCAAGTATATATAACAAGTATGTATAATAATTACGTAACAAAACCAAGCACTATTTTCTCAAACTACTTAAATAAAATTATTAACAATATTATTAAAAAGGATTTTCATGGATCTTTACCAATAATCAACCTATTTCGGATTTTAGTTTCTCTCGTCATATGTTCCTATTTAAGTGTTATTTCCTGCTATTGTTATTTCCGATTACTTTTTATTGTAATGTATTATTTCCTATTTGTGTGTTATGTTCCTATTTGTATGTGAAAATTGCGTTTACATCTCTTTTTTTTCTGCTGCTCTTCACACTATTGTCTTGATATATTTTGCTTTGGCTACATAAACACAATCTTAGAAAGCACTATATTTGCGGATATAATCTTGTCTGCTGATGATGAGATTATTGTTAATTTTTGTATAGTTAATTGAACTTTTTATTGTTAATTTTTCTACATTTAAGCTAATTTCTTTCTTTAATTAAACATTGAACTTTTTAATATTTTTAAATTTTTAAAAAAATTTTTTTTTTTATTTAACATTCTTTTTCTCTTTTTGTTTCTTCTCCTTTATCATATATATATATATATATATATATATTTCGAATTTCGAGGAAGTACTATATTATTAGAAGATAATACGAACTTTCATCGAAGTTAATTTTACACCTTATCACAGAAAATGCATTATTTACAAATCTGCATTGTTTAATGGAACCTGTGAAAAGAACTTGTAATTTTTATTCACTAAAAACACTGATAGGGTACCTTGTTTCATCGTAAACAGCGTTTACGATCACTACTTACGAAGAGCTGCAGATCGATTCAGACTTTTAATGGGCAGTACAACGTGATTTCAAAAGAATTATTCTTTTCTTTTGGCTTTTGACTCCACAGGGAATCACACTAGCACTCAAATGGCCAAAGAAATGTCATGCCACCTTTTTTCCGAAATATCCATTAAATACTCTACTAGTGATTTTATGACAGCAGTGATTACTAAAACCTTACTCAGTGTTTGTTTGAACCACATAAAGCGTACAGAAGTATTATTTACTCACTTAATATAATTTATTAAAAACAGATTTGAAAGAAATTAAAATATTTAACTTTACTTTATTTTCCATATTCATTTCGAGAAAAGAAAAATGTGCTATGTTATCAACACAGAAATCTCAACAAGGAATCTATAGTACTGAGCATTAATTCCGTTTTGAGAATTTTCTGTTTATCTCAAATGTACATTTTTATAAATCATAAAGCTAAGGTTTCATAATATTAATGAGTATAAATAATTTTATGGAACTTGTAACGAAAGATGTTATCTTAACTATTATTAACTATTAATACTAAAATAAATGTTTAATTAAAATGCATGAACTTTCATATAAATTTTCTTGTTGAGCAATATTCGAATTTGAAACGCATATTTTGATATAGGAGAAGAGGGTTATTTATAGATGTTGGGCAATTCCTATCCTCTTCTTAACAGCCTTTACTTTAGGAGTTTGCAATTAATTGCTTGAATCTTTGGAGTATAGAATATCATTGTTACTTTTTTATTGTTCTCTATAATATTAACAATTTTGAATTATGGAACTCACTGAAATATTCAATTGAATAGCACATATTTTGTAGTCACAGTATCATGCAAATAAATATACATTAACGTAAAATGTTTCTTATGAAAAAATTTATTTCCTTTCACTAAAAAGTAATTAAAAACTATTTAGTGTTAAGCTCAAATTTGTTGTAAATTTTTTAAAATAGAATTTGACTTTTTGTTTCTAAAGAACTGTAGATACAAATCTTTTAAAAATACGTCAAGATGTAGCATTTTTTATATTTATCAGTTCAAACTTAAAAGGATTAAGGATGATGAATTATGTATTAATCATTGGGCAGACTGCCACATCACGTTTTACAGACCCTATTAAATTTATTTTTTAAATTACGTATATTTATTGCATTTGAAGAATTTTCTATCATGGAACAATGGCATTTAAAATATTAATTTTATCTTTTGGTCCCTGCTTTAAAGTTCAAAAAGTGGTAAAACTCAGTTTTTTTCTGAAGTCGTATAATCATAAAAAATATTGTGAAATGATTTTTTTTTATAAATTTATCAATTGAGGCGCGGGGGCTAAAGGTTAAGGCACTGAACTGCCTCAGTGAAGAATCGGGGTTCGATCCCCAGTGGCGACTTGAAGCCCGACAAGCTTAAGATAGATGGGTATAAGCTTGTCTGGAAGGTAAAAGTGATCTGCAGGCAGTACTGACCACATTTTTGTGATCATGCCGTTGTTCATGAAATTGTTGACACTTACCCCCTGAAATACCACCACGACCCCCTGAAATACTTTATTTTAAAGTTATAAATATTCTTTCTTTACGTACTGCCATCCGTCATAATAATTATTTTATAGCAACATAAAGGTGGTTATTAAATGGGTTGTGGATACTAAGCCTGCAATTTAAAATTCTAAAGATTCATTCAGTCGCATGCATTCTTTTAAATTTTTTTAAACTAGAAAAAGTAATTCTCCTTTTGGTTTCTTTCATTCAAACACAATTTTGCTAATAAATCCCAGAAATGATGTAATAATAAATAAATATAACTTAGCACTGATTGAAACTAGCATAAAATTCAAAATATTATGAAATTATGTTTTAATTTTTATTTATATTTATTATTTTTTAGGCGCACAATCATGATACATTGTGTTTCTTGTAATTAATTATGTTTTAAACAGCATTGATTAAAACTAATAAAAACATTATTAAATTATGCTTCAATTTTTATTCATATTCATTATATTTCAGTCACACAATCATGATGCATTGTGTCTCTCATAATTAATTATGTTTTAAACAAGATTCGTGAAACAAAAGTAAGCGGCATAAATATTTTTCAAACTCTTAATTTTAAACTGGAAAGCTCTTTATTTCTATTGTCATGATTTCTTCAGTTATACACACAGTAACTTCATATTACTTCCTTTTTTAAATTAGCTGTCGGGAAGTGGTCTTCTGAAAATTCGTTCGTTCTGACAAAACACACAACTTCTTCTTTGACAGTTCTCTTAAAGAAAAAAATTATTATCACTTTCTCATTCTCAAACTTCTTCTTTGTTCCAGCATAAAAGAAGGTAAAATAATGGAACTTCAAAGTTTTTTTTCTCTTCTCAGAAACAAAGAAGAAGCACGTGAATGTTTCCAGCTTGCTTCAATTTTCTTCTTCTTCTTTTTTTTACTTTCTATTCAAATTTTTCACTTCGTTCTTCAGTCTCTATTTCTTGATTTGTAATGACATTTTTTTATGTAAAAAAGAGGGACTTTTTGAAACTCGATATTTTTCTTTCTTTGCTCCTCATTTACTAAAAGTTTATTTTCACAGTCGTTCATCAAATTTTGGCAGAAATACTTGTCATACAATTTTTAATTTTGATATTTATTGGTACTAACTTTTCTGAAAAATTGCATTTCTCTTATTGATTTCTACAAATATATATTCTTCATATAAAGCAAAAAGCCTTTGGAATATACATTTCAAAAATACTTTATGCCCCTATGCAAATTAAAAGCTCTGTTTGTAATAGCTTACCTTTTTCTGACCTCGAATCAATTCAATTTTACGAACAATCAAAATTAATTAAACATTGACTTTTACCATGCAGTTTTTATTCAATAAGAGGTCCAGCTCAAATGCGAGAACTGTAATGTTCAATCACAATTACTGTACAGCATTTAAGCTTTACTGTACATAAATATTGTTTTAAATTGTTGTTGTCTTAGATTAATATAAAATTTTTTCAGAATGTTTAACCAGGATTTCCCAAATATTAGCGAAAGTATTTAATTTTTAATGAAGTACTAAATTTAGAACAACAAAAAGCCATTTTTTACCTTCTGAGCTTCAGTTTAAAAATAAAGAAATATATATGCTATAAATTAATTTTCAAAAACTTTACACGTTAAAGGAAAATTTAAACCAACCTATTACTTTTAATTTATTATACTTACAAATAACTGCATGGTAAAATTAAAAATATTATGTTTATTCAATAAGTATTAATTCAAATAAATAAAACTTTTTCTTTTCCTGTGTATGTTGAATTTTCCCGGGTGATGGATTGTATTTTTTATTTCCTTCTTTTATTTCTATTTACCTAAATAGAACTCATATAAAGAGCATGATAAAACGATATTAATAATTTTTATGGTTCATTAACCTACATTTAGAGGTAGTAAATATCAGATCAGTTCAGATATGCCAATTTCTTTCTTAGCATCTTAGTAATAACCCATACTACATATTTTTTTCTTTTTACTTTTCAGGTATCCATAGAAACAATTAAGAAATGAAGGACTCCGCCCTCCTTGGGACATGGAGAGTATGTATCTTAAAGCAGAAAGAATGTACCCTATGAGGCATATCTATCTAAGAACCTTTTATGATAACGTTCAAATACTTAACATCGATGAAAATAACACGCATAAAAATAACTGGACATAAAAGTTTCCTCGGGTCAAAGATCTAAAAGTGTTTCTTTGGATCATTACGTTTAAGAATAAACGATCTAAAGCGGAAGATCAGTCATTTGTCATCCAAATGTTTTCAATATAGTTGTCATCAGTATAGGAAAAATACGAAAATAGTGTTTCTTACAGAATAAGGAAAACTCCTAAGTTAAATTGTGCACATTAAATATATTGATGGTATCGGGATCTGATAATTTTTTTGCTTATTTTTTTATGATAAAAGGTACGCTTTAGACGATAACTCTATTTACACACATAACAAATTTGGTAAATGAAAAAAAAAAACACTAAACTGTAATATGCTGAAAGGAATTCATGAGATATATTGAGTGCGTTCAGCGTTATTTATTTAGAAAAAAATCAACACTCAAGGGGTTATTCAGGGCATTGTTATGTAAAACGTTATTCAAGAGAAAGAAAATCACATGATTCTGATTCAATGATAGTTTAAAATATTTAACTTAATTGCAATGATGTCATATTTAACCATAACACTCTTCATTAATATTATTGATATTTTTACGACTTTCAATTGTAACACTTATTGTAAAAAAAAACATTAATTTTTAAAGTACAACATTTGATTGTTTTATAGCGTACATTTTATAACAATTTATCGTACTTGTGCTTATAACTCAACTGACATTTAATGACGCAGCCAACATTGTTTAAAAGCAGATTTTGCAAAAGTATTTAACAAATGAGAATCATCGTAACTAGATTCATGTTTATGCAAACATCTTTTTTTTTAAATGAAATTTTATTAAATGAAATTTTATTAAATGAATGAATGACTTGTTTTTTTTATAAATTTTTGAATTATGTTGCTGAAGAAAATTTCCTAGCTTACAACTCTTTATTAACAACTTTATTCGCAATTCTTTGCAAAAAATGATAATTAATTTTTTTTACATTATTTAATTGACCAAATATAGCAAAATGATATTCCGATAGATCTGCGGAGAGATTTTGCTGGATAAGAAATGAAAAGATCGTGTCACATAATAAAATTAAGAAAATTTTAATTTGTAATTACAAACATAATAAATATTTTAAAAATCTCCGCAAACGCTAATATTATTAATGTCATATATTGAGCATACTACCTTTTTTTTGTCATAAAAATGTATTCAAGCAAAATAGCAAAAAATGTATTGTAGTTATAAAATTACAATACTAAGTAGTGTTTTAAAATATAATCCTTTTTTTTAAATCTAAAAGTCTCAAATGTAACAGTCGAATGCTTAAAACTACAAAAATAGTAATAAAATCTTGGGGGAAACTGAAAATCACAGCAGAAATTAAGCTTAATCAATTTGTAAAAGTACTTTAAAATAGTTAAATAATAAAAATCAGAAAAATAGCACGGACCATGAAATGAAATTCTTAAAAATATTTCGAAAATATTAAATATAAATCATTCATAAATTCAAAAGTAAAAAAAACTTGTTTTTCCCAGTGATAAATTTAACTCTCAAGCATCTATGTTCTTGGAATATTTATTTGGTTAAAATAAAAAAGTGTCGTTGTAAAAGGTTCTTAGATAGATTTACAGTTTAAATTGTTGTAAGTGTGTTCGGTTAATTCCTGTGCTTTTTGATGTTCTTTGTATATGATATGTAAATACATATATTCAAGTATATCAACAGTTTTTGAAAGAATAATTTATATTAAAAGATTGATTAAAATGCAAAGTAATACCACTATGCTCAGAAATGATTCACATTACTTTGCGAATGACAGCTTCTCTAAAGATGTTCAGACAAAATATTATTAAAAAGTAATATATTTTGATATATTGATTATAAAAAAAAACACTGAAGCTATTGCTCAAAGTAATTTTATGCCTTTAGTCAAAAAATAGTATTACCTTATAGATTAATTTTATAAATTTTCAAACTTAGTTTCATTGATTATTATTTTATATTTCAAAAGCCTTTGAGGAACTAAAAATACGCAAATTTTTAAATGCGCCTAAACTATTTTATTTATTATTTTCCCTTTCTGTTCACTAAATACGCATCATTATAATATTCTTTTGCTTCTTCAGCTATTTTCCAATAGCTTGGAAATTTATATTTAAATATATTTTTTTATAAATATTTATAGAGTTGATTTTAACTTTTTTAAGATGCGAGAGTTTTAAAAACATGCCCTTTTTTAAACTTGCGTATTCTTCTTTTCTGTTTATAAATATTACTAGAATAAGCATGTTGATTGGAATCCGTTTTCAATATTATTGTTAAACTTTCTACATCTTCACCTTTGCAGATCTAATTTTCTATATACACTATCGAATAATAAATGATTAAAGAAGCATTTAATTTTTAGTGATATGCAAGCACCTTTTTGTATAATTAAAAAATTGTAATGACATTAGAACTCAAAAAATCTTGACCCAAATTTTTCAGAGTCCCATTCCATCATCATCGTATATATTCACTTGGGTAACATTTTATAAGTATTTAAGCATTGAAAACTATTAGAATTACGGAAAAATAGTTCTAATGATACAAGTGTAAGTCACGTGACAGTCATGATGAGACGCTAATGTGTCATTAGAATAGCATTAGTTTTACGAAACCAAAATGGGTCAAATAAAATTAATTGAAAGCATATTATGCGTATGCATGATATAGATTTAAAATTAATTGTATAAATGCTCACTAATAAAAATGAATTTTAAAAATTAAGAACTAATAACTATATTTTTCAAAAACAAGTCCTTCCTATTAAACCCCTTATCTTTTGTATTATCATCTATTACACTTTATGGCATTTCTAGGTCCTCAAAGGAAATGTAAACAGTTTCAATATTGAAACAATATATTAAACAAATTAAGTGAGTTGAGAATCTTTCTAATTCTGTATTTATTAATAAATACTTTTTTTTAAATCTTAAATTGAGATTTCCTTAAGACGGTATTTAAAACATAATTTAACGATTTTTTGAAAAACGTTGAAAGTATTTTCATTCTTTGTTTTTGGAGCTGTCATAAAATGCACTATTCAAAAAGTGCTAAATACTATTCTAAACAGAAATAGCAAAACCTGTGCTGTGAAGTTTTCTGTCAAAATATTGTATCAGTGTTCTACTTGTAATATAACTATTGACATGTGTAAAGAACTTGAGTGCAAGTGTACACATGTTTTGTTCTTAGCATCTTTTGGAAATTGTCTTCCGCCACATGGCCATTTTCAACTTTGACCTCAAGCAAAAATGCACGAGATCAGTTGATTAGGTATAAGTTATGAGCCTCCTCAGGTGCTGAAGATATAAAAAATTGAGAAAAATGTAATTGATAATTTAACTCATAATGTACTCTATTTTAAGTTTCCTATTGCAAACCATTATTACAAATTGTTTGCTCTGTAGAAAATATCTCACTTAAATTTATTTTTTATTGTTACATAGAGCTTAGAGAAAGAAACATCAGTCATTTTCTTTGTTACTTAAATATAAACGCTTCAATTTTTTAAAATTGAATTATTAAGAATTATCATTTATAATATGGTATAATTTCAAAGTATAATTGGAGTAAAGTTTATTTTTATTACTAGTCAAAATATCAAAACTCTTTTTCAAAAAAATTATTCAATTGTAAAAATTCACAATTTTTAACATCAAAAAATGCATTAGTTGCACAAAAAAATCCCCCCCCCCAGCACAAATGATCAGTAGAAAGAAAAAAAAAGTTAAAAAATTAAGTAAGAAAGAAAATTTGAATTGCAATGAGCAAAAAAGTTGTAAAAAGTCAGGTCCAGAAACATTTCTTTCTTTAAAGCCTACTGAGTGTTACCTTTCTTTAACACTCAGTAAAATCCACACAAAAATTTAAAAAATTGTTTCAAATACAGTAACTCATTTATTTTGTGGCATCATATGTTTATCATATAGCAAGTTAATTCATTAACAGAGCAAATACTGGAGCGATGACAATTTTGTTGCACTTAACTAGGTTCATTTCTTATTATGCTAATAAACAATATTTTTACATAATATTCTAGCAATTCTTCTCCAATATATGAATATAAAGCAAAAAGATAAATTAAGAAATATTTCGATGTTTATTGTAACTTTGTGACACTTGAGCGTTGTCAATTAGAAATATCAAACAACATTTGTAAGAGAAATGACATATTTAATTCGAGACATTGCAAAACCTTTTTGTACACTACTGTAAAAATTATATTTTTCTAAGACTACACTATATAAATATATTTGAAATTTTATGAAAATTACGATGATTTTTGAAATTTAAGAAAGTATTTGAAACATAAAGGCGATTTTTTGTGCTGCGGGGAAATAAATGTTTTAAAATTAAATAAACAATTTAAAACTTGAAAAAAATTCTAAATTTTTAAGACTTTTATATACGTATACTTTATTCGGTTGAATCTTGTATAAAATTTTTGTGCTGGCATTTCCTTCTTTCTGATAAAAATTTTTTAGCAGATAATTAATTTTATTAAATTGTCATCCATGTAACATAAACAAAACTTTCTACAAGGTAAGAAATCTTAAAATCATTTTTGTCTAAGTATTTAAATCAATATTTAATAAAATACGATATGCATGAATTATTAGATTTTTCTAAATTCATTAGACTTTTATCAAGATATATTTTATTGGGTTGAATCTTGCATCACATTTATGTGCTTGCATTTTCTTCTTTCTCAGAAATTTTTAGTACATTATTAATTTTATTAAATTGTCATCCATGTTTCATAAGTAAGACTTTTTACGAGATAACAAATGGAAAATCATTTTTGTTCAAGTATACAAATCAATATTCCTTGAAATACTAAATGTATTTTAATTTCCATATTTGATATTAAAGGCATCCAATATTTGTCTTATTTTATAATTATTAATGCATTCTTTGTTATCGGTGATAAATATAGACCATAACGTTTTTGTTGAAGCATGTTTTTTCTCTAAGCAATTTTAATAGCTTTAGTTTGCATTAATTTCTTGCAAAGTATGAACAAAATAATTATGATCGCATTTTTTAAAAAAAAAAATTAATATACATTTTTTTGAAAATTAAAATATTTATCATGTTGTAATACCATTGAAATCACATTTTTAATATAATAACAGTTTGGTTTCTCCTTATTTTGAAATGTTTGTTAATTATTTGTTACTACAATATATGGATTAAAGAGGTCCGAAAGGTTTTTTGAGAGTTAATTAGTAATAGTAGAGAAAAGTTGTTTTTAATGATGTACAGTTAAAACCTATTTAAATGTTTCAATACTCTAATACTTCTCGACAGTTAAGACCCATTTTAATTTTTCAGTACTTTAATACTCTCTTCTCTTGGAAAGAGTATAAGGCATAAAAAGTATTTTAATTGATAAACTTTACATTTTTTTCCCAAAGTTGCGTGAATAGTCGTTCTAATTGTTTTGAGCTAATGATGTGCAAAAGTTATTCTTATTAATCTCACTATTACAAGTTAAAGATCTAAAAAACAATTCTTTCGGCCCATTTTAAAGCATATTTATAGAATATAAATATGTCTTATACTTTCTTTAATGAATACATTTATGTATTTCAATATATAATTTATTTAAAAGTTTGAGCTATATCTTTAATGATTTTTATCTAATAAATGTTGATGAAAATACCATATTATTTCCCTATGGTAAAAGTTTCTAGTTATTTTGCTTATTGCTTTCATTATTGTTGAAAATATATATTAACTTGTTAAACACTGAAATTGATTTTATCACGATATATATCTTAGAATGCCATTTGTTTGTATAGAGTGTACTTTAAAGAGTTTTAGAATGTAAAAATAAGGTTTCAGATATCATTTTAAGGGTATAAATGTACAAAAAATTGAAACGGTTCATAAAGGAATCTGAGCTTTAATTTATTAAAAAATTTCGAAACATAAAAATAAGAGAACGCTCCAAATTTATGGAAAATTTTTTATGACACTTAAATGTGAGCGTTGAAGTTTTTATAGATGATATTCTTAAAAAAATACATAAGGTTAATAAACTATCAAATTTTAAAGAGCCCTTTTGAATGTTGCCGAATGAAATGTTTGTTTTTAAGTTTTTTACAAGATATCGATAAAAGGGCGCTATTTTTTAAAGTGAAATAAAATTCATTGGGTGACAGTAATTCCGTAGCAAAACAAGAAACAAAAGACTTATCGTGTAAAAAATTATTGGTGAAGAACATATCTCTGCTCGAAATTGTCTACTTTTCTATTTCAAATGAGAAAAAATGAAATATTTATAGAAAATTATAAATGCACTTAATAAATGATATCTGACACTTTAACACTGAAAAGGTTTCTAGCTAAAGATTTAAGATATTATTTTAATAGACTGTAGAATAGAGCATTAGAATTTTAAAGCTTATAAGTATAAGCTAGCTGTAGAATCTATGCTTCATTAATATGGTGCGTATTATAGAGTTATAATTGTTTTCTAGTAATATCACTTGTAAATAGGTTTTCATGTTTGAAAATGCTGTTATTACTTAGGCTTTGGCGTTAAAGAGAGCCTACTATTATGGTAGTCATGCAAATGCAAGTCCAAGACCAGTTTTAAAGAAGTTCAAATATAGGTAACTTTTAAGAACACTTTTCGCACAAAGATGTTATCTAAAATATCAAATGTATTTTTGAAATTTCGGAAAGAAAAGAAAATGAAAATGATACTATAATAATACATTCTTGAAAAAATGTTTTTGCAATAATAATTAAATTTTAGAAAGTAATTTTGCACTTAACAATTAAGTTAAATAAAAGTTTCAACTCAGAAAAATTAGTAGATAATTGAAATTGTTTAAACAGAATTTACAATTTGGTACACAACTGAATGCGTAATAGGATTTTTAAACTTAAATTCCGAAAAAAAATATGTGAACAGTTTTATAAATTTGCTGGGATGACGGTCGGAAAATGACGTTTCAGAAGGCCATTTTTTATTTCAGATTACATTTTTGACTTTAAAGTACGAACAATGTATTTCTTGAATTTAAAATTTCACTTATATTTTTACTTATTATAGAAAGATTTAAGCATCCAAAAATGCTTCACATCAGCATTTTTTTGCCATATAAGAACTAATATTTAAAAAGCATTTAAAATTTAAAAATTATTTTGTTTTTGTGCGAAAGAGAACAATTCATTTATCTTGGAATTAAATTATTTTAAATAAAATATTTCAAAATTATAATAAAAAAAATTGCAATTTTTCAAAATCTTGACTTTTGACAATATCTTGACTTTATATTTTTTCATATTAATGATATTTTCGACATCCTTTAATTTCTTCTCATTATTTTCGAAAAACGTTTATATAGGAGGAAGGGTTTCATTTCCCTTTGGACAAAAACCCTTTATTATAAAAAAAATTCTCAAAAAATTTTATTATGTTATAATATTTGAAATGTCTCTTACATCATTGCTATATTTATAAAAATAATGCAAATGTCTACCCGACACTGAATTTTCTTCTTAGCTATAGAGAAGCTATATTTTTTCTTAGTTATGAGAATTTTTGAAAAAAGAAAAAAATTCAAAATTTGTATGTTTTCTCTCAGTAATAGTTTGTATTTTCTCAAAATTTGTATGTTTTCTCTCAGTTTTCTCTCAGTTGGTCTTGAAATTTTGTATGAGTAGAAACATTACAATTAATTTTTTCAAAGCATTTTTCGAAACATTATGCATTTATAAGTTTTTATAATTTTTTCAAGGAAAAATATCAAGCATTATTGCCCAAAAGTCTTTTAAATTTTGGTATGAAATTTAAAGGAATTTTTCTGCTGATAAAAAAAAATCTAATTATTTTTTCTGAAATGGACCTTTTAAATACATTAAATTAAAAATTTAGATTTAAGCTTATACTGCTCAATTTTAAAGTTAGTTATCAAATTTTGTATATTTTATGAAATTAAAGAAATTCTCAATAAATTCTTTAAAAGCATTGTTGAAGCATAAATGTGGAGTTAAAAAAATTTTAAAATACTTGTAAGGTACATAAAAAAGAAAATAAAAAATAGCTACTGCGCAGAATATAACAAAATTAGTTTTATTATTTTACTCGAATTTATTATAAAATCTTAAGAATAGCTCAGATGTAAATCGGAAAAATTCTTGAAAAATAAAAGAAATTTTAAAGAGGAAAATAATAATATCTTACTACCATGCTTTATTACATGCCTTTTATGCATACATTTCACCATCAAAACGTTAAAAACCACATTAACTGTTACACTAACTATTAAAACTACTGTAAATGTTAAAAATAACAGTCCAAGATCTTAAATTATGATATTTATGGAGCTAAAAAATTAAGTAAAATGAGCCTAAAAAATAATAAAAACTTTCAAAAATGATCTGATTCAAAAATGAGTCAGTTAATGAGTTAGCTCATAAAAATTTAAATATTTTCAAATATCTTACTTTGCAAAATTATGAGCTAAATTTAGTTAAGTTATACTTGTTTCTGAAATTCAGTTATTATGTTATTCTTCTGTTCTACTAATTATTCTTTTCATTTTTCCATTCATTCATTATTCATTTATTCTATTAATGTATTACTAGAGGATGTTTTCAAAAATGGTGCTTTAAATAATGTCAATCTGTTTGCAACATTAATATAAGAATATTCAGATCAGAAACTCTACAATTTAAATAATTTTACGTAAATTACTAATTGACCACTTTAAAATATTTACACTTTAACAGTGGTTGTTAATTCTCAATATAATACTAAGATCTTGCAATTCCACCAGCATTGTTAGCAAAATATGATAATAACCGATAGTTTTTTTTTAAAGTGTAAAAACCAAAAAATCTGTAGAAGGGTTTTTAAGTAGAAAATATCAAGAGAGCAACTTTAGTAATTAAACTGAGCAAAAGACTCAACTTCGCTGTTGAAATTGAATCTTTTTCTTATTGGCAAGCCTAAAATCTTTATTAGGGTATATACATAAAATATTTATGCAAATTTTTATCAGGTTATCAATATTTATTATAACAATCATAACGTTTAAGGGTATTTATAGTTTTCAAAGAGGTTTTTGTTGAAATGTTTAATTTGGTTAAAAATTAAAAATAACAGTGAAAATGCTAAAAAATTTAGATTGTTTTAATTTCATTTTGAAGTTAACGCACATTAAACAGAAACACTCGCGTAATAAGATGATATTTAAATAAAATAATTATTATATTTAGGAATTACTTTTCTCTGAAAGAAAATATATTTACTTATATTTCTTACTATTAAAATGCAGAGCCAGATAAAAACATATATGTTTGATTAAATTAGCAATAATTCTAATGTTACACAGTTTAGTAATTATAATATCGAATTGAAAAACTTTGCCTCAAAAGAAGAAAAATAAATTCAATTATTTTGCTTCATTTTTATTGTTATAATTTTGCGCTGTTAATTAATCAAAGTTATGTGTTTTCTTATTTCTTACAAATGAATAACAAATCTTTAACAAATTTAAATTTAAAGGTATACTTAATACTTCTTGTTATTAAAGTATACATAAAATTCCTATGGCATAAATCATATCTAACAAACATTTATCAAAGTACCATTGGTATAAAGCCCAATATCTAATGAAATTCGGATTATAGTAATTTTATATCATCATAAACAATTGAAACTCACATGACTTCAGAAAATATATGGAGTATTTTAGATATTTAATGCCACTTTATTGTATTTTTTAAAGCTTAATGCAACTATGCAACTATGAAATTTTTATGCATTTTATAATTTACTGCACAAAACTATTCTAAGAATTTTTATGACATAAAGCATAATTTGTGCTTGAAACTTAAGTATTTTTAAGGTAATGCAGCTTCAGCTACATGAAAGTTTTAAGCAAAGGCATTATTGTTGGGTTAGGCATATCATAATTCTTACTATTATACGATGATAAAAATTTCCATTTTTGAAAATAATAAGTGTTGGCTGAAAGTGGTCATTGTTAAAAGACATTGCTGTTTATTCAAACAATTAAAACATAATTTAAATAAAAGCCTCATTGCATCAGCAGCTTGTGCGAATTCATTTCGTACAAATGCTTTTTCTTTATATTTATGCAAAAAAACTTTTGTAGCAAGACATATTTATGAATGCAAAAGTGTATTCAAAAAAGCTCAATAACGTAAATATCAACCAAATGCTATTTTAAATACTTTTTTTTCAAAAATAAATTTTGTAAAATGTCTTATTAAATACGAAAATGAATAAAATTTCTTTAGCCAGAAAAAAAGAAAAATAAATAAAATAGAAGTTTTGAGATAAAACGTAATTTTTTAGTAATATAATTTAAGAAAAAAGTGGAAAATTTGATAGAGCAGTAAGCAAAATGATGGTATTTTATGGCAGAAGTTTAAATTGAAACAGCTGTTGAAAGCATTCACATTAAAATAATTATATAAAGTTCTTGGAGTGAAAAATAAAACTATGTAATAAATAATATAATATATGAAAAATATTTTCGATTGAAAATTGAAAAAAAATAAAAGCAAATTACATACTAATTTTTATTTCGTAATACTTAATCTTTTCAGAAGAAGCAATAGTTTTACATAGGCTTATAAATAATAACTTGCACATTTAAAACAACTTCATGACCTAATTTTTCAAAAATAAAAAAAGCAAAAATTTCTTTTCATAATTTCTATTTCTTTTCATAGTTTCTATATTTCAAGACATATTTCTTAGATAATATGGAGCTTTAGAATTCATTGCTCATGAATCAGTATTAAAAATCACTATGAACACAGACGAAACATATTTCTCAAATGAGCAAATTTTCAAATTTAAAAATAATTAACAATGTGAATTTTTTTCTGTAAACATTTGTAGAAATTAATTTAATATGTATAAGGCATTATTTTCTTTAAAAAACTTCTTTTATAAACTTTCTTTCATACTTTTCTTTCTTAAAAAAAGTTCTCCAAAATGTATATACTGTAAAGTTATGTTGTCAATAATTTAAAAATAAGTAGTTATTTAAATTTGCTGGTCTGCCAACTTTCTATGCTTTTTGAAAAAATTTCTTAGAATGGTAGTAATGATTATGTTTTAATACAATATTCTTTGTCTCGTAAATTCTATATAAAATTATTTTCCTCAGCACTACATGTAAATGATTCAAGAGTCAGAAAAAATGCTACTTTGTTAGAGGTCTTGCGGGGAGTCTTTTAAAATGTTGGCAAAATTAACAGAAATTTTCAAAACATTAGTTTTGACTACCACTGCACAGAATATTTAGCAATTAGCGTAGTAGTTGGCAGCCACCCAGAATATGTAGAATTTCATGACATATCAATTAATGTGAATGTTTCCAACAAAAGTATCAATCAAAACTAATTCTATTGGTTTCAAAAAGATAGTGTTTGACTTTCAATGCAATGAAATATTCCCTTTGACTTAGCAAGATCTGAAGTGTGCTTCCAACATACTTCAGCTGAAACTGTTTTGATTAATAACTGTAAATTTTTATGTAGCTACAATATTTTTGCTACTGATCAACGGAAAAATCAAAATGAGCTTTTTTATATGTTTAATGCCTAGTACATGAGCTTGAGCTTAAGCACTCAATAAATAAATCACGCTTTGGATGTTCTTTTATAGAATCACAAAGTATTTTTCCGTACTCAAGTTCAACAACTAATAAAAACAGCACATTTTGAATCACAATATTATTCGCAAAAAGCACTTCAAAAGCTAAATAATAAATCATATTACATTTCAACAATTATATATTCTAAGGATAGATAATTTTCATAGAGTACAATACAGACTTTATTACGAGATAATTAATAAAAATTTGCACATATAAACTTAATTTCCTCTCTCTACTGAAATAACCATTCTATTCATAATCTCAGTAAGTTAATTTACGCTGATTTTGATTTAACACTTCATTTAAATAAGTAAAAAAAACGTATTTAAAAGCCATTCATATCAAGTTAGTAGTTATCAAGTAGTCAAAGTAAGAAACTATTACATTTACAATTCTAAAGCCTTAATCCAAAATTCCTTACTTAACAATATTACGTTATTAAACACAGTACAATTCAACGTCAGATATTTTAAGTGTATTTATTTATTTAATCATTAAATATTTAAACATTATGCGTTATTCAGAATTACAATTAAATATTTAACTTTTAAGCATTAGGCACTTAAACATTAAGTATCTAAGCATTTAAACATTAAACCTTTCAACATCGAACATTTAAGCATTAACCAATTCAACACTAACCATTTAAACACGAAACATTTAAGCACTAAACATTTAAACAATAAACATTTAAGTATTAAACATTTAAATAATTAAAAATTGAAATATTAATAATTTGCAAATCAGAGATCTAGACATTAAACAATTAATTAATTTACAAATAGCGATTGAAACTAGTATATAAACAGATGCCATTTAAGATATAAAACACATCATAAATATTCATTTTTTATTTCCTAAACTTCTTTCTGTTAATCATTTGCTCAAACAAGGAATAGAATGGTTATTTCAAAATCTTCATTAAAGTTACTTCTTAATTTAAATATTCCAATTCTTCTTAGAAGATTGTCTTTGAATATAGTGCTCTGTTGTAGGAAATGTAGAAATATTATAAGGATGTAACGATTTCAAGCTAATATTTAGCTTACATTAAATAGTGTAATATGGTAACTTGTTAGCTGCTTCAGTTAAGTGTTTAAGGCAATATAACTGTAAAGGCTTTGTAGAAGCAGTGTTTAGCTATGTTTTAATTTTTTTCTTATTTTGGGAAGACTATCAAAGTATTGTGATTCAACATCCAGTTGAAATGGTTGGTTTGATCTGTTATTGGTTCAACTTATGGGCTAACCAATGAAAGCTATGATTGTTTCTACAATATAAACGCTTCTTTTAGCAAGCAATTTGTTGTGGCCAAACGTCTTGGTCGTCATGTGCCTCATTTGTACACTGTGATGTGTGACTAATGTTGTTATACCTGTTTTTTGTGAATGGGAAAAATGGGGAGGGTGACAATCCTATTTGTAAATAAAGAAAATTACTGTATCTTGTGTTATATCATTTAATTCATGAACATTTATGTTTATAAAATACATTATTTTTTTAAGAAAAGTTTTTTTTATAAGCGTACTAATTTATATTTTAATTGAGAAATTTCAAATCGGTGATAAAAGACATTCCAATGTCTATAACCGGTTCTTGTTGATGTCATATTTCTATCAATAATGTCACATTTTTGTAACACTTATTTTTAAATGATCCACTTAGTAAGTAATTTTTTTTTCTCAAAATGAAATACGTTAAGTCATGTAAACCGTATATTTATTTCTGAAATAATAGCTGTTATAGACAAGTTTGATGACTTCGATGTTTATCCTAATTTAAGTTCATCTTACGTTTATGTAAGTTTTAAATGAACAAAAATTTAAAAACTGATTTTTTTCCGACATGACATATTGTAAGTCATGCAAACTGTATATTTTATTCTAAAATAATAATGGCTATTGAACTTTAATAACCCATATTCACTTAAAAAAGAAACATTTTTGATAAAATGTAATTGTTTTAAAATAAGCTTTAAAAGTTAACTAGCTTTAAAAATTTTTGAAGTAACTTTGCTTTTTAAAGCAACTTTATTTGGAGGGCATTTAATGACTATTTCTGTCTATATTTGGAAGTTACGACATTCACGATAGCACTAAAATGACATTTACGAAAACTTACAAAGCGTTTTTTTATTTATCATCGAACTTCTCAGCTTACTTCAATGACATTTATTGTTTTTTTAAAGACAGTTTAAACAAAACATGACAGCTGGAATTTTAAGCTTTTGTTTGAAGCAGAATATCTATAAGGAACAAATTTCTATGTTTTCAATTTTTTTATACTTTTTCTTAAATCCAATAATCAGATTTGTTTATTCAAGCATTTGTTTTTAACAAACTGGCATAGTTGCATCTTTGTTAAATTTTAAAAAACAAATACACATACAAAAATTCTACTTACTGACATAGTTACCTAATATTAAGACAGAATTTAGCCTTCAATGTCTTTGAAAAATGTTAAGCTTTTAAATTTTTATAACGTAAAATGTGGTGACTTTTTGCCTATTTTTTTACTATCGCTTTGAAATTTTTGCATTGGGTTTTGAATATTTTTCAAACTATATTGGTATCATTCTTTTATTGTGATAGGTGAAACTTCAATTTAAGTAGAAAGGAAATATCGTGAAAGAAAATTGTTTCTCGTTGAGCTAAATCAAGTTCTTGGCTTAGGTGACTTTACGACCTCTAATTTATTGCTTTAAAATTGATAGCATATAGATTTTTTCAACGGAGAAAACTAAAAAAACCGAAATAAAAGAAGGACATTTTATTATTTTAATTATGATTAATTGTTTTAATATTATTTACTTCATTTATGATCAATTCCACTAGCAACTTTGATTATATTGTAATTACTGATAATAAAGCATTAAAATCAACATAGAATAAATTATTAAAAATTTTATTTGCAAATGAGCTTCCATTCTATTTCTAATTCTATTTGACTTCTCATTTACCAGAAAACATATCATATCACATCATTCAACCACGGTAGCTACCTATTGCCCCGTTTTTCAGGCCTCCATCCTATACCGGGTAGGAATGCCACGTAATTTTGACCCTAATCGGAAGAAGTGAACAGTACTTGAGCTGGTATTCTTCTTTCCAAGCATCCACGCTACTTGAAGACTTTCATTCACGAGAAATCAAACATGCACCTTGCTGCATACACACGTCTATTGTTTAGTCAGCTACGAGTATCGAACTCATGACTCCAGCTCTTCATACGTGGTATGAGTGATGCCATCTGAGCGCTATACCAGACAGCACCACGTGATCAATATGTCCTTCTTAGCCGAAACTGGCCTACCTCCCTCTCATTCAGTTATGTTTGACAATATTCTTCTAACGTACAATTTGCTGAAATACTGAACAAGAACTTAACACATGCATTATTAGTTTCGTGTATTTAATTATCAGCGTAGTCTGTTTAATTAATCTTAAACTTTGCCTCCATGACGTCGCAAAAAAATTATTTTCATACTATCTGTCTTTCAAATCATAATTACTGCCTTCATCTATGATCAGCACACACAATCAAAAAGTAGCGTAAGGTTACCACCTAAAGTGCAACATAAAGTGATACCGTGATATATAAAATAACGAAAAAGACATAAAGGTGTCTATTTGCAAATGTTTTACGCTCATCATACTAAGAGCCTCATTCTTAACCCATTTTATAGATAATAATAACGCGAATATTAGCCCCAGATTATACTTGCCAAAATTCAGCGTAAACAGAAACATAATCAAATGTCTATTTTTGTAAACCAACATGTATCAACAAGCACAGAAAAAGCAGTTTTTTTGCAATTTCATAATTTTCTTGAATCTGGCGAAAAAGTTCCAATCAAAAGTTTAAAAAGATTTAATTTAACTTCAAAAAAATATTTGCGGCCCTAAGTCACCTGTCCGGGCAAATTATCACCATATTTTTACGGTATTAATTTAACTTTAAATGTGTGCCCGCAATGATTATTATCTGATACTGAATAATATGATAAACATTTGCCTTTTGCTGATAATTGATAAGAATTTTAGGTGCAGAGCAAGCAAATATAGATTTTTAATCAGTAAAAAATATGATATATTTTAATTGAAGAAACACTCATTTAAATAGTTAGAGTAGAAGAAAAACAAGAGCTCGATCACTACGTCATTAACAGTTATTTCTTAATGCAACACGATCAACACAAGTCATTTGTGCTTTTTCAAAAAAAAAATAAAATATGTTTCATATTACATTCATAGTACAGAAAATTTGTACAAAGCCACACTGTTAAAATTTTTTTGTTCCAAAGTAATTTTATAACTTTCCTACATAAAATTTCTATTCTCTAAAAATACATAAATTTACTGTTAAACTATATCGTAATCTGTCAAAAGAACCTTTTTTTCTGTTACAAATAAAATCTGTAACCATAGATACCGATTGTATCAGTTAGGTAAAGATTTTTTCAGTTTTGAATATGAAAACTTTTTTTATCAAAGCTGTAACAAAAAATTTGATATGTTGGCACAGATACCGACCGGTTTTTATGGTGTTGAAGGAGTTGGCCTCATAACAGGAAGGTCCCAGGTTTAAAACCCGCTTCGGAACGTCTGAACCTGAAGATAGAGAACAAATTGAAATTCTACGATGATTCTTTCATGATGGTTTTCGATATCTAAGAAATAGCGAGAATAATTCAATAATTGAAATGGAAATAATTAAAAATGGAATTAAAATATAATGGAATAATTGAAAAACTAAACAACATTTTAGAAATATGTTTCATTACGCCAACTAGAGGGTATACAGCCAGCTTCATGTCAAAATTCTCTGCTGTACCCTGCCATTCGCATGCCTGCCAACTTTTAATATCTTCGAGGATAATTTTCCCCAGTGGTAGTAAAGTGAAATTTAAATTACAATTTTAGGCAGAAGAGTACGCTGTATTTTGAAAAAGTTTGTGCGGACTAAAACAACAGCATTACATATTGATATATATGCTTAATTTTTTTAAAAATAGTGGTGGTCAAAAAGATTATAAATTAAGTTTATAAATGCAAGAAATATATAGAAAGTATACATTTTACTACCACTTTAAATATAGAAATAAAATTTTACGCCAAATGCGTAAAAGTTGGCAGGTATGCATTCGGATCGTACATACCTGGATCGTACCACATCTGGATCGCATAGGAACTTTCTCGCAACGTGTTTTTTCTGTAGCATTCCGATAATCTGAGGCCGCTTTGCTACTAGAAATTTTTTGTATTATAACAGAATATGTTTGGATTTCACGTAGAAAATATATTTAAATTCTTAAAAAAACTCTCGAAAACAGGCAAATTTTTAGGTTAAATATGTTCATAAACGAAGTAACCCTAAATAATATACTCGTGCATTCAGCTTAAATCCAAACACTAAAGCGTTATTAGACATTTTTAAAAGAAAATTTCCTTTTTTTTCTCATTGAAATACCTCTTTTTTAGAGCTCGAGCTAAGCAGAAATATAATACTCACAATAATATCGAAAAAAATGTAAAATGGATATCCTAACATTTAATTTTTCTTTTATAAAACATTATTTTCTCTGTGAATGAATTACTCACTACCATGAGAAAAATTTAGATTTCATAAAATTTCAAGTGCTGAAATATATTATAGATAAAAAGCAACAATCTATTAATCAAATTATCAATCCATGACGTTTTGAAGAAAATTTCAGTAGCACGCAATGTTCAGCATACTTCTAAAATCCATAAATCACCCATTTGTTAAGAGATTGAAAAATCAATATTCTTTTGGTTGAATGATAAAGTTTTTATTCTTCTGTAACGAGATGACGAGCCGATTACTTCTAACCATTGCGTGCTTTGAGAATAGATTTCCATGAAAAGTAGCTTTAACTAGTGTCATGTTTGATTCATTCGATTAGAACTGAAGAAAAATGATATTTAAAGTAAATGAATTTATAGACTTTCTGTTTTATTTAATATTAGTGATGCATTCCAGGAATATATTTGCTTATTAATGAAAGGTTATAATTTTATAAATGTTTCATTATTATTTTTCAATATTAATCAAAAATACCTATCGAAAGATATCGATTTTTCATCTTCGCATTCTGAACAAGAAAGTCAAAATTTGCATATTCAAGTAGCCAAGTTAAGATCTTGTTGACTATATATTGCTAATCTATTTAGTTGAAGGTGTCAAAGGTTGTTCAATAAATCTAATCTCTTTAAAGCATTCATTTGAATTTAAAATACACAAAACACTTTACTTCCCCTATGGATTTCTGTCTACTTCTAAAGACGACGGTATGAAGGTTTTGGAGAATTCAAATTTTGATATTTTGACCAATTTTATTTATGCTTGTTTGTTCATCAAATGTATAACAACTTAAATATGAGTAACTGATTTAATGACCTATGATTTCGCCTCCTAATGGTTTGAATTCCAACGATAATTAACCCGGGTTAGAATTCCAGTAATGGCTGGTGGTTACGAATCCCACACCCGGCTCACACAGACCACAGTGCTGATGTAAAATATCATCGGATCATGGGTCAGAGTCCCCTTGCATCGAAAAGTCCTGCACGAAGGCGAATTTCTCCCTATACTTGATCCAGAAGCTCCCTTGCTTTCTGGATCGGGTTCAAAATTACAAGGCTACGGAGTTGAACATTTGTAGTCATGAACTCAAAATTGGGTTATCTGTCCAACAATGGTTATAAAATAAAATGAATGCCTTTGATTGAATACCTTATTAATAAAAACACCATTTCAGATTTTGGGGGTAGAGTAAATAATCTCATATGAGAGTTAAATGTTTCTGTGATCACTTATAAAAATTATATTACTACTGCTCTATCCAATATTTGAGTGAATGGGCCAGAGTGGGTGATAGGGCTGGAACGGCAATCCTACAACTTCTCAGTAAACTTTCCGTGAAGCGGGATATCTATTTGCGGTGGATTCCGTCCCACGTTGGTCTATACGGGAATGAGATCGCTGACTCGCTGGCAAAACATGGCACAAATGAACCCCTGCCGGAAAGTTAGGCACTCACATCCTCGGAAATTCACTTCATTAAAAGGAAAGGTGTCCAGCTAGTCTGCAATACTCCCCCAGTACATATCTGGTACTTTGGGGATAAGCCGGGTCGTGCTTTGACCTTCAGAGGTAATAGAGGCTATCAGACCGCGTTCACTAGATTCATCTGTGGTCATATAAAGTGCATGAGGTATGAACAGCAGCGGAAGGCCAATCCCACCTCCAACAAATGTTTCTCCTGTGCAGCCAGTCCGGCACATCTCCTTAGCTGTGTGGATTTTGAAAAGGAGGATTTTCTGCTCGACCCGGTCCTGCTTTTTGATTTCCTGAGGGTGAATGGACTCATGGACCTGGTCTATCTCCGCTAGACCAGTGGGGATGAGAAACAACAACAACAGCATATCACTACTTTTCATTACAATGAAGTCTTATTTACTTTAATTTAGAAATTTTTTGATTTTATTATACTCTAATTAACCTTAGTACACAACACTTTTTAGTAAGGTATCAGTTCTAAGACATAAACAGAAATGTGGACATGAATAATTGCGAACGTGCCCAAATGGATCAAAATATATCAAGTTCGAGTCTCACATCAATGCTTACTATAATTGATGTATTTAAAGTCTGAGCAATGATTGATGTCATTTAAAAAAATTCAAAGCTAATTTTAACAACTTAAAAATATTGACACTGTCGACTGTCAAATTACGGAATGAAGTGCTGGCACTCAGGGTGTCGGTATTATTTACCGTAAAATCTATTTTTACCAGAACATGTAACGGCACAAAAAATCTGATATACCGTATTTTTTGCAGTAAAAATTACCGTAAAATCACTAAATAACTCCAATTAAATGAAAATTATAGTTATTTATTTCACGGTAAAAAAGGATTTTACTGAATAGGGATTTTTACGGATGATACATCCAAAAAGCAGGTATTTTATGCTATAAAGTGATCCGGAATATCTTATAGAGTAGACAGCTTTGCGTTGTTAAAAGTAGTTTTGATATTTATTTTTTAAAAATGGCATTAATCATTTCTAAAACTTTAAACACATCATTTATACTAAATATTGATGCGAGATTCGAACTTAATATATTCTGAGGAAATGCGTGAAGCTATTTTAAGAAATCTTCAAATCGTAAGCTACATAGGACACACTAAGCTGTCATTTTGAATAATCAGGGGTACGGGTTTCTGGTAGTGGCTTCAAGCTCATCCATATATCAGATCGATAGGCGCCTGTTTATCTGGGAAGCAAGAGCGGCAGGTGCGCACTGCTTGCTCCATTACCGTCACCAGGTCATTAGCCTCGAATTCGTTGAGCCTCAGTCGCTATGACCCCCTTGGTCAGCAATTGGCTATCGGGGGTATTCTTTACTTCACTTTAGCACAAGAATCTCAACTAATTTTTATAACCTAAATTGGCTAGTGGAGACTATTTGTTATGTTGCGAAATCGAATTTTTTTTTTTCTTCACAAAAGCAATTTTTAATTTCAATAATTAATGAAATATATTTAAAAAATGAAAGAGAGAAGACGAATGAAAAAGAAAATATTTCTTACCATTCCCTAAAAATTCCCAATAATACCATCTATTATGAAACAGTTCCAGGATAATTGTTCATAATGATAATATAACTCAGAATTACATAAAAAATTATTTATTGTAAAATATTATTTAGACATTACTTCAAGTTTTATTTGAATTAATTATTTTAGATCACATGAATTTCAACAGTAAAACCTTTATAAAAGCAAAACGTTTTTCAAAACTTATTTAGAACTTTAATTTAATTTTTTTCTCTAGTAAAAGCTTTTAAAAAATATTTCGAGATATTTTCAAAGACGTCCATAAGGGATTTTAAATTTTTTTAATATTGCGCATCCTGCAAAATAAAAAAAAAATCGGAAAACTTTTGATCTAATAATCTGTGTTATTATGTAATTACATGCAATCTTAATAGTTCGAAAGGATTACTCTATTCTTAATAATTGGAGAAAACAATAGTTCATATTACGATATCAGACACAAAAACATACTTTCAATGAATAAACATATCTTTTTTCCTGATGGATTCAGGTTCTATCTTGAAAATACACTTAAAATAGTTCAGTTGGACAGCAATCAATCATTTAATTCCCTCAATATTGATTTCACTTTTTGAGTATCTTTCTATGTTTATAAATATATTAAAATGGATCAAAAACTTTTTACTCATAAATGTAAACCTCGCTTATTTTAATATAATTTCATGTAAAACATAACTCTTCATGGCTATTTCATACTCTTATTATTTTATTTTGATAATAAGTGAAACAGAATCAGATTGTTAGGAAACATTTAAGCATTCGCTTTCTTTTTTACTTCGGGTTAAGCTTTCTTATCCATAAATAAAAAGAATGTTAATTTAAATAAAGTATATATATGTGTCTGAAGTTGCAGTTTTAAAAATACGATTAATTTTACTCGTATGCCACAAACTTTTTAAAGCTAATATAGAAGTATTACATTTCATTAATACATAATTACAAATAGAAAAAAATGAAGTTATTTTTATCTCAGGGGAATCGAAATAAATTAATTAAAATTGGAAAAGGTTTAATTGCAATTCAAATTTATTATTGCGATTCAAATTTTAAATATCTTTAAGGCAAAAATAGATAGAAACTCTGTCATATGTGTCAGAAGTAATTACCATTAAATAATAAATTGAAATTTTCAAAGATAATACTAATGAATATTTGTTAACAAATAATAACGCTAAAATTACTCCGAAATCATACAATATTACTTTACGATGGAACTCTTTATTAATATTAGATCAGACAAATTTATTCCATAGTAAATTTTCTTTACATTTCGATGGATATTCTGTTAATCACCTAAATTTGATTTCCTAAAGCTATTTATATTGTAATTAAACTGTGCTTTTCAATCACAATTACTTCCTTTATTGTTGATTAACTGCAAACTGTCTCTAATCTACAACATTGTAAAGATTTCCGAATCAATTTATAGTAAAAAATACTAAAGCCCTTCAAAAGATATCCATGAAATACTTTTTTACCGTAGCATTTCATACTGTAATTTTTTCAGTAATATTATTACTTTTAGTGGGTTCAGTAATTTTACAGTAAACATTACTGTAAAAAGTACGGTACATCGGATTTTCTGTTTCGTAAATCTATACGATAAAAACGGATTATACAGTAAAAAGTACTCAGTAATTTGATATGAAAACGCTTACAGTGAACTTTTTTTTAAACAGTGAAGTGATATTGCCGTAATTAAAGGCTTTTAGGAAGTTATGCATCGCTTGTATATGACGAAGTGCAATTTTTTTTGGATCCAAATTGTAATAACCAATCACGGGACATATTTGCAACGAATAGCAAACATTTTCTTATCTATACTAAGAAATATCAAAATTATTTTTTTATACTTTTAAATTCCAGTTTAGCTGCAGAGTTAGTTTTTAAAGTGTATAATAAAAATTATAGAAATAGTTTTCGAAAAATAGTTTGTGTTAAAAATGAAAAAAAATTGTCTATTCTAAATAAGTGAGATTATAAGTGTGTTAAACTATTAAAGAAACGAATGTCTTCAGCGAATACGAATGTCTTAAACATATATAAAGATCTTAAGCGAATGTTAATACAAATGTTTTAGACAGATTTAAAGTTCCCATGATTCTTCTGAGAATGTGCAGAATAATTACACATCACTTGATAATCATTAATTCTAATTTTTTAAGCACGTTGAGTTTCGTGATAAATAAGAATGAAACTAGTTTTTACTTTCTTCTGTAACAAAGGCGTTTCAGACATAATTATATCTCTACAAAATATAATTTTGTTTTATTAAAATGTATAAATGTTTCGTTCTATTAATGTGCAGGTATAAGCATTTAAAATAATTCATTAAGAATACATATTACAATCGTTATTTTGCTATAAATTGTTTAGTAGCTTACTATTTTAGATAATCTTATTTTAAAAATACTTCAATCAATTATAATTTCAAAAAATAATTAAAAGTTCAAAAGTTTTTAAAATTAATAATTTTAGCGAGAAACTTACATTCGCTAAACAGATCACATAAAAAATTTAATAATTACCTGATTTAAATTTTTTTTTCTTCAAAAATATATAATAATAGGAAATAACAGTCGACATGCTTCAAGCGATTCAAAAATAGTCGCCCATTTTCAAAATTTTCCAGACTTCAATGAGAAGAAATAAAAGTGATTTGAAATAAAATGCAAAGTTGTTAACGGAAAATGAAAAGCGAAGGTGAGAAACAAAACTAGAAAAACCTTAGTAGTCAAGAAAGAAAAAAGACGAAAAACTGAACAATAAATACCAAATTGATCGAGAGGGGTAAATCAGGGTAAAATGCATTTTCAAGCGCTATATAGAAGAATGCAAGGAACCTTTTGTTAACGTCATTAGTTCCTCCCTTCCTCTTCATAGCACTTGAAAATGCTTTTTACCCTGATTTGCCCCTCTCGGCCACTGCGGTTTTCATTGTTCTGTTTTTTGTCTTTTTCTCTCTCGGCTACTAAGGTTTTACTAGTTTTTTCTTACCTTTATTGTTTAATTTTTTGTTAGCAACTTTACGCTATTATTTCAAATCACTTTTTTCTTCCTCTTATCCACATCTGGCAAGTCTTGAAAAGGGGGGAATATATTTAATACGCTTCAAACATGTCGACTGTTATTTCTTACTTAAATATTTTTGTAGCGAATGAAGTTTTTAATCAGATAATATTTCACCGCTTCAGGTTCTTGAGATTATTTAGTTAATTTAATAACTCATCATCATCATCATATCTGGCTGGACAGCCCAGGGTGGGCCAGTGCCTTCCTTTGAATTCGAATCCACCTCTCTCTACTTTTGACACTTGTTCACCAGTTTTTCTCCTTTAGAGTAAGGAAATCAGTCTCAACTAAATCCAGCCATCTCAGCCTGGGTCTACCTCTTTTCCTGTTCGTTAGGGGTTTGTGTAATAGGATTTTGTTTAAATTTGAGTCATCATTCCTTTTGAAAATGTGAGCTGCCTAGTTCATTCGATTTATTTTAATGAATTTCACAATATCTGGCTCTCTGTAGATTTTATACAGTTCAGTATTATATCGTCTTCTCCAGGAATTATTTATTTTTATCCCACCAAGGATGGCCCTCAAAACTTTTCTCTCAAAAATGGCAATTTTATTTTCACCAGCTTGAGTTAGGTTCCAGGTCTCAGAGCCATAGGTAAGTATTGGCCTAACTAATGTTTATAGAGTAAAAGTTTTGTATTTTTTGATAAAAGAGAGGATTTGAAAAAACGTTTTAAACCATAAAAAGCTTTATTTGAACAAATTAGACGACTCCGAATCTCATTGCCTATGTTATTGTCGGCAGTAACTATTGAACCAAGGTATAATTTAATAACTAATTTGATATTTTTTCACTTACTTCGTAAAATTGTTATTGTATTCTATTAAAAGAATTATTTTACTCAAAATTTTTAATATTTTTCCTTCCTGTAGCTTTCTTTAATAAAACTTCATTGAATAAAACTTTCCCGCCCTTTATTACGCTACAAAACGAAAATACCACGTCATATTCATGATCTGATTATAGTGTGCTACAGAAAATTAATAAGAATAAATGTACCTAAATTATTATTCAAAAGTTCTACATAAAAGAATCGAAGTGATTATATTTACCTTGTATAGCATAACAGTCACATTTTACATAAAAACAAAGCGATGTTTCCTGCTCAAAATTTTAATTTCAAGGGAAAATTTATAAGATCTGGATAATAAGAAATAGTATGAAAAGTGGACTGAAGCACTTTTTTTCAAGAAATTTTATTCCTAATGCAGTGAATATAAACTAGTTCTATAAAAAAAGCTTTTTTTAAAAATTCCTTTTTTTTCAAAGGTAAAAAACTTTAAAATGCTCTTTTTGCGCAAGAAACCAACCTCGATAATATTTCTATCTTCGTGACCAGATGTAAAAGGTGCATAAAGGCGATAACAAACCATGTAAACTGGGCAGTGCTGCAAGAGTTTTGGCTTTACTTCCTGGAACATAACTAGTTATTAGTTAGCCTAGAGTAACGTTTGCAACTTCATTCCAGCAAACGTTCCCGCTTTTCCCTAGGGTATCATGGAAGTTGCTGAGATACAACTTTCAGAAAACGTGACTCTTTGAAAAAAAAAGATTTTTAATTCCAAAAGCATTATTCTTATATCGCTTTTACAGCTTGGTGAGGCTCAAGAAAATTAAACACGCAGCAATCCGATTTTCCCAACTTACCACAAATTTGCTAAGCAGATTTAACAAGTTATTAATTACGTAAATGTTGAGTGCCGAGAATAGCTTAGTGGTTTTCGATAATAATGTTATTAAGAAAGGTAGATATTAAGTCTGTAATGATTTAAGAGAACGTTTTTTATAGTAATATTTAGTCATTTTTGCGATACTTTAATTACGTTTTTCGAAGTCAATTGAGGTGAACTTTTTAATTATTCAATTTTAAGAGGCATTCTATTTATTTTGTATAATGAAACAATGGATTACATTTTCATTAAAATACATCTCTCTGCCCTAAAGAGAGAGCATTAAATATTTTCAAAGGGTTTAATTATTGGAAATATTTTAAAAAATTCATTTTGAGAAAATATTTTCTTCTAAGGAAGAAATTATATTTCTGAAGGAATTGTAAGTTTGCTAATGGGAAATTCTTAGAAAAAAGAGTCAGTTTTAAACTAAATATTACAAAATTATATTCATTTCGCTGCATAAAGAAGAATTTTCATTTTAAAATATAGCATTTACATAGTATTTATGAGAAGGAAAAACATGCACCATACTTAAAATGCTTGAATATTTATTGACCCTTATAGTTTTATTATAGATTCATATATTGTAAAAAGAATTATGTTGTTTTAAAAAGAATACTTAAAATAAAAATGTATTTCACTCACAATTTACTTTCTAATAAATGACTAGATATTTTTAAACGAGTTGCCTATTTTGCATAGCTCGTAAAGAGCTATACAGCATTTTATGTGAAAACAACTTCTATAACAGAAATTATTTTCATTTTCTGTTTTAAACAGAGAATATAAGTTATTTTTCGCCAGTAACATTGAAAAAGGATCTATATTTTAATTCTATAAAAGTAGTTATTTTTCAAAAAAAATTTAAAAAAATGGAGTGATGTTTAATTTTCTTTGCAATAAAATGATTAACATGTTATTATCTTCAAAGAAGACGTTTAATTAGTTTAATTATCATTCAACTGTTTACTGAATTGTTACTGTTAAATTTATAATTAATATTAATTACTTTGTTAACAATTTATTATTTAATAATAAATTCAAGCTGAAGTTCAAAAATAGCGAAAATGTTTCCTCAAAAGGATGGGAATCTTTATGCAATACTAATTACTTTAATAAACGGTTTATTCAAGTTAATTGAAAAGAACTTATAAATGCATGCGGTCTTTTATTTCTTTTTTGAATATTCTAAGGTGACTAGTAATGACGAACTAATGACGGAATGAAGGTAATAATGCTATAACAAGCCTTGTTTTTAATAATTTTTGTCGAATAGTCAAGAGAATAGTCTGTTTTGTTGAATAGTCTGCTTCGGAAGATCTTTTACGTACGTCAAGATAGAAAATATCACATATCTTATATAAAAAACATTTTCAAATTTACTATATGATCTTAACCGGGATGCTTTTATAGCAATGATCTTTCAATTAATAATGATTAAAACAATTAGTTTAAATGAAATAATTTCATAGTTATTAAAACGAGTTTGGAATTGGGAAACTATGAATCATTAATTATGACGTAAAGTTTTACCGAATTTTTGTTAACATTCAGTATTTCGTATTTATTTATTGTTTATTACACATATACATGCTTGTGTTTCTGATGAATTCAAACCTGCTACTTTCCCGCTAAAAAGGGTGCATCTTCGTACTGTTCTCGTGTATCCCATTGCTATGTGTTCTTCAACTTGAATAAGTAATATAAACCATTCTTTGTAATGAGCACAAAAGCCTGTATTTGTATGTGTGATAATAAATAAATTTGATTTACATACGTAGGCTCGTGTACTTAGTTAAGAAAAGGCTTACAAATCATTTTCAAGTTAGAGAACAGATAGCACATAGATACATCCTGGATCACGGCAGGATTTGAACCCAATATTTCTACACTTTAAGTACAAAGATAGTATTCTTTGCCCTAGCTGGCCTAAATAATTATTATAATTAGTCGTTGGGGTCTCTTAAATCTAGCAGCGTCGCTTTTCAGTTAAACGATCAGAAGCGTTGAGGTTGTAAGAACAAATCCCGCTATACCCTAGATCAAGGGATGAAATTTCACTTCCAAAGATACTAGCCGAAATAAAACTTTTGATCATCACTATTTTGCATTTATGAAAATTTTGAGCGAATTTTAAAAGGACGACAGATGTAGTAAGTAGAATTGTATGGCGTCCAAACGCGTAAAAGAATACAGAACCTTAAAAATCGAAACTTATTTTTTTGCAATAACACTTATAATAAATCAAAATAAGTTTGCTTTAAGGTTTCTATGGTAATGGTGTTGGTGTCGTATTCGAAAATTATCCAATTTTACTACATTTACCGAATTTTACCACAAATCATCAAAGCATATTTCATTGTTAATTTTTCCAAAACAAATATCAAAGCGTTTCCGAAAAAATAATAGAGCATGTAGAACCAGAAACACTTTAAATGTTATCATATTCTAGTAGTTTTGACCATATTTTTTTTTTCTCAACAGAATTTAAAACAAGGCTCATTTTTTATTTAGAACATTAGTTTTGATTGCAAATGTTAGATTTATGGCATTTTTTTGCAGAAAAAGGAAAACAACCAAGAAAGAAATCTTTAGAAAAAGATATTCAGAATTTTGCTATTGTACTGATACAGCTTTGCTACTTTTAAAAATGAAAAAAAAAAATGCTTTATAGGTTTAAAAAAATTGTTCCGCTTAAGAACAATATAAAATGTTTCTACTATGTTTCTGAAATCATTTTGAGAATGTGGGTTCATACTTATATAAGAGTATTTCAAATGATTCGGGGAAAATTCTAGTAATATTACCATACTGCATAGTAATAACATTTCTGATGAAAAAAGAACCATAATTCCGGCTACTGAACTAAAATATAACCATTCATTTAACCATTCACTTAAACCATTCATTTGGTATTGTTCCCTTTTATATAGCAACAATTTACGAGATGATCTGGTCATCAGTATAATAATTTTTATTACTGCACATTCGAAAAAAAAAACGAAACTGAAAAGTAAATTTATTAAAAATTAGTTTTATGACATGTTATGAGGTATCATGATAAAGTATCTAAATTTTATCAAATTTATCAATTTTTATCATCTATTATAAAACAATATTTTGTAATTAATTTGACCAAAATCCTTAACAAAGCACTTAGGTAAAAATTAAAGAGATTTTAGGCATTAAAGAACATTCTTTTTTCATAATAAGTATTAATTAGTAAGATTGTATCAAAGTTTTTACTTGAAAAAACTGAAAAATAACAAATACCATATTTGCAAGTTTTTCAATATTTGGAAACTCCCTGTTATTGAAGTGTGTATGTGTGTGTGCAGTTGTCTTTTATAATAACTTCAAAATCTGAAGGATGTGAATAAAATATTGGACAAAGTCTTCAAAAGAAAAAGAGAAAGTAAAAGAGGAAGCATTTTAGAATTCGTTAATCTCCAATGCTATAAGGTTATTTTATTTTTCGTTTCCCTTTTAAAATGAATTTCTTTTTGGTTGTTTAGTTCTTACCAAAAGCATATTTCGCAAAAGTTTAGATATTTTTCTCCTTCAATGTTGCTTAGTTATGAATAAAATAAATTTGTTTTTATCTTTTAGTTTTAAAATAACTCGTGAATCTGGAATATCTGAACCGAATTTCAAAGTATCTGCTTAATTTTTTTTTAAAATTGGATTAAAAAGAGACACATTCTTATAATATTTCATACTTTAGCTTCAGAAAATATTTTATTGTTGGAAATAACGTTAATAATTTTGAGTATTTAAATTATTGATAGTTTTTAAATTTAAAAATAATTTTTTTCAGTTTGTATTTGCATTTGTTATTTTTTTGCTCTGATGAAATGGTAGCATATTTTTTTTTCTCGAAATTTTGAGAAATTATATTTTGATGATAAAGTTTTAACTATAATGAACTTGTTAATTCGTCGAATATTTACTACAATCTTATAGAATTTACACGCATAAATTTTATAACTGGTATAAAACTGTGACGCGATAGTAATTTAATAATTTTTCCATTCATATGGCAACGATTTACCAGATGTTCTGGTTTCTAAAATTATAGTTCTTATTACCACACATTTAGTAAAAAATACCAACCCTTAAAGTAAATTTAGCAGAATAAATAGTCTTTATCTTATGCTCTAAGGCATGGGTCGCCAAACTTTTTTGATCATCGACCCCTATATAATTTTTCGAAATCTCCATCGACCCCCATATAAGTAATTTTCTGTTAATTAAAATAAAACTCTATTAGATACTGTGTTTGTACATTTATTTTATGATTTTAAACATTTATTAAAGTAATAGTACATTGTGTAACAATAGTTTTATGAAAAATATATTAATATTGAAATTTAAATACCTTATTATTAAATAATAAGTAATTATGCATAAGTAGATATAATAAGTAAAGTAACTAAAGATTTACTGCTTCTTGATCAATGAGATGGG
>NC_092214.1:52864763-52896459 GCF_043381705.1 Parasteatoda tepidariorum
ACGTGGCATGGATTCGATCAATGTGTGAAGTAGTGCTGGAGATAATTGACACCATGAATCCTGCAGGGCTGTCCATAAGTGGGAGTAAGAGGGGGCGAGGATATCTTCTGAACATCACGCTGCAAGGCATCCCAAATATGTTCAATAATGTCTGGGGATTTTGGTGGCCAGCGGAAGTGTCTAAATTCAGAAGAGTGCCGATGGCTACCAAAATCCCCAGACATGAACATTATTGAACATATTTGGGATGCCTTGCAACGTGATGTTCAGAAGATATCCCCACCCCCTTTTAGTCCCACTGGTTTATGGACAGCCCTGCAGGATTCATGGTGTCAATTATCTCCAGCACTACTTCACACATTGATCGAATCCATGCGACATCGTGTTGCGGCGCTTCTGCGTACTCGCGGGTACCCTACGCGATATTAGGCAGGTATACCAGTTTTTTTGGCTCTTCAGTATATATATATATATATACATAGCAGTTAACGTAAGTTGTAAATTGTACCGTTAATTACAACGCAAGTTATACCGAAAGTCTTAAAGTAGGATAGCTTTTCAAGGAATAAGAAAAACTACCTTAATTTATACGGGAGGGGGCAACGTTTTTATTTGTTTTATTTTATAAAAAATCTAATCACTATCTTTAAATAAAAAAGTGCATTTAAATCTTGAAAAAACATATAATACTAATTACATTGTTCAATTAAATTATAAAAAAGGAGGAAACAAAGATTATATTGATGTCTAAAACTTAAAAAAGTTAATTGAAGCAACGCAATTAAAACTATATATACTATGCTCACTTAAATTTTCTATTAAAATCTTAACTTTTCTCTGTTGATAAAGTTCTTTACTTTTCATTGTTTCTAGAGCTAATAATAAAATAACCATAGACATAACAAATGGAACTCATGTAGATTTTATCTTATACTCATGTAGATTAAACTCATGTAGATTAAATCTGAACATTAGTAGATTAAATCATGTAGATTAAATCTGAATAAATAATAGGAACTCATGTAGATTAAATCTGAATATTTTGCATATATAGTGGAAAATTCCGACTTTTCAAACTTTTAAAGCGAAATTAGATTTTAATTATTAAGAAATATACATTGTTGAGTCTGATATACCGGAATATTTTAAGGTAATAACTTTTGGTTTATTAAATCCAACGCACTTATTATTTTTTTTCTAATTTTCTGGATCTTAGGATTATTATATCTATGTGATATAATATGTATTATACATATTATATCACATAGATATAATATTCATAAATTTGAGTTAGAATTATTATATTGTAGTAATATTATATAGACTACAGTTATCGAAATAGATTAAAAAAATAATAAAATACAAAGCTTCAAATAATGCAGTTTGTTTAATTCAATTAAAAAATTATCAAAATTAAAGCTGAAACACAGGGTCTCAAAAATTGTTATAGCTGTCAAAGCAGTTGTATTGTTTGTAAGACCCATTACATTAAACATAGTAGCTCATTTCTATTATTAGCGTTACTTTATGGGTATATCACAAAATGAAAAATATCGGCAACGTAGCCAAGAAGTCCACTTTAAGCGCTTTCGTATCTTTCACTTTATCCGAAAATTGCTGGGAAATCCTCGTGTGATATAGAAATCACATTTACCCGAAATATCAGCAACTATTTCTCTCAGCTGAGAGAAAATTTACCTATAAATAAAAACAACTCGCACTTGGACCAATCAGATCTTTTACTTTTTATGACGTTTCAATTCTATGTGATGACGTTTGCAAATGTAAATAAAAATGGCGGTGACGTTGATGAAGAGGATTATCGGATAAAATTTTGACTTAATACATTAAATTAATTAAGTTGATGCATAAAATTAAATAGATATCAATTTTAGAGCATCTGTGATTTACTTTTACTTCCTTTACGAACATCGTTGAGGAAATATGAGATAATAGCATCACATGTTAAAATAATAATATTAGTCAAACTTTAAAATAAGTAACAAAAAATGGTAACCCTATGAAGATCAGATGTTTGGGCGATTAAGCAACCCTATCGGCAACTCCGAACTGCGCAAATTGCCTTTAAAGTTAAGGATAGATTGGAGGTTACGCTTACGCTTGCTCTTATTTTTCTCTCGTGTGATATCCGTATAAGTATTGAAAAATGCTGCTCTTTTAGAATAGAAAAAAAAAGCCTTTCTGACAGAAAATTGAATAGAAAAAGAGTCTCAAACTTAAACTGATCTCAAACTTTAGATTCCCTCATCAATAATTTCTACTTTAATAAAATTAAGGTTAATTCTTTGTCCATACTTTTGTGATAAATATTTCATGTCAGAAATACATCATTAATAATAATTAAAAAAAACAACTAGAAGTTAAATATTTTATCTCTATCAGAAATTAATGTACAACTTTTATTTATAAGCAACATACATTAATATGATATTAATTACACGGAGAAAAAAAAATCTGGGGATATTACCGTACTGTATGGCCATGACACTTCTCGTAACAAAAAACATTATTCTAGCAATAAAAATCAAAATATATGGTATTTAAACGACTCATTTGGGTAACCTTTCCGTTCATATGGTAATGATTTATCCAAAATTCTGGTTTTCAAAATTACAGTTCTCATCAACACACATTTAGACAAATGCAAAACTGGAAGTAAATTTATTAGATAAATGTTTTTTATGATGTGCTCTTAAATATCATGATAAAATTATCAATTTTTACCAAATTTACAAAATTTTATCATACATTGTAATACCATATTTTGATGTTAATTTTGGAAAAATTAGCAGTTACCATATTCTGGTAGTTTTGACCGTGCTGTTTTTCTCAGTGTAAAAAGTCTTTATTGATAACTGCCAATAAAATCAGTGTAAAATTCTTTTCATAATTAAATAAGTCATCACTTAAAAAGTTAAAAAATAAATAAATAAATAAATAAAAATAAAACCCAGTTATTATTGACGAGTTATTTAAAATTTATATGATTTATGCATTTATATGCTTTAGGTTAACATATACTCTTTAACACCTTCATTCTGACTCCCGTGAAAATGACGGGGTCAGATATCGCCCCCTATTTCTCGCTCCCGTGATATTTCCGGGCTGTAGTGTTTAGTAGTAACGCGCCAATAAGAATAAAACTGATTAATTTCTTTTGCCCGGAAAACATTTTATTTCTCATTTTGCACACCAGATGGCCAGGATACCAGTACCAGGATATTTTTAAGGTAATTGTAGATAGTTAGTTTATTTTAAATTAGATGTTAGCACTAATCAAATACTTGTATATGTGATATGTGAAGAAAATAGGCACTTTTACGACCGTTTTCTTGAAAATTAACCGATCGTTAAGGGATTAAATAAAGTCTACCGGTTTCATGTCAAGACTTTAAATGCATTTCTATAAGCATCTTGCAGCGTCGCAATTCTGCAAAAAATTATTTCTTAATATGAACTATTTATTATTTTTATAATTTAACTTTAATTAACAATTGTATTATCATAATCATAAGCAGGATCAATAGAAATATGCAATGTTTCAATCACAAAATTTCGACGTAAGCGCAAAAGATATTTAATAAGATAGCTTGTCCCAGTTTTTTAAAAGGAATTTCTTATTTACCAATTCCAATAAGTAAAATACATTTACTTTTAATCACTTTCAAATTCATAGTAAAATTCATTCATTCATGCAAGATTTCAATTACTTTTGAATTCATAGGAATCGCAATGAATCGCTTTAAAATCTTCTTCATTATATATAAAATAAACAACTTACAATGAAATAAACCTTAAATCTCTAATTTTAGATTTTATCGAAAGAGTCTAAATAACATAAAATGAGATGCAAACAATTTCGAGAATTATAACCTCTTTCCATAAATTTTAAATAGTACATTCCAAGTAAATACGAAATACTTTAACTGGAATTTTCGTAAAAAAAGTATTTTAAATTCCTCGCTACAGTTATCACATTTTTCAGTTGATTGCAATTCCGAAAATGTTGATTAAGATATGCTTTTAAAACTGGTAAATATTTTAGACTAGATCACAAGTACCCATTAATTGCAAAAGTGAATGAATACCATCTAATTAAATCGGTCTTAAGTTTATTTCAGCGTGTTAAGAGGAACCAGAATATAGATAGAACTTAGGTTAATTTGAAGCATTGTGCTTGTGTAAATGGTATATTCTTAGAAATCATCCTTGAAGGACAAATATAGAAGTCCTTTGCAAATAGATCTAAAAATAGTCAAAAGAATAATTACGATAAACTATTGATCTAATTTAGGAACTTAAATGTTCAATTGATAAATGAAGCAAAATAATAGGGAATAAAATAAATATATATTTATTTTTAAGCTCCTTTCAGTCACTTTCAATGGGTCTTCACTTCAGTGTGGGAAGTGCATTCGAGTGGGATCGAAATTGAATTAAATGTATTTCGTATAAATATAACAAATAAATTAATATACAACACAAAATTTTAACAGAAACATGTTAATCTTAATTTGTTCATTCTTAAGTTAAATCTATTTCGATTTAAAGCTGATTTCTAATTCTAACATTTTTTTATTTCTTTGATATTAACTATGGTATAAAAATAACTTAGATTTTATGACTAAAATGATATGCATTATCAGGATACTTATTCACTGATAAAATAGTTTTAGTAGCTACTACATAGGGAAAAATTCAAACTTGATACAGATTAAGCTAAAGTTCACGCACGTGAAGAAGTTGTATTTGCAATGTCAGGTACATTGAAATTTTCTGATAGATTACATTTCTCTGATAATTTACACACGAATGACGAAAAGTGAGTTCAAACAACGTATTTTAATTATCATCTTTCTTAATCATTTCACACATTTTCATGTCTCAAATTTTGAAAACATAATTTTGATTAATCGAGTGAGTTCATAGACAGAGAGTTAAATCTTTTACAGGACTGTTTTGTTGCGTTGAAATCAATGAATCAGTTAATGGAAACATTACTCCCAGATAGCAAAATAAGGTTTATTCTCCCTCAGCAAAAACCTTTTGATGTGAACCTAATAAGGTTTTTATGTGGTTTACGCGTAAACCTTTTAACCTTTAAACGAGATCCGTGACAATCTGCTCCATTCTACACACATTACCCTAATCAAAACCTTGCAAAACAACTTTCTACATAAAAACTTTAAACCAGGGTTGACTTAGGGTTTTTAAACGGGAAAAATCCATTAATAAAGCAAGTCTCATGGAGAAAATAATCTTAAATCTAGGTAATTATAAGGTTTCGCAACGTCTTGTGTGCTCAGCGAAAATTCACCTTATCATGTTATTTTAATGGACAATGCAATTTGATCCTATCGCTAGTGTGACGTCAGCTAAATCGTCATTATGGACCTTAGTGACCATTTTACCTAACTGACAATAATTTTTAAAAAAGCTTCAAAAATAAGCTAATCTTAAATCTAGGTAATTATAAGGTTTCTTTTTGCAACGTCTTGTGTGCTCAGCGAAAATTCACCTTATCATGTTATTTTAATGGACAATGCAATTTGATCCTATCGCTAGTGTGACGTCAGCTAAAACGTCATTATNAATATGTTTGATACATCGAAGCCAGGCGATTAACAACTCAACAAATTCTTCTTTTTTCCCCAAAGAGTAATGAAATGTAATTACTCCAAAGAGAGACAAGGCGCTGGGAAAATGAGCAGGCGAGGGTTTCCTTTCGGGTGTTATGAAGATTTATTGAAAGGGATATTAACGCATGATTAACAACCAATAAGAAGAATTTGAATATTAAAAATAAATTAAACCATTAAATAATAGTGGCGAATGCATTAATCTTCCTTTGCTTTCGAAAGTATCGTTTGCATAATATGTATAAGCGACTTCATAAATATTGTATTAAATTCGAAAATAGATAATTAAAGATTGTTTTTATATTTCAAATAAGTCACTCCATTGGAAGATAAAAGAAGTAAATGAGATTAAAAATTGCTTTCGCTGGCATATAAATGCGTAAATTTAAAGCAGACACAAAAGAATTTTAATGCTTAGAAAGCACTGAACGTTATCTCTTTTCAGAAAATAAAACAGTATTTATTTTTTTAAAAAAATAGATTTTTTTAATTATGAATCTTTTCAAGGAAGAGAATTTCACTCTTGGGAAATGGCTGCGTATCTAATGTTTTTAAGATATAAATTAATTTGTTATAGCCAGAGTTCCAATAATATTTTTTTAATAAATTTTAAAGGAGTAGAAACAATAATATTACCAAATTAGGGAAATTGATGCATTAGGTATAATTGCAAATGTTATTTTAGCTTCCTTGGAGCTCTGGAGCCTTTTTTTGCAATGAAAAATTTACGTCAAAATTAAAATAAGCTATTTTTTGTTATTTGTTTTGTGAAAAAAAGATGAAAATCATTTTCGAAATTATCCTGGCTGTTTAGCCAATATATAGTGATTTCACAATAAATGATTTTGCATTTTTTCTCTCTCTTATAATAACCTACACTTTCAATCCTTGCTCTCTTAATGTTTTCTTAAGAATTGAAAAATTCAGGTGTGTATAGTACATTAAACTTAATGACAATGCTCTACGTGCGTTTAATCTAACAAATTAAAGAAAATATAAAATTTCAATTAAAATTCATTCGACCTTATTCAACAAATCTAAAAGAATTTAATTGTTTAATGATGATAGATACTTCACAATTACGCTCTCTATAAATAAATTTTTTAATATTAATTTCATTCTCTTAAGAATTGAAAAAGACATAAGTTTATAATATTAAACTTCATGTCAATGTTTTATGTACCTTTAATATAACAATTACAAGAGAAATGTAACATTTTAACTAAATTTAATTGACCTAATGCAACAAATTTATTTTCATTATATATATATATATATATATATATAATGAAAATAAATTTGTTGCATTAGGTCAATTAAATTTAGTTAAAATGTTACATTTCTCTTGTAATTGTTATATTAAAGGTACATAAAACATTGACATGAAGTTTAATATTATAAACTTATGTCTTTTTCAATTCTTAAGAGAATGAAATTAATATTAAAAAATTTATTTATAGAGAGCGTAATTGTGAAGTATCTATCATCATTAAACAATTAAATTCTTTTAGATTTGTTGAATAAGGTCGAATGAATTTTAATTGAAATTTTATATTTTCTTTAATTTGTTAGATTAAACGCACGTAGAGCATTGTCATTAAGTTTAATGTACTATACACACCTGAATTTTTCAATTCTTAAGAAACATTAAGAGAGCAAGGATTGAAAGTGTAGGTTATTATAAGAGAGAGAAAAAATGCAAAATCATTTATTGTGAAATCACTATATATTGGCTAAACAGCCAGGATAATTTCGAAAATGATTTTCATCTTTTTTTCACAAAACAAATAACAAAAAATAGCTTATTTTAATTTTGACGTAAATTTTTCATTGCAAAAAAAGGCTCCAGAGCTCCAAGGAAGCTAAAATAACATTTGCAATTATACCTAATGCATCAATTTCCCTAATTTGGTAATATTATTGTTTCTACTCCTTTAAAATTTATTAAAAAAATATTATTGGAACTCTGGCTATAACAAATTAATTTATATCTTAAAAACATTAGATACGCAGCCATTTCCCAAGAGTGAAATTCTCTTCCTTGAAAAGATTCATAATTAAAAAAATCTATTTTTTTAAAAAAATAAATACTGTTTTATTTTCTGAAAAGAGATAACGTTCAGTGCTTTCTAAGCATTAAAATTCTTTTGTGTCTGCTTTAAATTTACGCATTTATATGCCAGCGAAAGCAATTTTTAATCTCATTTACTTCTTTTATCTTCCAATGGAGTGACTTATTTGAAATATAAAAACAATCTTTAATTATCTATTTTCGAATTTAATACAATATTTATGAAGTCGCTTATACATATTATGCAAACGATACTTTCGAAAGCAAAGGAAGATTAATGCATTCGCCACTATTATTTAATGGTTTAATTTATTTTTAATATTCAAATTCTTCTTATTGGTTGTTAATCATGCGTTAATATCCCTTTCAATAAATCTTCATAACACCCGAAAGGAAACCCTCGCCTGCTCATTTTCCCAGCGCCTTGTCTCTCTTTGGAGTAATTACATTTCATTACTCTTTGGGGAAAAAAGAAGAATTTGTTGAGTTGTTAATCGCCTGGCTTCGATGTATCAAACATATTATGCAGAGAAAGATTGCGGTGGAAAAAATTTCAAAAATCTAATATGATTAAAACAAATAAAAAAATCTGACTTAAAAATTCCAAAGAATACTTTTCACTATTTTAATGACGCTGCAAAAGTTCTGGAAAAAAACTCGAATGTTAATATATTCATTTAATGTGTCAAAATTTGATGATGTTGGGATGCAGTTCGGATAAAACGAGTGGTTGAGTAAGCTAAATTTTTTTGTAGTTAACTTCAACTATAACTATGATATTACAAATGTTGTTAACTACAACTGCAACTACGATATTACAAATGTAGTTAACTACAACTGTAACTATGATATTACAATACAAATGTAGTTAACAACAACTATTTTTTTAATTACTATGAACAGAGAAAATATGCTAGTAAAATTAATGTAATGACATTTCTGGAACAAAAAATTCAGGATTCTGGTTGATAAAGCCGAAATATAAGATAGTTACAATTCATTTCGCAATTTTTCTTTTCGTATGGTATGGTTTACCGTAAATTCTGGCTTTCAAGATTATAGTTCTTATTACCATACATTCAACAAAGAAAATAAAACCGAAAAGTAAATTTTACCGAATAAATAGTTTTTGTGCCATGCTCTATGGTATCATCATAAAATTACCAAAATTGACCACATTTGCAAACTTTCATCAAATATGACTTCATATTTTGCAGCTAATTTTACCAAAATCTTAATCAAAGCGCTTCGGTAAAAATGACAGATCATTTTGCTACCTTAGAGAGCCAGAAGCACGATAAACTTTATCAGGGCTCGATAAAACTCAGAAATTTTACCCGTCCCCGAGGACGGCTTGTCCAACAATGTACCCGTCCTCATTAGAAAGTAACCCGTCGCTTCTAAATAAATAAAAATATAATTTTCTCTTATTTATTACAAACATTTATATAAATTGCACAATGAATTAGTAGTTACTAGGATTACAAATACTAGGATTACATTATACAGTAATAAAAGAAATACTAGGTTACTAATAGTAAAACCTAGTATTTCTATTATGAAATAATTTATTTCTTTGATGAAATAATTTAAATAACAAAGGTTAAGTTATCTGTCAATTATCATGTCAATTTATCCGATGGTACTGCGTTTTTTAAATGAATCAAATATGACGTTTGCCAGTTCCACAATCAAGCCAATGATTTACAGAGGTTTCTGCACAGAAATCTGAAAGAGGTTTTCCATTTAGGTAGATGTTCATAAATGCGTTTAACGCTTCTTGTTTAAGACCAGTAAGTAATGTGTTTTTTTGTAAGTTCATTGCTGAAAAGCCCCTTTCAACCGCTGCAGTACTCCCAGACAGAGAAAACATCAATTCCACCTTGCGCAGTATGTTGCTGTATTTCGAGATTAGAGGGTCATTTTAAAAGTGAGGCGCTAGACTCTTGTAAGATAACAAAAATTGAAAATGTATCACGAACATTAACGGGAAAATGGCCGTCCGCGCGGACGTCGGATTCGAGAAATTCGTTGTCCGCGGGGAATTTTTGACCGCCGAGGACGGGCGGACGGGCGGTTTTTCGAGCCCTGAACTTTATCATATTCTGGTAGTTTGATCATACCTTTCTTCTCAGTGTAAAGAAATAGTTTAGATAAAGTGAAAGGTTGGAAAAGTTTCATTTTTTTCTGTAGTTAACTAGAACTGCAACTATTTTATTGTAAATAAAGTTTAATTATAATTATTTTTAATGGCTGTGGGGAAGCATTTCGGATAAAATGAGAAATTGGCAAAGCTACATTGTTTTTGTATTCAACTTCAACTATTTTACTACAAATGTAGTTAACTGACGACTATTGTTTCAATGCTTGTTTGGATAAAATAAGAGGTAGAAAAAGCTGCATTTTTTTCTGTAGTTAACCAGAACTGCAACTATTTTATTACGATAAAGGTAACTATAATTATTTTTAATGGCTGTAGGGAAGCAGATAAGATAAGAAGTTGGCAAAGCTACATTATTTTTTGCAATGAACTACAACTGTAATAACTTTAATACATATATAGTTAACAAAAACTACTTTAATGATTGCAGGGAGGCAGTTTATATAAAATGAGAAGTTGGAAAAGCTAAATTGCCTTTTTGTATTCAACTTCAAGTGCAACTATTTGACTACAAATGTTGTTAACTGGCAACTATTGTTTTATTGCTTGTTTGGAAGCAGTTCGGATAAAATTAGAGGTAGAAAAAGCTACTGTTTTGCAGTTAACTACAACTGCAGCTAATTATTTACAAATATAGTTAACTGTAACTGTTTTTCAATATAGTGATTGCAAACTACTTTCGAAGAAAGGTGACTACTGAACTACTTTTAGGACGCAACTTCTCTAGTGGATTCAATTTACACTCGAGTCCAATGTTTTTTTTAAAAGAAATGCAGAGAGAAACAAAAAATTCACAAAAATGGTTTAGAATAACAACTAGTTTATTTAAGCATATGATCTAATTATTGTTCATATGAGCTAATTTATTATTCTAAATCTATTTCTACATTTTTTTTTCTATCAACAATCAACTTTTATTGCCTTCTTCTGCTTTTCTAATATATAATCAAAAAAAAAATCCTATTCTCTTAAATTAAACTTATATCTTGATTGAAAGATATTTTTTCAAGTTAAATAAATATGTAAAGAAAATTAAATTTATATTTTTAAAAATAAGATGCTTTTATACACTGAACCTTGTTCCAATCTTTTCCAAACATTTTTCTGTTTCTCTTCTTATATTTTCAAATTTCATTTTTTTATACACTTGAACAAATTTCAAATCGACTTTCTCTGAACTCTAACTTGCTGAAAAAGAAAATGAAACAATACTCGAAGCGCCTTAGGGTCAACTTTATTCGGGCTTTGAAGACTGTTATTCTTACTAAGTATTTTTTATATCAATCATTTTGCAGTTTAGTGGAATTTTTTGCTTTGCTTTTGTTTTAAAATGAGTTGAAAACATCCCTGGAAGGACAGTGAAAAGAGTTATTTCTTGGCAAGAGAAAGAAGTTTTATGACAAGCGTTTTTAAATTAATATGAAATAGTAGAATGATTTACAAAAAAATTAGCTCATATGCTTGAATCAAAGTTTTCAAACAAAATCCTTTTTTACAGGATAAACAAAAATCTGACAAAATTACCAAGCTTGTACGGTATAGAAATTTCTGGAAAGAAACCATCATTCTGGTATTTCAACCAAAATTTAAGATATTTAAACTATTTTTTTTGCTAATTTTACTGTTCTTTATGGTAACGGTTTACTAGAAATTCTTGTTTCCAAAACTATAGTTCTTATTACCATACATTTAATAACAAATACAAAGCTGAAAAGTTAATTTAACCAAATACACTGAAGAGCCAAAAAAACTGGTATACCTGCCTAATATCGTGTAGGGCCCCCGCGTGCACGCAGAAGTGCCGCAACAGGACGTGGCATGGATTCGATCAATGTGTGAAGTAGTGCTAGAGATAATTGACACCATGAATCCTGCAGGGCTGTCCATAAACCAGTGGGAGTAAGAGGGGGTGGGGATATCTTCTGAACATCACGTTGCAAGGCATCCCAAATATGTTCAATAATGTTCATGTCTGGGGATTTTGGAGGCCAGCGGAAGTGTCTAAATTCAGAAGAGTGCTCTTGGATCCACTCTGTAGCAATTCTGGACGTGTGGGGTGTCGCATTGCCCAGCTGAAATTGCCCAAGCCCGTCGGAATGCACAATGGACGTGAATGGGTGCAGATGATCAGACACGATTCTTAAGTACCCGTCACCTGTCAGATTCTTATCTAGGCGTATCAGGGGTCCCATATCACTCCAACTGCACACACCCCATACCATCACAGAGCCTCCACCAGCTTGAGCAGTCTCCTGTTGACAAGTAGGGTCCATTGATTCATGAGGTTGTCTCCATACCCGTACACTCGCATCAGCTCGATACAACTGGAAACGAGACTCGTCAGACCAGGCAACGTTTTTCCAATCGTCAACAGTCCAGTGTCGGTGATGCCGGGCTCAGGCAAGGCGTAAAGCTTTGTAACACGAAGTCAACAAGGGTACACGTGTGGGCCTTCGGCTCCGAAAGCCCATATCGATAATGTTTCGTTGAATGGTCCTCACGCTGACACTTGTTGGTGGCCCAGCATTAAAATCTGCTGCAATTTGTGGAAGGGTTGCACGTCTGTCAAGTTTAATGATTCTCGTCAATCGTCGTTGATCCCGTTCTTGCATGATCTTTTTCCGACCACAGCGATGTCGTAGATTTGATGTTTTACCGGATTTCCGATACTCACGATATACTCGTGGAATGGTCGTATATGAAAATCCAAATTTCCTTGTTATCTCGGAGATGCTATGTCTCATCTCCCATGCGCCGACTATAACACCACGTTCAAACTCATTTAAATCTGTATAACCTGGCATTGTAGCAGCAGTAACCGATCTAAGAACTGTGCTAGACACTCGTTGTCTTATATACGCTTTGCCGATCTCAGCACTGTACTTTGATTGGCTCCATACCCCTTTATTTACATACTCATGCCAGTACCAGTTTTTTTGGCTCTTCAGTGTAAATGGTTTTCATGCCATGTTCTAAAGAATCAGGATTAAATTACCAAAATGTTCTTCAGATTTGTCACCTATTTCAGCCTTTATTTTGGCAATAACCTTTTCATGTTTAAGCCTTTTACTAGGAAGAAAGATAACAATCTGTTTATCCTCATATGGTCCCTCCTCATATGGTTAAAATGCTTTATTGTTAAAATGTTAATGTTCATTGTATATTTCCACAAAATAATGTCTCGATACATACTTCCCCTTCGACAAAAAACTGGGTTTCTCAATAAAAAGTTCAGGTACTAGATTGGTCTGCCCGGAGTCCAGATCTAAATTAAATAAGGAACATTTGGGGGATTTTAAACCACCAAGTATATTGAAATGGTAAACAATTACACTGTTGAAAAGCTTATTTGAATTATTTACTTGCTGTTTTTAATTACATTACATGAAAAGGACTTTTTGCTAGCATAATATTCCTGCCTTTAAACATCAAAATTTTTTGCTTAGGCATAAGCTTTTGAAGCTAAGTGCAATAAGGAAAAACTCCTTTATACTTTTCTGTAAAACTATTAGTATCTTCTAAAGTATTTCATTTCTTCAAAACCGATTTTAAGATATTAGCATCTGAGAGGTACAAGATATGGTATTAAAAAATATTCTGTGAAGTGTCACAACCTTTGAGCATATTTCAAATTAGTTCCATTGTAAATATTCCTTTTTTATTAGAATCTAGATCAACAATATGGATAACGATTACTTTCATCATAAATTATTTAATAAAGTCAACAATTATTTTTCAAATTTTTTATTAGTTATTATGTAATAAGTAATAATGTTTGAATTTAAGTTATGCTATCGAAAATGCTAGCAGAGAATTTCTGATATTTTCATTTGCTTTCTAANTTCATCATAAATTATTTAATAAAGTTGTACCAATTTTAAAAAAAAAATTTATTTTATTTTTTTTGTATTGCTCATTGTACCGAAATTTAAATCAATTATAAATTAAGAAATAAATGTACCGTAGTAGATTAAGTGATTAAAATATATTATATACAGAGAATGGGTTGTAAAATTTGATAGATGTCTCCAGTCGATAAAGTTTAATATAATTAAAGAAAAAAAATGAAAGATTGATTAAATAACAAATTTTTGATAATAAATTTGGAGCATCCTAAATTGATGTAAAGAAAAGGCCGAAAGTGATCGAAAATAGTGGAAGGACATATTGCTTAAGTGCCACGTGAATTAACCCAACAGCAAGGGCTCGTGGTCAAGATAAAGTTAGGGGACGACTGAATAACATCTATGAAATTTGTACACAACAATAAATAAGTTGTAACTATCCTCTAGTCAAATAAATACAAAAAAAAAAATGAGTTACTCACCTCTATGAACAACTAAGAAGGCGTCGAGGATATACAGTACTTCACAAAAAAAATACAAGGTATTCAGGTTCACATCTCAAATTTATTTTAAATATTTTTCTACAGAGGACAATCGAATCCCCTGAGTGGGGAGGGGTGTAGTAAAATAATAAATGGGCAGTAATTGGCCAAACACAAAATTGATATAAAAAGAAAAAGATAAATCAGAAAAAAAATGGCAAAAAAAAATGTAGCTTTGGGGTGGTTTGGCATGACTCGCTGACCAAGAAGGTCAGCTTACCAGCCGCACCGCAATCCCCGAGAGAAGTGTGTACTCTTCAGTACCAAAAACGATAATGATAATGGCGTCACTTAAGCGCGGGAAAATGCGAGTTGAAAAGCAGGAGAGAGAAAGACTGTGATTGGATGGGGGATTACTACACGATTAGGTCACCACCAATCATTGCCAAAAAATGTACTCCCCCACATACAAAAAGGCGTGAACACGCTAAAATTTCTGGAAAATTCTAGAAAAACCAACCGGAAGAATCACTACGTGCAAAAATTTGGAGGTTATTTGAAAGTGAAGGGAAAAGTTAAGTGGTGACGTAAAATAGAATGTGAGGGAAACGAATTCGTCCTTGAAGGACAGTGGGGTCAGACGACCTTGAATTGTAAAAGGTGAAAAGGAGAAAAACACAAAATGTGTTGCTAACTTAAGAGTAAAAAGAGACATCTTCAATTCTCTTCACAGAGAAAAAAAAATGAAGAGAAATAAAAAAGGAAAAGTGCAAGTATTATGAACTATGAAAGATTGAATTAAAATTAAATGAAGTTAAAATCCGGACATAAAAAAAATTGTCACACAACACTGTGACATCAAACAACCAACATTAAACTAAAAAGGGATTAAATTAAAACAATTAGAAAAAAACGTCACACATCACTGTGACAAAAGTGAACAATTATTTTTCAATTTTTTTATTAGTTATTATGTAATAAGTAATAATGTTTGAATTTAAGTTATGCTATCGAAAATGCTAGCAGAGAATTTCTGATATTTTCATTTGCTTTCTAAATCATCTGCAAGAATTCAAAATTAATAAAAGCTTTAGATTAATAATCTTTCAAACTGTTACCTGAAAGGAAATTTAATTTTAAAAGAAATTGTTTGCAATTAGTTAAAATATCATATTCTTTGAGTTAGATATATTGGCTGTTTGTAAAAATTTTAACTCTCTTTTTTTTTTTAATNATGAAATAAAGCGACATAAAAAAATCCTATTTCCGAAAATGACGAAACACTACATTAATAAACATTACTCTAGCGTATTAGGTGAGAGCAGTTAATAAGCGGGTTTCTCACAGTTGACAGTTTGAATACCATCTTTTTTATGGTTATTTGAGTGTTTTGTTGGATTATGTTAAAATAACAAATAAATAAATTGTTATTTAACCATTTTTCCGAGAATTTTCTAACAGTGTATGTTTAATCAATGATTTCAATTTAACAAACAAAAACAATTCAACTATTCTTACTAATAAGCTTAATACAACTTATTACTTTCAAAGAAATCAATATTTGCAATAATGTATGCCTAGACAATTCATTTTTCATTCAAATAAATGAGTATGAAATAAAGCGACATAAAAAAATCCTATTTCCGAAAATGACGAAACACTACATTAATAAACATTACTCTAGCAAACCGTTCTACTCAACAGGTACAGCCACTCATCTCCGATTTCACGAACCATCGCCTTAGACAGCCATTGTCTACTATGTATCCAATTATATGTGTGAAACGTGAGAAGGTAAAGTGTGCCATTTGGCTGATGTACGCAATCGACGAGTTACATAACTGTTTGTCGAACGGCGCAGAATTGCTCAATGCCGCAAGGAATTGCTTTTTCTATCTTCAAACCGTGGCTTCTTTGACAATGAGTGAACTGTTCTAATAAACTTAGCATCAAATTGCTTTATACCTAAATTGTTTAACGTATAAAATTAAAACACTGTAAAAGTTGGTAGTATTTAATATTTGTTATTTACAATGAATGTGATAATAGTGATTTTGTTTGAGAAATTTAATGTTTAAGGCTTTTTTTTAAATTTATCAATAACCATACCATGAAGTTTTATTTTTATTTGCTAAACGATTTCTCGTGAGAGGTTTAGAGTTAATTTTATACGTTTGAGTGATGTTAATACCTAGTAGGATATGATAAGTTTTATTTAAAAAGAATGTTATTAAAATTTTTGATATTTAACGTGAATGATTTTTTACAAATTATATTTACAATGAATTTTATTCATAATTTTAGGAGTTTATTCAATGTTTTTCCTTTCAAAAAAAACTTTAAGCGTGAATTCTTTGTTATTCTTATGGAAGGTATATTGGAAAAGTCTTTCGCTTCGTAAAGAAAAGCAAATAGTTTATGTATATTTAACATGGATGACTTTTATTTACAAATTACATTAAGTTGTCTATATTTTTTATCCTCTTTAAATTTTTTTTTTACGTATCAATGATTGAAAAAAGATAATTACCATATCGTACCTATTTCAATAGATCGTTTTAAAGTTAAAAAAGAAAATCTCATAGAGGGAAAAAATCCTTAAATGTTTTAGTATTTATTTAAATTAAATGAGAAGAAAAATGAAATAAAAAACGACAAAAGAAGAGTTTTTTTCTCTTACTATTTGGAAGAGAATTACCAGCTTTACTTTTTAAAATAATCTGGAAAAATTTCACAATATTAAAGATTTTTATTTCTTGAGCTCCTTAAATTTTTTATAATTTTTTTCTTAAATTTCGAACTGTTTAGTTCTAAAAAAGTTATAGAGCACAAAATTGCCTTACTTATTAGTGAAATTACAATTTAGGGTACTTTTCTTTACATATTTTTTTATAACCGTCGTTGAAATGCCAACCCAATTTTTTGGGTTTGTGACTACCAATGTTCATTTCCGTAGCCTTGTAATTTCGAACTCGATCCGGAAGACAAGGGAACTAGGGATCAAGTATTGAAAAAATTCTCCCTTCGTGGAGGACTTTTTGAGAAAACTAATTCGCATTTGCATGACCTATAAGGAAAAAAAACGAAAACCTCCCACGATTGGCCTGATGAAAAGGGGACTCTAACCCATGAACCGTCTTCCACTGAGGATATTTTACGTCAGCACTGTGGTCGGTGATAGCCGGGAGCGGAATTTGAATCGACCAGCCACGCTGGTATTCGAACCCGGTTCACCTCATTGGAATATGAACGCTCTATCCCCTGAGCAACCTCGGCTCTTGCATAAATTTTATCAATATCTATTTTTGAGTATGCAATATTTTTCATTTTTATGCAAGGCATAAAAGTAGTTTATTGAAATGACCTGAAAAATGCACCTAGTACTTTCAGTTAGTTTACAATCAATTAATTTATATTCAAAATTTTTTTTTAATTAAATCAAGTGTACGAATATTTCAAGACTGATTTTTAACTGATTTAACAGATTTTTTTTTTGCATTTGCATTGATTATGTTATTAAATTAAACAAAGGTTTGTAAAGACTACTTTCAAGTAAAACAAAGGTTTTCAAGCATTTTTTCAGTAATTCCAGTTTATTGCATAACTTTTGATAAAATATATAAAAAATTATTAAAACTAAAACAAATCATTAAACTGTATATCGTTCCCTTTTTAGGGGAGAAGGGGATTTTGGGTGGATTTTCCTCTTCTTACGTATTATTCTATTTTATTTTATACCCGTCGTTGAACAGCCAACCCAATTTTATTGGTTTACGATTACTAATGTTCAACTCAGTAGCCTTGTAATTTTGAACCCAATCCAGAAGACAAGGGAACTCCTGGATCAAATATTGGGAGAAATTGGCCTTCGTGGAGGACTTTTTGATGGACCTAACCTGCATTTGAGTTACAAGGAGAGGAAGTCCACGAGAACCTCCCACGGTTAGCCTGACGGCAAGGGGACTCTAACCCATGATCAGCTTACCACTGAGGATATTTCACGTCAGCACTGTGGTCGGTACAAGCCAGAGATTCGAACCCGGTTCGCCACATTGGAAGGCGAACGCTCTATCCCCTGAGTCATCGCGGCTCTCTTACGTATTATTGTAAAATTTCGACTTCGACAGTAAGAATAATCGTAAACAATGATTTTTCAAAACAAAAATATAAATTTTGGTGTAAAGCGAAGTTTTTTTTATAGTGTACACCATTTAATGATACCATTGCTTGTTAAATAAGTATGACAAGAAACTCGTAAATTGAAAGAAAGGATGCATTATCTAAGAATATTTTTCTTTAAAGGACAAATATTATCTAATGTTTATTGATCTTGATGAGCTTGCTGAGTCAGCTGCAAATGAAAGTGGAGGTGTTTCTTTTCATGCTGTCAGAATCTACTGAAAGATTTTATTAAATGTTTAATAGTATTACAGTCAACTGGCGTTATGTCACTGTCAAAAACAAATGTGAGGTTAACATAACATTTTTACTTGTTGTTCATTTTCATGTTTGTAAGCGAATTATTCTTCTATCTTATGGATACAATGTTGAATTATCTAAATAAAGGCTTTGTTGTTAATGAAATGACCAAATATTGATTATTAAGTCAAGAGAAAAACTCATTTTATTTCACTTCAAGTTTAGACAATTTTATCAAAAATCACTTCGATCAACTGTATTAGAAACTAATTTTAAATCAAAATTGCTTTCCCAAAATATGCTTTATCAAAAAGGTTTATTTCTCAAAGGATGCGTAGTTTAACTTTCGAGATAGTAATGAGATAGCAAAAAATCTAAAGAAGAACATTAGTATATTTTATAGATTTACATTTAGGGATACTGAAATACATGAAAAGCAAGATAAACCTAACAAATGTTCATTCAATCGGAAATTCAGGAATTCTTATTTACAGTTAAAATATTAATAAACTTTTTTAATTTTATTTTTCTAGCTGTATGTATCACGAATAAAATTATTGCTAATTTTTACTCATATTAAACGACCCTGTTAGTCACTAGTTTATTGTACTTATACTATATTGTGCTAGTATAATGTACTAGTGCATTGTACTTATGTATATTCAGTTTTGCATGTAGTCATTTTATTTCTTCGTGTCTCATCACCTGTCTGTTCCTTTTTAGTAAATAATAACAGTAAAAAAATGTTAAATAAATACAACAAATGAACACCCTTAGATATTTTGATCGAATGATCCAATTTTTACGCACTAATTTGCAATCTACAAGGATCAAATAATCTGTTCCTTCCGCACCTTCAGAAATAAAGCTTTCACTTTTGACTGTTCTGCAATTTTTGAGCTGAATTTCATTACTTTTGATAATCATTTCGTCACGAAATCACGTGATTTGTGACGAAACTCTAACTCTCAAATATATGCCGAAAATGTTTCTTATATTCGAAACCTCATCGTAGTGCATTATGGATGATTATTAACAGGAATTAAAACTAGACATTGAAAATAAAGTAACGAATTGAACTGACGGCCTGTATGGTGGCCAAGGAATTGTCCTCCTACCAAAAGGATCCTGGTTTCGAATCGGGCACCCTAGTTTCTAATTTATCTCTTTGCTCCATTTGTCATTGCTGTATTGTGTCAACTATACGTAGTCCACGACAAAGCGATATTAAAAAAGCTAAAAACATTTGGCGACACAGGGTTTATTTTATTTATTTATTTAATTTATTTTTGGAAAAAAAATAGAATGACAAAATATTTCCTTGCTTTTGACGAATTATTTTCTTCGAAGAAGAGACGATAGTTATTTGTCACCTCGACAAAATATTTACACGGAGCATATACCAGTAAATGATTTCGTCAAAAAAGAAGAATTTTTCGTGTCATTTGAGTATTCATATTTTTACAGTGCACACTCATTCGTTAGAAGAAAAATTTAACTAAATGACGAAATTATTCACAGTAACATTTTAACATTCCCAAAAAATATCATTAACATCTTTTTTGAGGGATTCAAATTTAGAACCCTCGAAAATAATGAGAAAGCTGATATTGCAATATTTTAATAAACAATTTAAGGTTAAATTATAAGAAGAAATGTTCCCTATATATTTTTTCTTTCTGTGTTTTTAGGCATACATCAAAATATTTTATACAATGCTCATATATAGAGGTTATTTTTTAATGATATTTTAAACTAAGAAGGCAAAACAAAGTCTATTAAACCATGTCCAATGTTCGTATATGCCCCCTTCTCTTTTTAAACTATTTGTAGAATCCAAAATGCACAGTTCTTTCAATGCATTAATGTAAATAATGATATATTTAAGAAGTCAAAACTTTTCTATGCAATAAAGTATTTTTAAAATATTATAATATTAATTTAGTTTGATTATATTCAGTTCATGCTAAAAATGAAGCCACCAATGTGTGTGAAATAATACTAGAAAATAGAAATAGTTTAAAATTACTATATGAATAAAAATAAACAGAATTGTGACCTTAAAATTGAAAGGTTAAGTTTATCTTGATATACAAGGTGAAACTCTTACAACATGGAAATTCAAGTTTGCATTTTCTTTTCTTGAAGATAATTGCTAGACACACCCAAATAAATGAAGGCAGTGTATTACAAAAGTTTTGAGTAGAAATACTTAGCATATTGTTCATGCAAATCACGGAAATAGAGACCAGCTAATTATAAGCACAAATTTGCAATACTTAAAATATTCTTTGAGCAATTTAAGCATTAAGTTAGACTACACATTTAGGATATATTAAACAATATTGTGGGGAGAGTTGTCTTCGACCATGTCAACCTTCATCTATGAAATGGTACCCCACCATAGAATCGAGTTAGCATGTCCTAGTGAATTAAAATTATATTTTTGTAGTGGTAGATACACTACAGTACTCCCCCACCAGAATTATAGCTGTGATAGAATTCGATGACGAGTACCACTAGTTGATTCATTGCTGTTTTTTGTGAGAAGCCGGGAGAACTGTATTAAGTTCACCGTACTTTTGAATGCTGAGCGTGTATAAAGTTCATGGCCGTGGTCGCTCCTGTGTTGCCTTTAGCAGTGGAGTGAATACGTTGCCTGTGATCGAGACTGAGTAGCAACAGCGCAAGGAGGTGGATAATATCGCAGTCACAAGTAGCAAGTCAACTTTTCATTGTGTACCATCTAACGAAGTAGGCGTGTTCAAATCGAAGTAGGAGTTTCTGACAAGGTAGGCATATTCACATCACGTCCGAAGGTCACCTATGTGGGGTTATATTTATCGACCATGTCAACCGTCATCTATGAAAAGGTACCCCACCATAGTATCGAGTTAACACGTCTTATATAGTGAATTGGAATTATATTTTTGTAGTGGTAGATACACTACAAATATCCCGTCCGGAATTTAAAATTACTTATTTTAGAATATCAATAAACATAAACATTTAAATATAGAATACTGTCCCATATTCAGATAACTTCGTCGTGGAACGATTAAGTTCCATTCTTCAGAGAATCGGTGAAGGATCAATTAGTTTCTTACCATTTTCTTTTCGTGGGCTTATTTTGGTCTTAAATTTCATGTTCTTCAACTATTGAGTTAGCTCAAATGTCAAGAACCCAATCTTCAGTATTGTTACCAAATTATTTTTAAGAAAAAAAAATTATAAAAAATGCTCACCATTATAGAATTCGTTTGTCCAAAAATAATTCCATGCAAAAAAAGTATTTTCTCTGTTTAACTCAGTTTAATATTAATATGCTTAATCATTAGGACTTAATCTTAGTCCACTAAAATCCCATTATTATATTAAAAGCTACTACGGCGTCATGTTTCTTTTTATTTTTCGTACTATATAATAAATATGATTTTTTTTTTAAAATTATTCGAGGATTATGTTTATAAGTAGTAGTAGTCAATATTAAAATGATTTAGTATTTAACTTGTAGTTGACAATTTATACATATTAAGACTTAAAAATTTAAAGCCTAACCCACAAACTTTTTCTGGCTGCTTTACGGTTTTTCATACGGCGTAAAAATTCTGTTCTCATTGCTTAACATTGTAAACGCACATTTTGAACTATTTCCGTTTTCGTAAATGTGCATTTTGAGCTGTGTCCATTTTTGTTAACACGCATTTCACTCTGTTTTCTTTTTCTTTTTTTGCAAACACGTATTTTTAACCGTGCCCATTTTCGTTAACGCGTATTTCAAGCTATGTACATTTTCGTAAATGAGCATTTTGAGCCTTCTCTTTTTTTGTAAACAAGCATTTTGAGCTATGTTCATTTTCAAAAACGCGCATTTCGAGCTACGCCCAGATTTAAAAACTCACCGGCGAAATGATACTTAATAATATATGGTAATGCTTACATAAATGGTGAACACCTAATGAAGTCACTTAGGTACATCTAGGTACTTACTTTAGCCGAGAGGGATAATCTGTTTATCTCATAACCATTGGTAGTTCAAATCCCAGTGATAAAAGCACAATATTTCCTCCACTCTTTTAATATTCTAGAAGGCTTCAGTTTCTTAGGTGACCCTGGACTATTGGAATACAAAAATTTAATTCACGCATATATGGCAGCACCACGGAGCTGCTTTAGACAAAATCTAGTGCTCGGAGAGATGACACCACTAGATAAACTAATTAAACCACATTCCATTGTTCACTTGAAAAAACACAACTTAAAGACAATCTAAACCCAATACCCATTACCTAATAAAATGACTAAAATAATCGAACTCCAATGTTCTAAATTTAATTTTTATGGTTTTGAAACCATGCTAGTTGTAAATTGTTACAAAACCGAATAGTTTTGTGTTCACGGTTTTTTAACCATATCAGATGCAATTTTTTTTAAACGCACAAAGGTAAAAAATTTTCCTAACCGTAAACTTTATGGATAATTCGGTTAATGAGAAACACAGACTGATGCCTATTATTTTACCTAGATTATAGAATGAGAATTGTATTTGAGATCTAAATTGTTTACACATTGCGATTTATTTTACTTGGTTACTATTTCCTTTCTGTCTAACTATTATAATGTGTTTTTAATTTAAGAAACAAAAATATAACTTTTTTCAATGAAATTATGGTGCAAACTGAGCTTTAATTATGAGATTTATTATTCAAAATGCCATACTCGAAATACTTTTAAAACTAGATAATAGAAGTATGTAAATATACTACGTTTTAACGCGATTTTATTGCCGAAAAATAAATTAAAATATGTACAAACATCAGTTTTTGGGACATTTAGATGTTGGAAATTTTTAAATCTTCAAACTTTTTATAATCTAATTGCAAGTAATTTTTTTAACGGAATTTTTCCGAAACACAATAGATATGTACTCGAATTCTTATAATATATATTGTTACTTTTTCTTAAATCGTGGAGATTCAAACTTCAGTAATTTTGTCATTTTTATCAAACTATCGCATTCATTTACGTTGATGTATGTATGTATGTATGTATGTATGTATGTATGTATGTATGTATGTATGTATGTATGTNAAATAATTTTGATTACATTCAAGCATATTACAATCTCACATAAACTGGGTATTAGGTTAATATTTGCTTTCCCTCTTTACATTCCTATTGTTTAAAAAAAATTCTGGTAACTGTGTCAATATCCTGGCATTCATAAGCCAGGAAAATGACAGCCAGGATAATGACAAATTTGCCATTTTATAGCATTTAACTTTTTAGTATTAGTTCTTGGAACAGGAGACTGTAAATTGTCATGTTTCGTGAGGATCACCCACATTTGAGTCGCTCAGAAGCCAATGTGGTTAAGTCCAAAACACAAAAATTGAGAAAACTAATGTTTTCTGATACATTAGTTTTTAAAATTCTTGGTTTATTAATTTATTCAGAAAAGTGTATAAAGTCTTTTTTCGCGGTGTAAGCTCTGCAAAAAAACAAGATATGTACAGGATGTCTAAATAAAAACGTAAGTATTTATTGAAATAATAACAGCAGCTTAAAAATTTTAGGACTTATACCTTTTGGCAGCTGAAAAAGATAAGAAATTTATGTAAAGAAATATTGATAAAAGGTGGACTTATTCACAATGGCTTCTGAAATTATTATACAATATATTCAGAAGCTATTAAAAAAAGGGCTGTCAAACCTAGAAAAAAGTAGCCAATGAGTAAATCCTTTAATAACTAAGAAGATTATTATTTATTTCATTAAAATTTCCAAAAATCAGAAAATATCAAAAAATGGACTTAACCGCATTGGCTTCTGAGCGGCTCATATAACAGTTAACGTAAGTTGTAAATTGTACTGTTAATTACAACGCAAGTGAATAAGAAAAACTAGCTTAATTTATACGGTAGGGGGCAATGTTTTTATTTGTTCTATTTGCTAAAAAATCTAATCACTACGTTAATTAAAAAAGTGCATTTTATTCCTGAAAAAATATATAATACTTAATTACATTATATAAAAAGGGAGCAAACAAAGATTATAATGATATCTGAAACTTAAAAAAGTTAATTAAGGCAACGCAATTAAAATTTTTGTAAACGTCTACGAGGAAGTTCAATCAATAGATAAAACATATTGATAAACAAAATATTATTTGTAAAATGTAAGAAATTCTTCAGGAATCAATGATAAGGTTAATCAAATTGCTATTACCATTTGACAAAATGCTGTTTAAATTATCTCTTCATGTATACGTAAAGTGAACCAAAGAGAAAAAACGATATTATCCTAAATAACGTTTGTTCATGAACTACTTACTATTTTAACTGGTTCAAAAGGTTGACTTTAATTATGCTAATTAACTGGAGATAGCTGTTAACTAAGTTATATAATCAGTACCGAAAACGTGCTTTTTTACGGTATCTGATTTTAGGCAATAGAATGGGGGGGGNGGGGGGGGGTAGGTAGCCAATCTGGAAAATATGTTTCTAACAGTTTAATCCGGAGAACAGATGAATTTTTGGAGCACTTTTTGTGTAGTTCGCCACATATGAAAAAAATTAAAATGAATAAATAAATTCATCGTTTTAAAATTTGTTTATCAAAATGAAATTCCTTTCCAAATGATTTTTAGCAATTATTTATAATTTTTTATTATTGTGTTTAATAATAGTCAATAAATTTTTGAATAGCGAGGAATATAAGTTTTCAAATCATTTTAAATAATGTAAATTCAAATGACAAGATTCAAACTTTGGGCGTAATAGTTCGAATAATTCTTGAGAAATGAAGTTTTAGAAATGCAGCTTTTAAAAAAAAAATCTAACCCTATGTCCAGTAACTTTTTACTCCACACTTTTTAAAAATGAAAAATAGTAATTATTATTATACACAGAATTGGGTCTAGGAATGCAGGAAATATACAGAAAAAGAAATCAGTTACAATTTTTTGAAAGTGTGGAGATTATATCTGCAAAACATACAATATTATAAATTCACTGATTTCCAACGTAAATGTAAACAATGGAATCTTTGCAAAAATAAACACAAAATCATCTAAATTCATATAGAAACTGTAATGTAGGAAGGGAAATGACTGAAACTTTTCAATAGTACCGAAATATACCGAATATCTCCTACATAAATTTCAGTAGGCGCAAACAAACAAAACTAAACTCGGAAAACCAGCTCTTTCAATGTTAAAACCAACACTGGAAGTCAATTCCTTTCCCTTACTAATATAAGAAGATAGAGCTCTCGCCTCTCAATGAGGTTAGCAGTATGTTCAAAACTGTGCTAAAGTCTTGGAGTCGTGGTGGCTCAGGGGAAAAAGTGCCACCAAAGAGGTGACCCGGGTTGGAATCCCAGCGATGGCTGGTCGATGCAAATTCTACACCCGGCTCGCACCGACTACAATGCTGACGTAAAATATCCGCAGTAGTAGACGAATCAGGGGTTAGAGTCCCCTTTCTGTCAGGCTAATCGTGCAAGGTTTTCCTGGTTTTCCTCTCCATGCAACGCAAATGCGGGTTAGTTCCATAAAAAAGTTTTCTCCGAGGACAAATGTTTCCCAATACTTGATACAGGAGTTCCCTTGTCCTCTGGATTGGGTTCAAAATTACAAGGCTACTGAATTGAGCATTAGTCATAACCCTAAAATAGGGTCTGCTATTCAAATACCGTAATAATATAATATAAGCACCTTTGAAGATATGCTGGTCAGTTTTAAATTATAAATTATCGAGGGCACCAGAGAAAATATAATTCAAACTTAGGTTTGCAAAGATGGCAAAGTCTACCATGACGGTTAACGTAAACACTATTTGGCTGATTTTATTCAAATTTTGCAATCTGTCATTTGAAATTACACAATCAACTTATAATTAAACAATTTTTTTCGACCATTACTAAATAAAAATTATAAATAATTATTGCAAACTATTTGTTACTCGTTATTTTGATAATAGAATTTTATGATTGTTTGCAAAATATTTTTTATTCACTTACAAGGTCGTTAGAAACTATAAAATATGCAGAAAGTGAAATTAAGACTGAGGTGCCCAAATTAGTGATCGCTATTCTGAGAAATATTGGGAATATATTTAATAAAGTGTTGGTACAACTCACAGTTTGATGGTCAAAACCTAATTATGTCGGAAACTTTTTTGTACGTACTTTACTCAGAACTTTTTCACGTTTAATTATGTATCTTTATTAACAGTTAGCGATAAATAACAAACATATATAAGGGGAAACAACACAGTAGAAGCCTGAAATGAGGAAGGATTTTTTAATGAATTTTGAAACATTTGTGTGAAACGTAACTGAATATATACTTTTTTTTGATCATATTGTACATAATCTTCATTTAATCATGTTACTACACAAAGACGTAAAAAATTGGTAATTATATAATATAATGTTTATAACTGATTTTTTAAATTATCCATGCTAACTTGCTATACTCATAAATTGAAAATAAAAATTAGCTAAATTTGATTACATTTTTATATACTCTTTAAACTACAAAAATGAAGTTTTCGTTGCCCATAGAACTTTCAAAAAATAAATGTTTTCACAAAAGTTCTTCCGAAGATGACTCAGAGAGAATCAACCCAATAAAAAATTCGCTATTTGCAACAAACACACTATTATTTGAAGTGAACAGGTTGAAAATTGTACATATATATATATATANTAAATATATATATATAAAATTCCGTTTGAAGTTTTGCGATCAGTAACCCATATAAATATATAAAATTTTGCAACTAACTTTGACGCATCAAACCCAGATCCATGAAATGTTTCTTCTCCATCGTTTTCAACAGTCTCAAGTGCTAATCTATACCCTTTTCTTCTTTTTAAGTGCTATTCCAGACATTTTAAGAGTAGCAATCTAATATCTGTGATCATCTTCATTTCGAGCTTATTCTTCGGCTGTTGGGCCAACTTTTATTTCTAGTCATTCCGAAACTGTCAATAACCCTTTGCAACTTTCATTAAATATAATTTCAACGAAATGAGCTGCATTTTCAACTACCGTATATCTCGGTGTATATATTTTTGTTTACGAGATAACAAACTTCTGTTATGTCGGATGTATAAGTTGACCGCTGAAAAAAACAAATATGGACATAACTAAAATCAATCGCCTTGGAATGAATAGCTTGAAGGAAGGAGAAAAAACTCTTCCATCAAACAAGAAATATTCGTGCTGTTCTTATAGAGGTCATACGCCAAATGATACGAGGTAAAATGTCGGCTTAAATGTTATTGTAAAATGCTTTAAAAAGTGTGGAATAGAGTAAGAAGCTGAATGGAATTCGCATAATGACTCTGTTAACGCTATTGATTCCAATACAGATTGTAGTTTTATAATGAGTATTTTTAAAGTTTTAATTGTGTTATTTTTCAATATTGCTACTTAAATTATCATAAATTCCTTACTCATAATGTTTTTGAACTTATATATTTTAATACATTGCTTTTTTTTAAAATAAAAAAAAACTTTTTATGTAAAGAAAATAAAAGAAGAGAAAATTCAAAAATAACTGTGTGTAACATATTAAAAGTAGTATTTGAAAAAAGTAAAGTGACTCAGAATTATTCATAATTACATCAGTGTTTACAATGCATGAGCATTCGATTATGAATAAATGTCCGATTTTATTGTCGGTGTATAAGTCGACTCTTTAATTTTCGTAAATTTTGTGGGTTGGAAATGTCGACCGGGATATACGACATTCACAATGTAAGTGCCATTAATTCTTTTTCTGACATAATTTAAATAAATTATTTCAATAAAATAGTTGAAAATAATAGTATTTAACAATCGATGTTTTGATAGGTTTGAACAAATCCATTAATCAACTAAACACACAAGTTCATTTCTTCATCTACGTGCCCCATACATTACACTGTAACTTTTACATTTTCACGAAAATCAATTTAATAAAGTGGAAGAATAATCTCAGAAGGATAAACTATCGGAAAATGTAATTTGTTTTTCATTTTTTTGAAAATTTTACTGTGTTGTTCCCCTATTTAAATTCACCTTTTAAGTCACTATTATAATATTTATCATTACACTAAAAAGTTAATTTTTTTCACGTTCTAATTTAAATCACGAAAAATTGGAAGATGATTGAAAACTTGTTGAATGTAGATTTAGATTCCTTATCCCAAAATTTATTAAAATAACGCTAGAGAACTATTATATTTTTGTCGCACGAATTTCTTTCACAGATCTAAGATACTATCGATGATTTCAAATCTGCAATCGGTTTCTCTCAACAATATATAGTTTATTTTTAATGACATTGTTAATTTACTTTTTGTCAAAATGTGTAAGTTTTAAAACATTACATATAATATTACATAATTTTGCATAATTTACATAATATTACATAAACATTACATAATTTTGTGAGAAACTTTTAAGGAAGTGAGGGCACATTGCATAGGAGAACTTATGCCTGAAAATACCGCCACATGCCGCTAGATTCCCCCCTTTTTTATGAACTGTAGCATTTATGCGATCCCCTCTTTCATACAACGTTTTTAAATTTGTACATTTCAACAAAAATAGACTAAAAATTTCATTAAAAATATCTGTAGCTTTAGGAGCAAAATTAAATTTTCATTTGAAATCCCCATACGCGAATCAGGCAAAGATCGAGTATTGCATAAATGTAACAAAAAATTAATTTCCCAGAGTAACTAAATTAAATGCAAATAATTTTTCGCTTAATTTTGTTACAGTGTATTGTATGTTGCAATTATAATGGTTATCGAATAACCATTATAATCGCAACATAATAACAGTGCATGATTCTTTTATATAAATAAGTACCTAACTCGGAATGTTTAGTACAAATCAACTGTAAGAAATACTCCAGATTGGAAAGTTTTGATGCTGAGATTTGGTTAAGCTTACATAAAAATAGTAAGATTAGTGGATCGCCTAAACTAAATTTATCCTAATTAACAAACTTTTCAAAGTATTTTTGGACCTAAAGCTTAGTGCTCTGATAAAATATAAATAGGAAGTTTTTTTGTTGATAATTTTGTGATAATTAATAATATCAATTATTTTAGACTTGTTAAATTTAAATAGAAGGTCAAAACATGTGTTTAATTATGCCATATTTACAATCCCCAACGAAACTTTAAAGTGTGATTGAGATTTATTTGAGGTAGTTTTGAGGGGTTAATATTTATTTGAGGTTTATTTGAAGTTAACTGCGAAAACAACCTTAGCAAATCAAGTCATTCTCCCAAGGTTTAAAATCTAAGTGTGTGAAGTTATTTCATTCAAACTTGAGGTTGTGTTCAGAGTAACCAGCCCAGCTTAGAGTAGCCAGTTTAAAATATTTTTCAAAGTGTACAGGTTATTTTTTTCTACATTTTAAGATTTTAGGCAGATAAGTATATTTGTAGGGTGAAAAATTTCCTCCAATTTCAACTAAAAGTATTGTTGAGCTGTATATGAGGTTGATTTTAGAAAATATAAATGAGGTTTATTAATGAGGTTGGCTTTCAAACGAAATATAACCTCAGAGCTAACTCAAGCGTCTTTTTTTACACCCACCAACCTCAAAAATACATTATTATTTTATAAGCAATATTTTATTATCAGCATAAAAGGAACTTTAATTTTGGAAAAACACTGTTACCTTTTACTTTGAAGTAAACTTTAAAGCAAATTGCGCTGTTAAATATTGATTTTTTTTCATCTTACTAGAGCTTAAAAAGAATACTTTATCGTTTAGAGATAAGGGGTGATAAAAATTAGTGCTGTGTCTTGAAAAACACAATAGAAAAAGAAAATGAATTTGCATTTTTCTTCGCAAACAGGAATTTAAATGCTAAAGTTTATAATGAAGCTCCCTTTTCTAATAATTAATCACGATTTTTTATTGTTGATTTTACTTTTTTTAAAGTAAAAATCAATTTGGTTGTACGCTATTTTTTTAATTACTTTCGTTTTTATCTTAAAGAATCGTTATTTTTATTTGAATAAATTGATTTTGAAGGTAAAAAATTCCGAGATAAATTATTTAAGAAAATGTTTTCAGCAAAATCTCTTACCTGATAATTTTAGTGCATTTATTTCTTTTCGTAAAATGATGATTAAAGTGAAATAAATTTAAAATAAAAGTTTAATTCATTATACATAAATAAAAATTCAACTAAGATTGCTGATTATAGGGATTAAAATTTTTTGTTACACGGATTGCATGGATTGTCGAGAATATAAGACAGATTATAGTGATAATAAGTTTAGGTTTTTTTTAATCTTAGGCAATTTGTTCAAATCTCTTAAAAGAATTATATATTTTTATGAATTCTATTAACAAAATTTTAATAAATACATAAATATTTAATAATAAATGTAATATAACAAAATAGTTAGACTGCTAACGTTTTCTTAAACGTCCAAATTTTCTACGAGTAGTTAAACTTTAATTTTGCATGTTTATTATTTCTAAAAAAATTATGTTTTCAATGAATAAATTGCTTTTATTATTTGTAGCCTATTTTATTGCTTTGAAACTCTGAACTTTTAGTTTTCCAGTGTAAAACCTTAATTTCAAAATATAAAATTTAATAATGTGTATTAAACAATTTATGCTATATTTTTAAATCGATTATATAGTATTCAATTTAAAATATATAGAATTTCGAAATAATAAAAATCATTTTTGAGTGTGGAAATATTTATTTAAAAAAGGAACATTTTGTTCTCATACATATTTTTCGTTAAAACTGGAAACATTTGGTAAATGAGTAGAGTCAACCCCACTGAGAAAAAAGAGTATGGTCAAAACTTCTAGAATGTGGTAAAATTTACAGTATTTTCTGACTCTATGAGGACACCAAAAGGCTAGGTAACTTTAACCGAAGTGGTTTGATAATGTTTGTAAAATTAACAATAAAATATGGTTTTATAATATGTGATAAAATTTAGTGAACGTGGAAAAATGCGGAATAGTAATTTTATCATGACACCATACAATACATATATATAAAATATCTGT
>NC_092214.1:52896478-52913567 GCF_043381705.1 Parasteatoda tepidariorum
ACCGACTCCCCTTTTTGTATCCTTTACCAAATGTGTTGCAATAATAACTATAACTTTGAATACTAAAATTTTTGGTAAACCGTTATCATATGAACAAAATAATTACCAAATGAAAGATTTAAGTATCGTGTTTATTAATTTTATTAATCCGAATTATGACTTGTTTTACCAGAAATATCATTACGTTACAATCCGGTAATTTTACCTGTTTTTTTTCTGTTTAAAGTAAATTGGTTATAAAAACAACAGTTATTGTAAAGCAACCACTTAATATTAAAACCATCTAGATTGTTATTTCAAGAGAAATTCAGAAATTTGATTGATTAAATATTTAAATTTTACATTCGATTCTTTGGGAACACAAACCATTAAATTTTAATAAAAGCTTTTAGCTAAATCTTTATTTTGAGTCATTTTCGTTTTAATCAGCTTCTATGAATTCTTTAAAGATAGGGGAGAGTAATACAGTAGTATTAGTGAAAAAATCAGTCCAAAAATTATTAATATTTATAGAAAAATAAATTTCTGCATTAATTAGGTTCAATCAAAATAACTCTGCTTGTGGGAAATTTTTTATTTCATTTTATTAAATTATAATTAATGTACCTACACCTTATTTTTTATGAAATAAAAGAGAAAACATTAAATTTTACGCATAATAAAATCATGCCTTATTGCTAAATTACCTGAAATACAATTACACTATTATTATTACAGTAGTACAAATGAATTACGGAAGAAAAAAACAATCTTGATAAAAAAAAAACTGTCAAATTTTACAACAATTACTTTTTATTTTGAATCCTAGCTTTTTATACTTAAAACATAATGAGAAATAGAAACAAATGAAAATAGTTAGTATAAACATAGTTTTCGGTATTTTTGTATTTCATAATTCATTTTGTTAATAAAAAAAAATTGCGTTTCAATTTTAAAGCTTTTAAGAAGGTTTTTTGAAGAAAAAATTCACCTCAACTAATACCAAGAGAGCAAGTTTTTTTTTTTTTTAATGAAGCTATTTTCTAAGCTGTGAACTGCATTCATTTATTGAGAATTTTATATGAATATAAGATAAATTTAGGTCATTTTCCAACTGCCTTATACCATTAATGAATAAATATTATCCTTTATAAGCAATATATATTTTTCTTTAATTTTTATTTTTTTTATGGCGGGCACTTGGGGTTTGTCCCATTGGCCACAGAAATGCCAGAACTGCTACTCGTTACCCAGTGGGCACCTGTGGCGAAGCCACGGCGGTGGAGCAGTGTCACCCACGTCATTCAACCACAAACCCGCTTATAGGGAAGGTCACATTCACACAAAGGAGAAGGGACATAGAACACAAAGAGAGAAAGAAACATCCATGCCCTGAGCAGGATTCGAACCCGCGGCCAATAGCTCCGCAATCAGACACGCCAACCACTCTGTCACCTGGTCGGCCCATAGGTATTTAAATTCATGTATAACTTTGCTTTTCACTTTTGCGAGAATGCTATTGCAACAGTTAGCATAAAGTGCTAAAAAAGAGAAATTTTCAATAGCTTTTTCTAAGTGTATGTTTAATTTCAAAAATTTAAATGTAGCATTATGTAAAAAAATAAGCAGTTTTTGATATTGTACAGTTTTATTTTAAAGGCAAACATTTTAAGTCCGTCTTACGATTTTAGAAATGCTTACTTTACAGTATAAAATTCGATCTATAACAATCATGTTTTTCAATCAAAAAGACAACAACTCTGAAACACTTTAGCCATTTCTTTTTATACTTCAATTTTGCTGCAAACGGTCTTCGCAAAAAAATTCTAATATGACTCACACATTTTCATCATCACCGTTTTTACACTTTTAAATGTAGAAAAAGACGAAAATTTAGCTGAATATCATTCTGCTGTAAAAGATTTCATTCAGTTTTGCTGAATGGTGAATCAGAATCCGGGCGCCTCTTGTCTGAACAGTAGTAAGCAGAAAAGACGTCTAGAAAATTTAATATATATGTAAATATGCATTTATTTGATTTCTTTCTAACCATTCGGTTTTCTTACATTTTCTTCCTCAAGCAGGCGAAAAAATGTTTTTAGGTAGGTTTCTTAAAGACTCTTTAATTAATGACTACCTTGATGTATTAAGTCACTAATTGTAATAAAAAAGCTTTTATAGAAGATTTTGTTTTCATTATTAATGTTTATTGAAAAATCAATTTCCCATGAAAGAATTATTCATTTTAATTGCACAAAATGTAATCGTAGAACATAAAAAGTTAAACGCAATCATTTATCTAATAACTCATCTATAGATTTTAAAGTTGCCGTTTATGTCAGTGGAATTAGATTATAATGCATCGCCATGGTATTTTTTACCAAGACTGTTAAATAATTTCCTGGAATTTCTATTAAAACATTTATATAATGGCACTATTTTTCTGAATTATTATTTCGTACAAATGAAATAAATAGAGTATAAAAATTTAATTTTCAAATATAATGATTAGTTCAGTGGTAGGTGATTATTATAAAATATGTTAAAGAGTTTAAAAATTTTATTCTTTTTAAAGCAGTATGAAATTATTTTAATTATCCTAAGCTAAATATAGTTTTAAGATTCGCCTTTCTGTTAATGCTATAATAACTTATTTGAGCTTACGTATATAGTAAGTTTTAAGTATTATTTTTATACTATCCCGTTTTCAAACACATTTTATTGATTTTGCAGATTTATTGACATTTTCATTTCTTGAGATAATGTTGCATTGCTTTTTCTAGAAAATGTCCTATTTTTAAACTTATATTTCTCAGGAACTATTCGACTGATTTCTCTAAAATTTTGCAATTTGCCATTTAAAATTGCATTCTTTAAGATGAACTAAAAAATGTATACCTTACAATTCAAATATATTTTTCCACTATTATTTCATAGCATAATAAAATATAATACATAATTACGGAAAGTTATATTTTGCATGGAATTATCTTTTAATAAACGAATTTTATAATTGTGTGTAAATTTTTTTTAATTCGCTTAAAATGTTCTCGACACATCATGAAATAAGCAAGAACCTCCTGACCAAACTATTGGGACCATATTTCCCAGATTGCGGCTACCCCCTATATTTTGGGGGGCAGAAATCCAAATCCGTGGAAAGAAAAGGGGCGTTCATTCAGAGAAAGTAAGTTTTTGTGCCTGATCATGTAACTTAAAAATATCGCTTGCACTAATTAATTAGCATATTTGAGGTCCCTGCTTCAAACCTCTTAGATTGAGTCTTTGATCGAGTCATTATTAGATCATTAGACTAAAAGTTATTCAGATTGATCCGTTTTTTTCACACCGTATATTAGGTAGAATAATACTACTTAACATCATTATATTTGTTACATTGCATCTTTAGTTAAATCAAAAAGGGTCTTATATTTGGACATTTTCCACAATGACTAATTTAAGAAAATTTGTCACTAATCAGATATACATTTTTTTTAAGATTAGCCTTTGTTGCTTAAAACTGGAAATTCAATAAATTTTTGATAAAAATCTCGTAAATATCGTATGGAAATGGTATTTACAATTTTTTTTTAAATCTAGCAGAAAATATTTTTTACAAGCAGACTTTAAGTTTCGACAAATGAAAGGGAAGCGATGATGATCTGAAAAAATCTGAATGATCTGAATTTATCTGAAAAGTTTCCTATAATGCTTATTTTTTACAACACTACAGTAGATGAAACTAAAATGTATCCTATAATTCCTTTACATAACATAATTACATGACATCCTACATAACGTAACATCCTTTACATTACATAGCATTTCGTAACATAATTCCTTTAAGAAATAATCTTTGTTAAAGGAACCGTTCTCTTCTCCTAAATATTCTTTCTTTCCATAGAACATTTTAACGAACGCTGTTCTTTTATTTTATTCTAAGAATTCTGGTTCATTGCTGAAAATTCGAAGAAAAAAACTATTGATCCCTAGTTATATTCTTCCTAACATTTCAAATGGCATTTTGTTTGAGTTCCAACTGTAATCTTATATTGAAGCTTTTCAAAACTTTAATTTTCGTTTTTATCGAAATCTCCTGAAAAGTATTCTAATTTTCCGAAACTTTTTAGGGACAATATTATTAAAGATACTATATTTCTTGTACTCTTGTTAAAATAAGTTTACTTTATTCAAGGCAAAGTTTTAAAAATTAAATCAAATAATATTTCAGACTCAGATTTTCAGTAAATAATGTTCAATTCCAGGAATATTTGTGACTGTCTCCCCCTCTAAAATGCATTTTTAAAATTTGCATTTTATTTTTGCCGGGATTGAATTTCTTTCTGGAGAATTATTTTTAAATAACTGTTTGCTAAAAAAGTAAAACAAAATTACGTATAAACAATTGATTTTGACATAATTTTGAAGATTGAGTTAAATATATATTTTTCTTTCCAGTGGAAAATATCATTCACCAAAACACAATTTTCTTGCCTAATACATACATGCGTACGTACGTACGTATGTATGTATGTATGTATGTATGTATGTATGTATGTATGTATGTATGTACGTATGTATGTGTGTGTGTATGTGCGTGTGTGTGTGTATTATATATTTGCTATCATGCCATTTAAACTAAAAAGCGTTTTTAGTAATGAAATAAAATTTTGTATGTTTCAACAACTAGTAAGTTTTGGCCTTAATTTTGCGTTCAAAATTGAAGTCACTAGAAATGCATTTTTAGAAATGCAAGTAATTTGTTTGCTGAGCGTTATGTGCATTCATACAACCCTATTCAAACAATTATCAACTTATTATCACTTATCACTATTAATTTTAGCAATTAATTAATAAATTCCAATCGATCACCTTCTTTTGTGAAATCTCCTTGCAAAGGATTTTTTTCAAAAATTCCTCATCATAGTATGTAAAAGGGGAAAACTGTATAGAACAAAAAGAGAATGCGTCATTTCAGGCAGTACATATCATCTTAAAACTTAATTACATTTTTGTTTACCATCGTTTTACACTATATCATTTAAAAATTTGAAAAAGAAATGAAAAAAGGATCATAGAAAAAAGAGCTGACGAATTTGTTAGTTTTAGGTCCTTTTCCAATTTTTTTTTTCTAGTAACAAAAAATAAATTTTATCTCGTGTTCTAATTGGAATAAAACAATATTTTTTTATTATTCAAAACGATATGAATAGAATTATTTTTATGCAAAAAAACATTTTTTGATTTTTATGTCCGGCACCCCCTTTACTTTGCAAGCTAGATATTTTCTTGGAATGAAAACAGGTTTTAATCGAACAAATATCCGTAATCCGTAAATATCCGTAACATTTCTTTTATCCGTAAATGTCGTAATATATGAAAACAAATAATGGAATGCCTTAAATAAACCATGACTGTATCGTAACTTTACAGTAAAATGTTTTGAGGACGGTAAAAGGGAGGCGATTTGTCATTAAGATTAGCCTCATTTTAGAGATAATTTTTTTAGTTCAGTTTCAGTTCAGTGTTTTTAGTTCAGTAAGAAAGCTCCGTTTGTTTTGAAGTGTACTTGAAAAACTCTATTAACGACTTAAATTAAACATGATTTTTTTCAAATCTAAAAGCGAGTTGAGAGAGAAAAACAACAATGTTCTAGGTGTAACGGGGCAAAAAAAAGTGCTAAAACATTCTCTGTGTTTCTCTTAGCAATTGAAATACACGTTAAGAACCAATGGGGTTTCATTGTCGCACCATGATTAGAAATAGGGAAAGAGAAATCAATAAATTAGAAGAGAAGACTCTCATGGCATTTCAACGGAAAGGCTCGAGATAGGCGCTAGACTGAAACTGGAATTAGCAGGCTTGATAAATAGTTTCCGGGAGAAGCCGGAATGGAGAGAAGATTAGAAAAGGAAAATGAAGCGACCTTATCATTCTGTCTGATCGTTTCCACCCTCACTATCGTCCTGCACCACCCTATCACCACCGAGACAATTCCTGGGTCTCAACTTCCGCCTGCAATTTGAGAAACCCTAAATAATTACATGTTGAGGTGACATTAAATAAGACTACCACCTATGTAAAAATGCTTTTTTTTATTCTTTTTTGGCAAGCTTTAAGATGATTGGAGTAGTTCAAAACTAAAAAAATAGTTTCCAAATATGTCATGAAAAATTTTGTAAAGAATCAATTTTTTTTTTCTGAAGCTTTGTAAAGGAAAAGAAAATGATGGTGAAAATAATAGCGAGTTTTTTTTCTTTCCAATTCTCAGGAATCCTTAAAACGTTTGGAAAATGTTTTGGTTAAAAAGTTATTTCAAGTTTTATTTCTCAGTTTTGGAAAAGTCTTTTAATAAGTTTTGGTGAAAATGGAAACAAAAAACCTTTTTCTTTTCGAAGCAAATAAACATTTATTCTATTGTTCCATTGAAAAAAGTATGTGTTCCAAAGATGATAAGAAGAAATTGGACAAAACTGAGTAGATGGAGGAAAACTGAACGGCATTTTTGACTAGATTAATGCTACTATTTAAAATAAATCATATGAAACTAGTTGTTGACAGACGCCATATTATTTGGATGTGAATGAAGGACAGTGAAACCTATTTGTTCGCCGACGCAAATGATTCGATTTTCGAATAATCCTAGTTGAAAAGTTGTATTTAGTCGGTATGATTTATTGTGATTAAATATGCGTTACTACATACTTTAGCTATTATTTTAGATTATTGAAAGAAGTTTTTCTTATCTTGTTTAAAAAGTGCTAAGCCTTTTTTCTGCTAAATGGCGTTGTCAGATAAAGATGCAATCTTTCCAGTAGGATATTAACGAACAGTGCCCTATTTCATTGGACTTGAAAAACTTTTTTCTAACCAGCTGCTTGAATTAAAAATAGATTATTAACTGTTTGAAGCTTCTAAACAAGGCAAAAAATGAAAGGAAAATAAATGTGAATTAAAAGTATTAAATTTAGCATCCTCAGTAACAGATGAAGGTAAAATGGAAAGGTTCCATGCTTAACTTTTTGTAACGAATTGTACTGCAAACCTCTGAAAGGGGAAAAAATGAAAGGAAAATAAATGCGAACTAAAAGTATTAAAATTAGCATCCTCAGTAACAGAGGAGGATAAAATGGAAAGGATTCATGCTTATCTTTTTGCAGCGAATTGTACTGCAAGCCTCTGAAAGGTGAAAAAATGAAAGGAAAATAAATAGAATTAAAAGTATTAAACTTAGCATCCTCAGTAACAGATGAGGGTGAAATGAAAAGGATCCATGCTTATCTTTTTGCAACGAATGGTACTGCAAGCCTCTGAAAGGTGAAAAAATGAAAGGAAAATAAATGTGAATTAAAAGTATTAAATTTAGCATCCTCAGTAACAGATGAGGATAAAATGGAAAGGATCCATGCTTATCTCTTTGCAACGAATTGTACTGCAAGAGTCTGAAAGGTGAGAAAATGAAAGAAAAATAAATGTGAATTAAAAGTATTAAATTTTGCATCCTCAGTAACAGATGAGGATAAAATGAAAAGGATTCATGCTTATCGTTTTGCTATTCATGCTTATCTTTTTGCTTATCTTTTTGTACTGCAAGTCTCTGAAAGGTTAGATATAGTGTCTCAACTGTAAAGGAAGAGCACACGACGCTTATAGCACTGCCGAGAAACATGATCGAAATTTCGTTTGTGATTTCTGTTTCTTGCTAGTCTGTTTGTAATATCTGATAAATTTAGTTTACGCATTGAGAAAAGAAGTACAATAAAAACAATCAGAATGTGGTAAAATTTACCGTGCTTCTTGTTCTATGGCAGCACCAAAAAGCTCGGTAATATTTACCAAAGTGTTTTGGTAATGATTTTTGTAAAATTAACAATGAAATATATTTTTAAATTGCGTAATGAAACTTATTAAACGTGGTGTAATTTGGTAATTTTATCATGATACACTAGAGCAGTTGCAAAAACAAACCATTTATTCTGTTAAATTGCCTTCTCGTTTTTGTATTTTTCAGTAAATGTTTCGTAATAACAATAATTTTAAAAATCTGAATTCCCAGGAAAACCACTACCACCATGTGAACGGAAAAATTATCAAATAAATGGTTTAAATACCGTATATTTTGGTTCATATTGGTTTTTTTTCCATCAGAAACGTCAAGTGTCAAGTGTGATAATTTTACCATATTTTTCTTTGTGATTCTTCTCAAAAATATTAAAATCGTAATTGCCTATATTATTTGATTTTTAAACTCCTACATGCTTATGTTGGAGGTTCATTTTCGTATTAATTTATTACTAGAAATAAACACTTCAATATTAAAAGAAAGAAAACTTCTTTCCCTTATTTTAATTAATTCTTGCTTTTATTCGACCAAGTTGGATCAAACTGAGTACCAACAGAAAAAGGTTTTAATAAAAATAATAAAATTTCTCTGCAAAATATATGTCTTTTTAACAATAAAAATTTTTTATTTTTGGAAAGAAAATACTAATTAATCATATAAAGGAAATGTTGAAACAGCTATTTTTTTTCAATTTGCTACCTTAGAAAAAAAATAAAAACTTTTTCTTTGCCTGAAATAAAAACTAAAAGAATAAGAAAAATGCGTTTTTGATTATCAAAATGAATATAGACATACTTATACATGATGCATATTTTGACCAGGTATTCCATGGATGCATATTCTGTTTTGAATATTTCCGCAAATTAAACATAGATTCTTAATTCACTTCAGCCCTATTCACATCTTCTCTGACAGTCAGGCTGCTCTTCTATCACTAACAAGGTATAAATTTACCTCTTCTTTAGTGTGGTAGTGCTTCTCAGTCCTTAAGAGACCTTTCTACTCGTAACAAGGTATAACTACACTGGGTGTCTGGGCATATGGGTTGCCTGACTGATGACCTAGCACGGGCTGGCTCCAGTGCAAATTTCTGCGGCCCTATGCCTGCTTTGGGAATCCAAATCCTTCAGGACATCTATTTTCAAGCGCTATGGTAAGATTGCTTATGAGCAATGGCTCGGACTGTCAGAGACAAGCTAAAGAGTTAATCGTAATTGCCCCAGTGTGCGACAAAAAGAGCTTCTTAAGCTTAACAGGAATAGTTTGAGGAAGATCATTGGTCCTTTTACTGGTCACTGAACTCTCAAGAGATACCTTTTACATTATGGGTATTGCACCCGATCCTATTTACCATGGTTGTCATCTTGAGGAGGTGACTCTCTCAAATGGACTTATTCTGTTTAGGAGGAGACATATTCTTTGCGAGTGTGAAGTCTATTCTACTCAAAGATTTGAGCATTTGTGACAACATTGTGTTAAGACCTGGGAGCTACAGGATTTTTCTATTGACATTGTTTCAGCTGTAAATCTTTTCCGCTAGTCATAATCTAGGATGTGGGAACAATAGACCTCTGGTCAATGCGCCTTGCTCCTCGGAGCCGCCCATTCTCAAAGTCTAAATCTCTTCAGCACTTAATTATTTAATTTATTCATTTTTTGATATGGTAAATGCTTCACTGAATTTGGAGATCATGCTTTTTTAATGTTTTTATAGACTTTCTTTGATTACCTTGATTCATTGACAACCACTGTTTGACAGTAGTAGTTGTTTTAAAAGGAATCAACATTATTTCTAAGACTCCATAAATATGAATATAAAGAAACATAAAAATAATTAATATAGTTCTTTCCTTTTTAAGGAAATTAAAGATTAAGGATTTAGAATTTTAAAACTTTAATGTTGATTTTAAAACCTCACTCAAAAAAAGAGAAATAGACTTAAAAAAATGCAAACTTGAAATTTTATAATTAAAATAAATTTACCTATTTCTGAAATAGTTGATTTTTTAAGTTTTTATGTTAAATAAACTGAATTATAATTGGCAATTTAATTATTAGTTCATCTCGGAGTAAATTTATGCATGCAAGAACAACTTTCAGCTTTATAATTCAAATTTTAAATGGTTTTCAATTTTGTCAGAAGATGCGTGATATAAAAATATTTATAATATAATGATTTTTCTTTATATACCTGTTTTGTTTTAAATTAGTATTTGAAATAATAATAGATAAAAGAAGAATAAAGATAAATAAATTCCAATATTTAGAGTTTAATTGATAATATGATTTTTCTAATTAACTTATGTTTCCTAAAACTTATTATTACTTTGCTTTATTCACAGTACTATTTTATATAAATTCAGTTTGTCAATTCCATTTATATTTTAGATCCAATTGCGTTCAAACCGTGAGTACCAAGTGTTTTTGAAATTATTTTATTTAATTCATAATAATTTTGTTTCGAGTGTAAAGTTCTTCGTAATTTAAATGATTTTAGAATTAAATAAGCTATAATTCCATCAACCACAGCACTTAAATGAATAATATGAAGAACCAAAATTACTCCCAAAATTTACCTAAGCCCTTGAGGTAAACCAAGAAACTGCATGCAGAGTACTTTTAATCACTCTCGTATAACTTAGCCCTTCAAACCATGTTTATTCTTTGCCCTGCTGAAACAAGCCACAATTATGTTTTTGAATGTTAGCTCAAGGACATCATTTCAATACTTTGCAGTAGCTTAGCAGCACCTTTCTTGTTAGATCCAAGTAATTAAAATTCAAGGAACAGATGTTGCCGTAAGACGATGCAATCTAACGCTTTTCTTTAATATCTTCCTCGCTATATTTCATTTCTACTTTCCTCCTCGAGCTTTTGTTTGAGAGCTGAAGAGGCTTTTGAGACATATATATTTTGACACGCAGAAAGCTGTCTGATGTCACTACCATTATGTATAGTAGAACTAGTTCTTCTCGTTCAGCCGATATCAATTTGCAAATTAGTTCTACTCCTTATTGTTTATCAAAGCTAATGACTATAAACTGATTTTGGGAGAAATATATAATAACTTAAAACCTTATGAAAATGTAATATTTGTATAAAAAAAATCTCTTTTATTTATTATTAGGTACAAAGAGGATGTCACTGAAAGTTATATGCAAATGAGCATGTCACAGATGTGGGGATATAAGCATCGACTTAGGCTTGGGATTGGTGCTGCGTTAATTTATTTCTGAAATTTGTATAAAAATGCTGCTACACTAATAATGCATAAGTGCTATTTATTTTTTTAAGCTTTTGAAGGTCAAAAACTGGTAGGCATTTATTGGAGAATGTATGGAGCAGTTTTGGTACTTAAAATGATTGCTGGTCGTAATACGACTCTGGATCCAAGAGGATTTAAGAGGCATTCTTTAATTAATGCACACAAGAATTGAATGGGTCGTCTGTCTTCCATGCATTAAAAAAGCGCTCAATTGATGATGAGATTAAAGTCAAAGTTGCATACGCTAAACTGAGTGACTCTCAAGCACTCGCCTTACAGTCATGATCTCTCCCTATAAGACTTTTATGTTTTTTGGTCTCTTAAAAGTAATCCTTAAAATAAACTAATAATTCATTAAAGAAAACTAATTGTAAACATAGCGTGTAAATAGTTTTACCTACAGAGGATGGACAAAATAATGGAAACACTACTATACTAATGCATTTTTTCATATTTCCCAAAAAATACTTCAAGAATAATTTTATGATCTCAGAAATGCTTAGATAAAGCCATTTCTTATACTTATCGATGGAGTTTAAAGTTTTTAAAGGTTTAAGGGATCAACAATAAATTGCAAACGGAAAACCCCATGCCAAAATTAAAGCAATAAATGTTTAACTTACAACAGTTATTTTATTTATTGCATGCAATAAATGCACAACATTTGGTAAGTCTACCTTAAATATTTTGGAAACATGGACATTTATATAAAAAACTAATTTTTTGGTTTTACGTGTTTCTGATATGACTTTAAAAACCTTCAATAAAATTAAACAGAATTTTCTGAGCAGTTTAAAATTAATTAATTTTTTTTTTAAATGTGAGAAAAAAAATCTGTGGAAACTGTGCAATATATAAGTAATTAAAGTAGTTTTCTTACACTGCGCATGAGGGAAAAAATGCAACATTTTTTCATAATTTTAATCGTATTTGGCAACTAATGAAAATAATCCTATTTGAATATGTTCAAAATTAAAAAAGTTTTCAAGCAATTTTCCAAGTAAGTTTGAGAGTTTTAAGAGAAACTCAAAATGATAAGGGCTTTTCTACAAATATTATTTAGTATCATAATTAATTAACAAACAAATGATAATATCTTACAATAACAAAAATTAAGTAACAAATGATACTACCTTACAATAAACTTTCATACACCAAAACATGATTATATGAGGAAAGAATTCTTTTGTAGGAGATGATCACCAATACTGCTGGTATCATTATTAATAAATCTTGTTTAATAGTACAAAATGTTATTTGGAAAAAACCCTTTTCATTTTGAACTTTCTCTTAAAAAGTACAGAAACTACACAGAAAAGTGATTACCACTTTTTAAATTTTTAAGATATTCAAATCGGACATTCTTGATTAGTTACCAAATACGATTCACTGTAAAATTAAGAAAAAACAAATTTCAACTTTTCCACGCATGCGCAGTATGAAATAACTGCATTAATTATTCATGTATTGAGCAGTTCGAAGCAAATTTTTCTCAGATATTAAATAAATAATTTTGCAAATTATTTTCAATTGATCCAAAAATTTTGTTGAAGTTATAGCAAAAAAAAAAACGCAATTCAAAAAAATAAATCAGTTTCTTATAAAATTGTCCATATCTCCATAAACATTTAAGCGAGGTTTAGGAAATGTTGAGAAATTAAAGCATATAATAATCAAAATATTTGTTACAAGTAACGAATTTATTGCCACATTTTTGACATAGGATGTTCAAAAGCACTATTTACCGTTTGTAATTTATTATTGGTCCCTCAAACCTCTGAAAGCTTTAAACTTTATTGATAAGTATAATAAATCGCATAACCTAAACACTTCGAAATTTATAAAATGATTCTTTTAGCATTTTTTGAGAAAGATCTAAAAAGGTGCTAGTATAGAAATATTTCCATTATTTTATCCAACCCCTGTATAAGACAGTGTATTTTGATATACCTTATCACCTTAATTTTAGTTTTATCCGATTCAGCGTGAAAAATACATTGGTAATAATATCTCACTTGCTTTTTATAGAAATATATAAGTTTCATCCACCTTTGATTCTCTTCCAGTCAGTTGATTTAAAAGGGCGCACCCATTATATTAAAGTTGAATGAGATACCATAAATGTGTTACATAATTTTTTCTGTTATGTTTAAGGCTTCTTTTTCAGCTAACTTCAGAACTATTTTCTTTTTGACGAAGGCTAATAATGGCTTTGAAACTTGCGAAAAACTTTCCCATTAAAGGTCAATTTTAAGCTTACACTACAGAATGCAAGCTACATGTTTTGTCTTTGGTAGTTGCTATTCGTTTGTATGAAACCTGCATCTTGTGGACAAATAATTGTTGACACAGGGTTAAATTAAAGGGTTCGTATAATTTCGAATGACCTTCGACATTTTTGCAGAGAGTCAACTCTAAGTAACCATGTCCTAATAGTAAACATAAATTAAAAGCATAAAATTAAAATCAATGCCATTATCATTTATAATATTGTCATTTGTAAATCAAAGTATTTTTCTTAGAATATGAAATTTATTATCCCCCACAACATTTATTTATTTTCTGTGAAAATAAGAAAAACATTCGATTTTGCTTTTCTTTTAATCTTAGTTTAACCTAAGTATCTTATTTTTAAAAAAATGTTTGAAAATTTTAAATAACAAAAAAAAAAAAAAAAAAAAAAAAAAAAAAAACTTAAATATTTGCAAGAATCTGGCGCAAAATTATTCACAAGAAGAATTTAATTTGCAAATTATCCAGGAAAAGTCATCCAGCCTGCATAAAAGTTCAAAGACCTGCAAAATACGATTTAATTTTACTTCTGCCTAAATCTTATTTTTTTATAGCGTCTCTACCTTAGGAAGTAGAAAACGTTTAATTTTTTAAAGGAGTCCAGGACAAAAAGTTTGCAAATTCATAATTATTTTTTACTATACAAAAAAATACTTATCTTTAAAAGAGTGAAACACATTTAAATTTATATTAGGATAAGACGCGAGAAAAAGCTTAAGTTTACTTTTAAAACTTAAAAAAACGGAGCTTTGGAATACTTTTTTTCCTTTGTAAGCTTTCACATTTTTGCAACTTCAATATGATTCATCACAAAAACTAAAAAAAGTAAATTATAATTGCTTGATGAATTTTAAAAAATGTTCATTTCGTTTGTCTTCAGGAAAAATGAAAATTTTCATTTCAATTTTAATAAAGAATTTTTGTTTTTAACATATCAAAGGAAAATTTATATAGTTTGGAATTATGAAGATTTAAAAAAAATCTAATTGCAAAACAGTTGAAAAGAAATAAAAACTGGTATTGTTGTGATAAAAATAAATCAAAAATTGATAATATTAAAGGATAATTTTTTTAAAGGATAACTCTATTTTAAAATTATTTTATCACTAAATATTAATAAGTATAAAACATTTGTGAGGAAAACATTTGTGTACATCTTGTACTTGTACAACAGCACAAAGAAATTTAAAGGAATATCTATATATTTTCTTAAAAAAGAAATCAATAATGTAACAGATGCCATTTAGCTCTGAATTTACCCATCTTTAAATACGCATTTCATGTTTATCGTAGGCGACCTAATAACTTTATTGGGGACATGAATAATTTATTGACTTTGAAAACTCTTTACATAATTAATTTGAAATAATAAAAAAAGAATAGAATATCATCAAGTTATTACATTTCGATTTTTTTTAGATTCTGTGAAATATTAAAGTGTCGCTCTTGTTTCTAAATCTCATTCAGAGCAGCTAATATCTCATACTAGTAACAAATTTAGTTTACTTATTAAATTGTACAACAGAACAAAAAATTCAAGGAATTTATGAATTTTCTTTAAAGAAAAATCAATAGTGTAACGGATACCATTTAACTCTGCATTTATCAACCTTTAAATATTTATTTCATGGGTGAATGTGTAACTTAATATCATAAGTAAAGCTGTAGCCAAAGGGAGATGCGGGGTCATAACCCCCTGTGGAGAAAGCAAAATGAAATTTGTCCAGTTTTATTTAAACTTCAATGAAATAAATAGTAATTTATTATCAATAAAATGCAACATATTATTTTTTTAAAATTAGCATTTAATTTTTTGATAAAATTTTTAATGAAAAATATAAATATTTTAATTAGTAACACTTTAATAAGATAAAAATATGTAAATTTTACATAATTATTCTTTTGATACAAGTTTATAAATTTCTAACAAAATGCATTGTTAAAACACCTTTTCTTCATGAATTTCATGGACTGCAGCCCAGGGCCCTGGCTAGTAAAAGGATACTCTTTATAAATAACTTATATATTTTCATTAATTTTTATTAAAATTAAGAAAATAAAAATATTTGCTTTTATATTTCATCTAATGATTAAAATTTCAAAACTAATATTGCAAAATATAATTTTAATAGTTTTTTTGAAAAAAATAATAAAGAGAAAATTCCAGCATATTAAAGAAAATGAGCAACTATGATTATTCCTTTTCTTAGTATTATTTTCCGCTAACAAAAAACAAAGAACTTGTAAATGCATGAGTATGCGAGACCTCGAAGAGAGACTGAGTAACTACAGAAAGAATTAAACAATCTTAAATCAAATATCATGGTTAAACAGGCATTTCTTCTTATTATTTCTTTAAGATAAAGTTTTTATAATAATAAAAGCACTGAAAAAAAGTATGGTCAAAACTACCAGAATGTGGTAAATTAAACATGCTTCTAGCTATGCTGACATCTAAAAGCTCTGCAATTTTTACCAAAGTGCTTTATTTTGTTAAACTTAATGATGAAATATAGTTTTATAATACACGAAAAAGTCTTGAAATTGTGCTAAAATTTGGAAATTGTGCTAAAATTTGGAAATTATGCTAAAATTTGGTAATTTAAAATAATCTTAAAGAATGACAAGAAACCTGTGAGTTTAATTAATGTTACCAAACAAATTTTAATAAATTCGGTAAGTTTACTTTTAAAATTTGTACTTTTTACGAAACGTGTGACAATAAATAAGTTTTAAAACCAGAATTTTCGGTAAACCGTTACCATATGAACAGAAAAATTACCAATTGAATGGTTTAATTACCATTTATTTTAGTCTTATTAGTTAGAATTATAGGTTTTTTTTTACCAGACACATCAATACCATACATTATGGTATTCATAATCATAAAAAATTTAATTATAAGGAACCTGTTAAACATTAAAAATATGCACCAATGAAAAAGAACTTATTCGCACGTGTTTGTGCTGTACATTTTTTTGATAACAGGACTTCATTCATTTTCAATCTTTATTCACATTGTCTACATTTCTTTTTTTCTTATCTATAAAAGACATTGCAGAAATATTTAAATATCTGAAAACTCTAGGAAATTTCATCAAATTTGATAGCTCAGCCATAAATATTCAATAATTATTTTGTACGGGTTAAGATATTAAATAATTTTTTTCTTCTACAAATATCTCCAAAAATAATTCTGATTATTACTCTCTTAGAAGGCGTTCGTAAATAATGTAACGCTTAGAAGGTAGAAAAGAAGTTCATAAAATTGTGACAATTGTGAGGGATTAGCCATAAGTGTGACATCCTACATTTCGGTTAAAATGCAAACATTTAATATTACATTATTTTTATGAAATTTTTTAAATTTTTTTTCCCGATAAAATAAGTGCACATCTAATTATTATTGTTATGCTCACAATATATTAAAACGCAGTTAAAGTTTAAAAATATAATTCGGAATATAATCTGTTCTTTTTTTTTTGAACTGCTTGCCTTTGTGTGAGATGTGAGTCAAAAATATTGAAATAAGTGTGACATTATCGGTCCTATAAATCACTGTTAGTTGGACCCTCTGTTGGATATTTTGCGAAACTTACATAACCGTGGATGCCGAGCCTATTATGTCTATAATTTTTCTTTGTTTTGTTCTTCATTTTGAACTATATTTATGGCTAATGTTATATATATATATTCAATGCGCCTTGCTC
>NC_092214.1:52913589-52928593 GCF_043381705.1 Parasteatoda tepidariorum
CTGTATATATATATATATATATATATATATATATATATTGGATGAAAAAAAGTGCGAATATTCATCTTTAATTTATAAAAATCAATAAAACTTAATATAAATCAAAACTTTTTAAAAAATATGTAAGCAAATGGACTGATTTTCAAAAATAAACTGGATATAATATTCAATATCTGATATATAGCAGTCGATGGAAAAGTATGCTTTACCCGTTATTTTGAAAATACCCTTTAATTTGAAAATTAATGTTATTTCAATCTTTGCTTCTAATATTTCCATTAGTCAATAATCTATGAAAATTGTCCATTTCTTTCTAAAACTGGAACCAAAAAAGTCATCTGTATCATCCTTATCTGCTACTTTAATGATCTCCTTTACTGATAGCTGGTTAAATATAGGTATGAATTATGCAGAGTCCGCATAATTGCTCTCAAGCTTTTAAGAGATATTATATCCTAGACGTAATTTATCTCCAATTTCCGTGGTTAATTTGTCTTTTACCAAGATAATCAATCGTAAAATTTGTACGTAAAATTGTGAGAAATTAAAGCAATAATGCCAAAGAGTTCCGTTTCGTGTATCTCTTTGATGTTGCAACTCCCGCATCATTTAATTGATTCATCCATTGAGATGAAAGTGAAATGAAAGGGCATAGAAATTTCTAATTAGTAATTTTAGCGTCTATTTTAAGCTTCCTCTAGAAAGTGCGAACTGTTACGGATTTGGAGTGGTTGAAACAAAGCAAAGTCAAAATCATTTAAATGTATTGCTAGATTTTTATCTGTGTGGGGTTTTTTTCCAGCAAACTTTTTACTTGAAGGAAGGAGTGCTATTTATTTTAAATCTGTGTTTAATATATATCAAAAATTTAATAATTTCATCTGATTGAGCATAATAAAATAATTTAATTAAAAGAATATCGAATAGCAACATCCATAAAATTGAATAAATAAGAAGCTGTTCCTGATAAGTTTTTTTCTTTTCCAATGCCCACCTGTGTTAACATCCGTCAATTCAGGCACATGCAGGGCGATTTTGTTGGCCTCTCTTTCAGGGCACCATATTAGGTGGGCCAACGTCGCTCCCACATTGAGGACAGAGAGCACAGAGAAAGAAAGAACATCCATGCCTTGCTCGGGATTCGAACCCAGAACCTTTCAAGGACAGTTCCCTGCCCCCTACACAGGCCGGTCGGCACTTTTCCTAAAATACCTGTCAAATTTAATATCTATTATACATTATATTTATTGTCCGGTACGTAATACGTAACATCCTTTATCTTTCTGCAATATATATATCGTGATATCGCTATTTCTGCAATATATCGAATACTTGATATTCAATTTCTGATATTTATACTGATGTCTAATATCTGATATCTAATATCTGATATCTAATATCTGATATCTAATATCTAATATCTGATATCTGATATCTGATATCTAATATCTGATATCTAATATCTGATATCTGATATCTAATATCTGATATCTAATATCTGATATCTAATATCTGATATCTAATATTTGATATCTAATATCTGATATCTAACTGTTCATAAAATTATGTTACTTAAGCCAAGATTCCATTGCTTTCCTATAAAACCATTTTTTTGCTTTCTGAAGTATTTTTTTAAATTTTTTTTTAAATTTGCTTTATAAAAATATATTCCAAGTAAAACTTCATTTTTGCTTGAAATTGAACATTTATCTTGCAGTGAATTGTTTAATAAATGTTAATATAAATGAAAAAGACTAACATAATGATGAATATTGTGTTACTAATAAACTTGTCATATTATGTATCTTTCAAACTTCTAAATAATAATATTTTTCGCTTTTATTATTCCGTTCTTTGATATTCAAATTTAAATTTAAATAATTTTGGAGTAAATTTAAATATGTTCATTTAATCCAATAAAAGCAAAAGATAAATTCCTTTAAAATACTAAAATTGAATTCATAAAATTTAAGTAGTATCATTACAAATTTCTGAGAATTCTTTTGCGTTTGATAGGATTATTATATGTTCTGTTTATACAAAAGAGTCCAAGATAAGAATTGAAGGAATAAGCGCTTTTCTTTAAGTTATTATAATCTTTACTCAGATAATTTCTTCTGCCCTATTTCAAATATAATACTGCTTTTATGTAACTAGGTCAAACCTTGCAAGCATTTTTCCAGTAAGTCTACTAAATATTACAAGTGAACATTAAAAATGCACTCTTTACTGCGAAGGCTTTAAAACTGAATAAGTAGTAGCTATTAAAGGTTTTCCAAACTTATAAGTCTACTTTTATTAGTTACTTTATTTTTCTAAGCACAGAGGTTTTTATGACACGAGAAATAAATATTTTATTTTATGCAAGAATAGATCAAAAATTAAAAATAGTCGATATGGTATTTTCAACGTTCAGATAAGCTCTTCAATATTATTATTAATTTTTTTTTTAAATTTCGGGTAAATATACGAGGTCAATTCACGGCGTCTATTTAGATAAAGTTTGTTTTACTAGGTTCTCTAATGTTCCCTTTTCTTACAGTTGTAAAAATTATGTTTTGTCCAGCTTATTATAGGTTCTCAAAAGATCTCTTATAATTAATGAGGATTTAGTCCAATAGTACACTAACTGCAAAACCTGCTACAACACCGAAATGGAACCTGATCATGTTTTCACCTACCCTGCTATTATGGCTGCAATGATAACAGAAGCTGTATGAACCACTTACGGCCCTGTCCAAAGACATGACAACCAACCATTCTAATCTGCTGATTTGACTCAGTCGATTTAAATCCTTCAATTTTCGAAATTCATTTAACTACCATTACTTTTTATATTAAGTAATTCTGTTTTAGTTTATTTGAATGGAGTTTTGAATCAATTATTCCTATTCAGTTTATTAGTGATTTAAATTGAGCCATAGTAATCTATTAATCTAAATTAAAAGACTTCTCATATATGTGTGTTTTGTAAGGTACTATCCATTTTGATATACTTGAAACAGGAATTAATCTCGATGGCTTTCCACCTTACCTAGAGGATAAATTATGGCCAGCAATACAGAGTTAAATCTCGATTTTAAGGCAAAAATAAAAGTTATTTTTTCTTTAATTATAGTTAATTAATTTTTCATTTATTTTAATTATTTACTATTATTTATTGTTAAAATTAATTATTAAATTTATTTTAATTATTTTCTATTATTTATTGTTAAAATTAATTATTACATTTATTTTAATTATTTATTATTACAATAATTTCAACTATTTGTTATTACAATTATTTTAGTTATTTATTGTTACAATTATTTTAATTATTTATTATACAAATTTGTTATAACACTTATTTTAGATTTATATATATTTACAATTAATCATTGCAATTATTTTAATTATTTATTATTACAATTAATTATTACAGTTCTTTCAATTATTTATTATTGCAATTAACCATTGCAATTATTTTAATTAATTGTAATTATTTATTCAATTATTGTATAAATAACTACAATTAATCAATTATTACAATGATTTACAAATATTAAATTTTTCATCACGATTAAGTAACTAATTTTTAATTAATCAACAAATCGATTTTTTAAGCATAAGGGGAATTAAGAGGAAACAATATATTGATAACATTGTTTAAGGAAAAATTAAGGGGAAACAATAATGCTTTTATATAGTACACTGAATGCTTTTTCTTTTTTTTATAATTATTAAATAAAATTACAATCTACTGCTTAAATAATTTACGATAGAGCGTAATTTCTTCATGCGTAACGCTTAAAACTTTTGTTCAGTTTTTCTAAAAATTAATAAGCAAACAACTAAGAAAATGATATTATCAAATATTGAAAAAAAAACTCTTTCAACAATTAACGATACACTAAAAACACAAAGAAAATTTTTAATATACGAAACGACAAATGTTTTTTATGTCATCCTTTGGGAATAAAAATATCAATTTTCGAAATAAAAGACCTTTTATACTAACCGTTGATTTGTCTTCTTTTTTTTATGCTATACCGCTGTTGTGATGCTTCTCTAACAATAACACACTCCATTGGGTAACTGCGTTTCATCTAAATTTGGAGTATGTGAGCAGTCTTTACTAAAGATTAAAAAAAATGAAAGGAAAAAAGTAATCTTTTTTGGAGATTCGGTTGACAATTTCCTTTCTTAAATTATAAATTTATCTCAAATTACATCACATAAATTGAACTTAAGTTTTAATCAAAATAAAGTGTTTTGAACCTTTGTTTTTTCGAAAGCAACATTCAGGGAGAATTCATTACTTATAAAATTTACCCAACTAGAACTATGTTTTTTATTATTTACATCAACAATTTATAAATAAAAATAAGTAGAAGTAAAGAAAAAGAACATTCTGTTTACTGTTTAGGTAAACAAATTCTGCACCTGAGCTTATTAATAGCTCATGCTGCATACTTCATAAGTATTGCATAATTCGAACTGCCTCAAACATTCAATTAATATAGAAGTTTTTTTTTTATAATAAATTTGTTATTTGTACATTATCAAAGTACACATTTGTATTTTGAAGCAATTTTAAGATCATTTCAACCCATTTTATTAAAATACTTCATCTAAAAATTTAACTGAAAATTAAGAGTAAAAATCTAAGAATTAGAATAATCTTTTAGAATTAGATAATTATTATTGGCGTAGGGGAGAGTCTACTAGCCCCGCCCACTTAAAGAGTATTGCTTATATTTCTGTATAATATTGAGTAATAATCAATATTTTTTTCTGCTTCTATTGTTTTATCATCTAATTAAATAATGCAAAAAGATTAATAAACCAAAAAAAGAATAGCTTAACTTAAAAAAATAGAAATTTAAAAAATTTGACTACTGTATTCAACATATTTTCAAAACTATCGTTTGCCATGTTACCAGCTGCATAAATACTTGAAACTTTGAAAATAATCTTTTTCTAATATAACAATTAATGTCCGATGGCCCGTTGACTTGAAAAAATACTCTATGCATATGAAATTGACAGTGGGCGGTGGTACCCGACTCCCCTACATTAATTTACTGGTTACTTTTTATTCAGCTTCATTTTAACTTATAAACACAATCTGAAATAAATAATCCCAATTGTTGAGGAGAACGACAGAAATTTCACATATCTTAATATTAATTTCACTTTGTGCGTATTTGTCATAGCTCGGACATTGAAACGTTTAAGGGAGTGTCGGGGTTTTTTAGAAGATCAGTGGTGATTTGAAGCAGAACTTTTAATAAAATATTAAATTAATTTCAAAGTTATTAAGTTGAGTTAATATCGAAAACTAATTTATTTAGCCTTGTATAGGTAAATAAGTGAAATGTCACTTATTTATCATTGTATAGATAAATATGTTATTTGAGTTTGAGTTATTACTATAATTTGCATAAACGTAGTTTCACCTTTGAAGTTTCAGCGAATATAACCTTTTTTTAAATACTAATTTTTTTCTACATTTCGTTTATCACGGCTTCTGAGAGGTAATTTTCTACAGAGTTAAATCTGTAAATTTTTTTTACCTTTGAAGTTTGAGCAAATAGATCCTCTTTTCAAATACTAATTATTTTCCATATTTCGTTTATCACGGCTTCCTCTTCTTCAGAGTTTACAAAAAAGTTTTCGTGACAAATAGTTTATTTATTTATTTTTATTCATTTATTTTTATTTATTTGTTTTTATTTATTTATTTTTATTTATTTATTTGTATTATTTTACCAACAATGTTTTACAAGGAATTTATGAATTTATTTAAAGCTAAGACCCCTTAAAGCAAGGAATTTATTTAAAACTAAGTATTTATTTCAAACTTAATATGCCAACAATGGTTGGGTCAGGGGAGTAGTTCAAAGTTTGAAACCCTTAATGTTAATTTTCTTTTTTTGCATATTTTACTAGAACTTTGAGAACGAATTGAAAAAATTATGCTCAATTATGAAATTCCTTTATCTGAAGAAGATTCCATGCATAAAATTAATTTCAGTCAATATTTATTATTTAATTTAATAAAAGTCTAAAATATTTAAATTTTATATCAATTTAACGAATATACATAGTAAAAAAATTATGTACCTTACAGTCCTATTTTTTTTCCGACTATTATTAAATAAAATAATAAAATATAACAAATATTTATTAAAGGTTTTTTTTTGCATGGAGTTATCTTGGGATAAACAAGTCTTGTATTACCCACAAAAAGTTTTCAATTCTCTTAAAAAGTTCTAGAGATATGGTGAAATTCGCAAAAAGTAAAATTATAGCAATATAGGGTCAAAAACTCTGGAGTGCTCCCCTGACCAAACTAATGCGACCATATTTCCCAGAAGATGGGGCAACCCCTATATTTTAGGGTTCAGAAATCCGAATCCGTCCAAAAAAGGATATGTTTATTCAGAGAAAGTACGTTTTTGTGTCTGATTTCGTAACTTAAAATATCGTCTGCGCTAACTAATTAACGTATTTGAGGTCATCCTCTCGAGTCATTAAGAATATGTGAAGATCTGATTTTTAGATCAAAAGTTATTTAGAATGGTCCGTTTATTTTTCATGCGCATTGTAGAACTGTACTTATAATAATTATTCTAAATTTTCGATTTGGGTAACTTCTGTCTATTTCTTTTTTAAGTAATATTGTTCAAATTTTCCTGCCTAGTATAATTTAGAAACAAGTTGTTCGAATTAGGGAATTTATTACAAGTCGTATCACTTTCAGACCTTGCGAAAACAATCAACTTTCAGTTCTTACTGACAGATATTTTTATTAAAAAATTATTTTAATCAACTGAAAACAGTATTTCATCAGAAAAATACAATATCAGTTTCAAATTTTTAGAGAAACAATAAAGTATAAAAAAATTAAATTGAAAAATGCAAATAAAAACATTTTTGATTTTCATTTGTGCATTATTCTTTAGTTTAGATATGAATTTTTGTAGTCTATATAGTGCATTATTTCTGAAAGCCTTTTTCTTTTAAAAGTAAACTTTAGGAAAAGCTTTTTCAGATAAGTGATTATATTATATTGTGTTTTAATGTTCTTTTGATTGATGATGTTCTAAATGGCATAGTTTTAAAAAAATCATTCACAAACGATTTCCGTCAAATCTAGCCTGCTCCTCATGTAACTTACCAAATAATTTCCGCTTTCCTTGGAACTAATAATTTAATTTTAAAGATTATTTTTTCTCTCAACCTTCAATCTAGAACTATGTAGTTTCTTTTTTCGAAAGACATTATAATGTTAATATTTTCAAGGATTTCACGTTTTAGAGAAAACGTTTCGACTTTGTCTAACAATAATCTTGAATTACCATTTTATATAATAATATTATTATTTAAAACCAGTTTTATTTTTCAAACTATTTTTATTTAATTTAAAGAGAACATTACAGCGAAACCTAAGTAAAGCAAAGTGCTGTAAACATTTCTAATGTAGCTACGTATGTCAAAGTTTTATTTTAAAGCAAAGGGACATTACTCACTAAGGAAAACGTAAAATTATTCAATTCAATTTAATATCAGTTTTATTCTTTTCCACTACATTTATTTAATTTCAACAGGGTATCACTATGAGATCCTTAAGAAGCACAATGAAGAATACATTTCAAATGCAGACATATAGGCTAAGCTTGTTCTTTATTAAATAAAAGAACATTAGTGAGAGAAAAAGAAAACGAGAAATTATTCAATTCAATTTAGTACCAATTTAATTCATTTCGACAACATTTATTTAATTTCATGAGGATATCACAATGAGACTTAAAACAAGCACAATGCAGAAGACATTTCAAAAGCAACTGAATAGGTTAAACATTCTTTTTCAAGTAAAAGGACATTAGTGAGAGAATTGAAAATGGGAAATTATTCAATTCAATTTAGTACCAATTTTATTCTATTCAAATGAATCTTCTTAAATTCAACAGAGCATCACTATGAAACCTAAAAGAAGCACAATGCAGAAGACATTTCAAAAGCAACTGAATAGGTTAAAAAAAATTTTAATAAAAGGACATTAGTGAGAGAAATGAAATCTTGAAATTATTTAATTCAATTTAGTACCAATTTTATTCTTTTCAAATGAATCTTCTTAAATTCAACAGAGCATCACTATGAGACCTAAAAGAAGCACAATGCAGAAGACATTTCAAACGCAACTGTATAGGTTAAACTTTTCCTTTTTTAAATAAAAGGACATTAGTGAGAGAAAATGAAAACGTGAAATTATTCAATTGCGAAAAGTACATGATTATTCAAGGTGGCTTCCCTTCGCCTTGCTCCTTGAACATTAGACAGATCCTTAGAGAAATTGATGTTGTCATTAAAGACATAAGTGTGCAATTCTTAATGTCTCTGGAGATACGGCATATTTCGACCATTTCCTTGTAAGAGATTACTTTGTGCTCTTCTGTTTTCATTTGATGTTGAAACATTACATTATGACTTACACTTTTAGTAGAATGACACCGATAGAAAAGCATTCACAAGCTGTTGAAATGAAAATGTAAAATTCATTAGAGCAGTAAATTTAAATAAAACGCATTTTACATCATTATAGAAAATAATTAGCTACATTTTTCGTTCGTCTGAAAGTCGACAAATGAAAGTTACTATAACTAGAGCTAAAGTTGCAAAGTATTCAGAATTGAAAACATAAAATACCGTATTGTATTTATAATAACATTATGATTTACAGTTTTAGTAAAATAACACTTAGCGAAATGCATTTACAAGATGTTGAAATGAAACTGAAAAATTCATTTAAATGAAGTGCATTTTAAATTATTATTATAGAAGATTTTTTTTGTGTATAAAAGTCTGCTAACGCAAGTTACTAGAACGTTAAAACTGCCAATTATACGGAGCTAAAAATATAAAATTAAATATTACAGTTAAAATAAAAAAATTCTCAAGGAATAAAATTTTTAAATGTTTTTCTTCTTTTGGAGGAGTAGTTTAGCGTAACTACCACTATTATTATTCAATTCCCTTTTATTATATAAGTCATTATGTAATAATTTATATAAGTCATTAGAATATAAGCCATGTTAACTAGATTCTATCAGAGGGTATCTTTCGATAGAAGACGGTTTACATCGTCGGTAGCTTAGCCCCACATGGGTGACTCGTGGACGTAATTCGAACATGCCTGCCTTGACCAACACGCCTACCTCGATTGAAACGCCCACTTCAATGCCTAGTTCAATGGATAGTTCATAATGAACAGTTGGTTTGCTATTTGTGACTGTGGCATTTCCCCCCTCACGCTGTCGCTATTCAGTCTTGATTACACACAACGGGGGCCTCGACACAATTGACATCTAATTGCGACACCGCCCACATCCGTGATTTTAATACAGCTCTCATGCTCAGCACTCAAAGCCCGGTGATCATAATGCATCTCTCCCGGCTCCTCGCAAAACAGCAATTAATCATTCATCAAATTTTATCGCAGATAATATTTTGGTGGAGAAGTAATGTAGCGTAGCTACCACTACAACTATCATATTCCAATTTACTAGTATATAAGACAAGTTAACTCGATTCTATCCTGAGGTACCTTTTGATTGATGAAGGTTAACATTATTGGTAGCCTAGCGCCTCAAGAGGTATCCAAGATATTAAGATGCGCTTTTGAAAATTGCATGCACCTTAGCTGTCCGATATATTCAAAAGCATTTTGGGATTTCTTTTACAGTGCACTGAGTTACAATTGTCATGTCTCCAAAAAATCTACCTATGATAATTAAAAGTCACGTAAAAGCTTTCATCAACTAAAGAGGAACTGAAGAAACTTACAAACTAAACAAATTGATGAAATACTCACGAATAACAAAATATTTTATGTTGAATCATCAAATTAGTTTTAGAAAGCAGGCATAAAAATATCCTCATAAATTTTAGTTGGGTTATTCTATCTTAAAAATTATCACGTGGTGAGTTTTATTTCATCACACATAGGGCAAAAAGTAAACTATTTTAGTTTATTAAGAGAATTATTTACTAATAATTACAAATGAATATTATTTATTTCAATAAACGCTATCCTTATGTAGAGAATTGCTTCGTATATTCCAGTTTAACATCAAGGCACTCTCAAATATCTTTAAGAATCACTATTAGTACAGCCACACCCTGAAGTTACACGAAATGGAAAACTTAACGTTTGACCCAATTAAAAATTAAAAGTTAAGTAAAAGCTTTCATCAACTAAAGAGGAACTGAAGAAACTTACAAACTGAACAAATTGATGAAACACTCCCGAATAACAAAATATTTTATGTTAAATCATCAAATTATATTTAGAAAGTAGGCAGAAAATGTCCTCATAAATCTTAGTTGGGCTATCCTATCTTAAAAATTATCACGTGGTGTGTTTTACTTCATCACACATGGTGCAAAAAGTAAACTATTTTAATTTATTAAGGGAATTATTTACTTATAATTACAAGTAAATATTATTTATTTCAATAAACGCTATCCTTATGTAGAAAACGAATTGCTTCGTATATTCCAGTTTAACATCAATGCACTTTCAAATATCTTTTATCTTTAAGAAACACTGTTACTACAGCCCCACCCTGAAGTTACACGAAATGGAAAACTTAACGTTTGACCCAATAAAAATTAAAAGTTACGTAAAAGCTTTCATCAACTAAAGAGGAACTGAGGAAACTTATAAACTAAACAAATTGATGAAATACGCACAAATAACAAAATATTTTATGTTGAATCATCAAATTATATTTAGAAAGTAGGCAGAAAATGTTCTCATAAATCTTAGTTGGGCTATCCTATCTTAAAAATTATCACGTGGTGAGTTTTATTTCATCACACATGGGGCAAACAGTAAACTATTTTAGTTTATTAAGTGAATTATTTACTTATAATTACAAATGAATATTATTTATTTCAATAAACGTTATCCTTATGTAGAAAAAGAATTGCCTCGTATATTCCAGTTTAACATCAAAGTACTCTCAGATATCTTTTATCTTTAAGAATCACTATTAGTACAGCCACACCCTGAAGTTACACGAAATGGAAAACTTAACGTTTGACCACGTGGCACGGATTCCAATGGGCAGAATAAATATACAATAACTCTCACCATTTTATTATTTTCCATTTTTTGAAAGGTGATATGAAAGTGGCAACGGTTACAAATTAAATCACCTAGCACCTCTTGAGAAAATAATAGTAATTTTTTTTAATTAAAAATGCATATCACGTTTACTTTGGATTTTTTGTAAATAAAGTAAGTTCTCACTAAATAATAAGCTTAAATAAATAAAAATTAATTTGATAGGTCATTATTGTGATGTATTTATATAGTTTAAGCAGCGGCGTTACCAGAGAGTAGTTAAAGTGATTCTAATCCCCCTCCTCTTTAGAGATAAAACTTTTCGAGAATTTTAGCATAAATTTTTTTTTAGAAAAAGAGTAAGTGTTTCTTTCACGCTTGTTCATATTTATCTAACACGATAGTAGAAACACTTTCTTATACTGTGATAAAAATGTAGTTAAATTGTCTCCCAAAAGGAATGCCACTTTAAAAGAAGAAAAAAATTGCAGATTCTTGCTCTAATTGTTGATAATTAGAAAACGTCTAGACTTAGATAATTATTTTTACTATTGTTTAAGTAACAAAACGCTGATAAAGATTTACATTTAAAAATATTAACAGAGGGGAACACATTTGTTACATGTCCGTGTCCGTAGTATTTTGTGCCAATAAGCAGGTGTAATATTTACGCTAATTAACGATTACGCTAATTAACGATACGCTAATAAATAACAAAACCAGACACAAAAAATTATCTTCTTTGAATACAAATCTCTTTTTCCAATGGATTTAAATTTTTGACTCACAAATATAGTGGGTAGGTTCAATCTAATAATAAATAACTGAAGTACAATAATTCAGTAAGGTGAGTGGTCGAAAGTTAAGATCTATTAATGCTGATTTACTTCTTTGAATATTTCGTATATCTCCATGACTATGAGAATCAAAGAAGTGTTGCACACAATTTCAAAATAGTTTATTTATGGTAATTTCATATTCAGTAACAGGTAAGTATGAATACAGTTTGCGAGTAACGTAGTCTAGAGGAGATTAGAAGAATCAGAACTCCCCCTGTTCTGTTAAAAAATTTCGAAAATTTCAGCATGTGCATTTTAGTAACATAAAGCTTGTGTAAATATTTTTTGAAGCATGTTTTTATAAAGACTGACCATAATTAAAGTAGAGATTTAAAGCCTGATAACGTGAAACCTGTTAAACCAAACGCGACCAAGTTCGTGGTAGATTTTTAATTTTGCAATACAAATTCAAACCAAGGGAATTAGAATTTTAAAAAGCAATATGATATTACAACTACTAACTGACAAAATGCAATTAAATACTCACGGAAATATTCATTACAGTAAAAAACAACCATTCTTTGTTCATTTATTGTCCATTTTATTAGTCCCAACTAATTTGGCTAAATTAAAACAGCAAATTAATGCCGGGGTAGTTTGGCTGGCAGGGCGCTGGACTTACGTTCCTGAGAACGAGAGATTGGATCCAGCCGGCCGAAGACTCCCTGTGTAGTAAATGGTGATTGACGCACGTTAAATATGTCTGGTCATAAAGTCCTCCATATTTCCTAACAAATTACAACTCTAGGTATACTGAATTGGAGAGATCTCAGGTTCAGATCAAAATTACAATCTGTGGACAAATGAATGGATGTATGAATGGGCCCGCACTATAAACGGGTGTGCCGTGCGGCTGTGGTAGAAGTCGAATTCTTGACTGGCGATGGCTTATTGGAAAATGAGAAAATTGCACCCCCTATCTTTTAATGGCCTACGACACCAAAAATAACAAACTAATTCAAAAGAGTCATTTACAAAAAGGTTACATGCGTATAAAATAGTTTAAATTAACTAAATTTTATTTTCGTTGTGTATTAAAATAGTATCATTAATTCATTGAAAAATGTGTTTCTATGCTTAAATAGCGTTAAAAAAATTTAAATAATAAGCTGTACAGTTATAAAATGCATGATTTTTAATTTTTTATTTCTCAAAACTGATTAAACTTGTTTTTTTGATAATCTTGCTTTATATCACTCAAAAAAAATCTATCCTAGGCTTCTTATGGACTTGTTTATATTACACACTTCTTGCTACATTACTCTTCCTCTGGGATTAAAACCTCAATTACCATACGTTCAGAAAACCTCAATTATCTATATTAGCTAAAATATAGAATAAAGGGTAATAATAAGATTTTCAAGAAAAAATAGCTGAAATATTTCGATAATTTTTGCGTAACCTGTGAACTATTCTTGTGAAAGTAACAGATTAGCTTTAAATATTATCTATCTATCTATCTATCTATCTATCTATCTATATATATATATATCTATATATATATCTATATATCTATCTATCTATCTATCTATCTATCTATCTNAAATGCATAAACTTTTCATTTTAATTTATATAAAGGAATATGTAAATACTAATAGGATATAATCTGATACGTTTGATAATATTTATGGATTTTTTTTTTTTAAATTTCATTTCGGAATAAAGAATCATGCATTTAAATAACATTTTCCCTCGTATTTCAGGAATAATTTTCTTCGTGTATTGTTACAGGTGGTGTTAAAATTAATTTTTTAATTTGAAAATCAAATAATTCCATTTGAAAATAAAAAGAGTTTTAAACATTACGTTTTGTAAAAGGAAGCTTGAAACGCAAATTATATTTGTACCAATCAGTAGAAAAGAGTATTATTTTGTATTATTTTAGTAGAAGGAATAAATTCATTCATAACATCGTGTACAGGTAGTGCAAAACATTCATTAGAAAATCATGAATGGATTGAGAAATAAAGATGTAGAACAACGCAAAGAGCTCAATGTGAAAATCTTCAGGTCATACGAAAATAAATTATTTCTTCGTGATGCTTGAAATATATATTGACATATTCCAAGCAAATAGTGAAAAATTTATTAACATGAATTTGGGGAAAATAAATTCCTTTTGTTTTCATCCGTTACTTAAATGCAACCCCAGTATGCGGCTCCATCTTTAGGTTTATTCGTGAACTGTCTAAGAAAATAACATATTTCTTATTCAAATAAATAGATGGCGCTTACGTTTTCGTTTATCAAAACTTAAACTTAAACTAGGCTAATTTCAAAAACTGATTTCGAATATTTGAATAAAGAGTAAAAAACATTAAAGAACATTATTGTTTTTAATTTTTAAATTTTAGAATACTTCTAATGAATACTTCGATGTTTAACCTGGATTATATTTATCTTTACATTTTAGCAGATAGTTCCTTGAATTCGCGAAATTGTTTTTTGTTAAATTACTTATTTTGAAATAAATCTTCAAATGAAACAATAAAATATACATTCTGATCATAAGCGTTTCAATTTAAAATGCTAACGATACAAAACTTCACAAATGCTTTATTTGAGAACTTAATAATTATTTTATGTTCATGTTTTAATGTTAACATAAAATTTTTTAAAAGTTTATGCTTTTAGTTTAAAAAGAAAAAAAGTCGCGTATAATAGAAAAAATTATTTTAAAACAATGTCTCAAGATATAAAATAAGCAGAAAATGATTTGTCAGTTTAAAAGTTTAATGTTTAGATACAGAAGAGTTTAATAATCTCCCACAATTTTTCCTATTGCCAAAGTGGTTTTATTACTCATAATAATTTAACTGATTTAGATATTTTAATGCCCTAAGGAATGCAAATCCTCCACGAATAATGATTGATTGATTGATAAATTTAGAATACCATCTTTTATTCTATTTAAGAGTTAGTCTCTACAATCATGATATGGTTCAGTAAATCATAATCATCACGCAAATAGTTTTTTATTCGCAATTTATTTTAACTTTTATTAAATTATCTATCGGATGCTTAAGGGTCGTCAGATCTCCCTTATATATAT
>NC_092214.1:52929668-53003537 GCF_043381705.1 Parasteatoda tepidariorum
TTTTTTTTTTTTTTTTTTTTTTTTCAAAATTTTTGGTCCCTAAGCCATTTTATATGAAGTTCTAAGTAGCTAAACACCCTTCTGTTAGAAAATAAAAGTATCAGTTATTGGAGCCAAGAAAAAAAGAACGAGGGAAAAAATCTTTTCATAACTGGAAAAAATTAAGTTAAAAATTAAAAATCCTAATTTTTAATTTCATTTTAATATTTAAAGCATCACATAAACAATAGGTTACAAATTTAAATAACATCATTATGAGTTTTATATATATATATATATATTTTTTTTTCAAAATATTTTGGTGTTATGGCAAGTAATGACAAATTTCTTATTCTATCCCATATGTAACTAATAGTAGCATAAGAATAAAATAACTAGAAAACTAATTAATTTAATAAATTAAAAATTTAATGAACATTTGCATATAACATTAATTTATAAAAATATCCATTTTTTTAGTATATATATATATATATATTCATTTATAAAATTTACTTTGGTCCTTTTAACTAAAGAATGTCATTGTTAGGGAGGAAAAAAAAGTAGAAAAGAGAAAATTATGAATGAAGCGTCACCAAATAAATTCTCCTATAAAACTAAGACTAAAGTGCAACCGGTAAAAATCTCATAACTATTTGGTTCATCGTACAGAAAGCTGTTTCTAGATCAGGGGTTTCCAACTTACATGAGGCCGGGGACCACAATTAAAAACACAAATCAAATGGCGAGCTGCAACTTTATCAAAATTTTATGTAAGACTCTTTTATGTTTGAAGGAACATTAAATATTACTGTCAGAGTTTTACCAAGTTGTACAAAACAAAATTATTAAATTACAAATTAAAATAAGAAGTAGATTTTTAAAAATACTTAATTGCATATTAAAAAATTCGGGTTACAATAGCTTTAATGTGCACCTATGTATTAAACAATTAATGTGCATCAGATATCTAATTGTTAAGATATAAAACTTTAAAAAGGTTGGTGTTAAAACTTACATAGTAGCACACGAAATGTTCAATGACAAAATTGTGGTTTGTACGCTGCGACCACCAGAGAATAGATATTTACATTTTAAATTTAAAATTTACAAATGTGTGTGTAAATATTTTCGTCCAAAAGGAATGGTTTTTTAGGAGAATTTCTTCCAGAAAATTTCTGATATACACATGCTAAATTATATTCACTAAACACAAAAAAAAATGAAATAGAGAAGAGCAACATACACGATTATTGTTGTATTTGAATAAATATTTTCTTGGATGCAATACCTGAGAAATAATTTTTTTTGAACCGTTGGTATGATAAATTTCACAGAAACGAAGAAATTAGGTTTTTATTAACGAGAAAAGTATTTTAAACCCATACAGATTTTTTACGAAAATTGTCCGCAAAAAAATGACAACTAATGTTTTTTAGATCGCAGATCACAAAAAAAAAAAGCTTCTCTAGCCGGATGCGGGCCACGGGCCGCTAGTTGGAAACCACTGTTCCAGATGATCCAACAACTGAATTATTTCGCGGTTTAGGCCTAAGTTTAACGGTAGTTTCATACATGACATGCAGTACTAAAAATATTTTGAATAACTGACAAAGAATCGAGGGTTCAAATTTGTTTTTTGAAATTTTGCATGGTGAGAATAATACCACAGGAATCAGTAAAATTGGAAAGTTGAAGAAATATGCACTGTTAGAAAATTTTCAGAAAAATAGTTAAATAACATTTTATTAAATTGTTATTATACCATATTCAAACAAAATAGTCAAATAACCATGAATAAAATGGTTTTCAGACTGTTGCGTTCCAGAAAAACAGTTTATTAACTGCTTTCTTAATACGGGTAAACAACCAAAACTTTATCACACCAACTAGGCCCACCTAATAAAGTTACTTAGTTCCTTGCAGTTGGATGCATTTTACAGCCGTGGGCGCTACTCCTTCAATCTCATGACAGACACAACGGAGATTCGAGTCCCCGCGTTGACACCACAGTATTTCCTCCAAACTGTTCAACACCTGAAAAGTTTTCAGTGTTCTGAATTTCCAATTGGTGATCCTGGACAATTAAAATATGATACACTCATTCGCACGTAGTACGCGGCACAATAAAGCTGCTTAAAACAAAAAAGTTTTGTATTTATCATCTTTCACGATAGGTGAAACAAACAACGACATAAATTAATGAAACCAAATTCCACGGTTCATTTGATAAAGCACAACTGAACCACAACCTAACTCCAATGTCCATTAAATAAAAGAAAGCATAGCTTCAATGTCAATTTAAATTTCTTTCTTTACGGTTTAGAAACTATGCTAGTTGTAAACAGTTAAAAATCGAATATTTTTGTAATCATGGTTTCTTAACGATACCAGTTGTAAATGGTTTTAAGATCATAAAAGTAAAAAATTTTCTTTACTGTAAACTTTACGGTTAATTGGATGGAAAGACTGCTCCCCGTTAATTTACCGTGATCTTCGAAAGAAAATTCTAAAATTCAGCAAGACTATTATTAGGAAAATTTAACTTTTTATTTCTAGGAGTATACACCGAAGAGCCATTACATTATGACCACCCTCCATCTATACAATGGGCTCGCCCAAGTTTTCATGGTTTCTCACCCAGGAACAATGTTTTCATGGGGCACATTAGGACCCATAATCCTCATAGAACAATCCCTGGCGTCTGTAAGCTACTTTAACATAGTTGCAGATCAGGTTCACATATTCATGGCAACAGTTTTTCCTGTGGGGGATGGTGTTTACCAACAGGATAATGCACCATGTCATAAGAGTCGAATCGTCATGGATTGGTTCGAGGAACATTCCAGTGACTTTCAAGTCATGTTTTGGCCCCCATATTCACCTGACCTTAATCCAATAGAGCATTTGCGGTCCTACTTGAAAAACTAAATTCGTGCTGCCACGCTACCCTCTCACAATGTGAGGGAATTGCAGGACCAGTTGGTGAGCGCTTGGTACCAGATACCTCAGACTACTTATCAGCACCTTGTGGAATCAATGCCACGGCGGGTGCTAGCAGTTTTAAGGGCTAAAGGTGGTCCTACATGTTATTAGCAGGGTGGTCATAATGTAATGGCTCTTCGGTGTACATCATTCACCAGACTAAAACATTCCCACAAACACACTTGGAGAAACAAGTAACAATGGAATAAAGTAACATTAAACTAGTAATATTAAACCCAACAACAAAAGTCAATGAATCTTAAGAACTGTAATTTTTCTCTGGCCTTACAATATGTCTCATAAATGTTACAAGAGATTGCCGGACATGTTCCAAGATGCTCAGCCTCCATCTTACAGTTAGTTATAGTTGTTTTACTCTTTCGAACCTGACGGTGTCTCAGCAAACTATTGGGCTAAATAGATCTCGTTTTAACATTAGATTTGCACATTACTGTCCTATGAGCTTCAGTCCTTGTATTTGGATGGATAACAGCACTTGTAAAATTGTCATGACGGCATAACTTTGAAAAAAATCATACGTTTGTGAAGGTTTATGAACATTTTCGTGAGAAAATTAATGAAAATAGAGCTAAGAAGAAGTGAGTGCCTTAATATAGCTATTATGTATGTCTTTTTACGTTGTTTTGAATTATAATTTGCATGATTTTGAAAGTTTATCCGTTTACTATCATCTCCTACGGTTGATACTGATGGAACAACATATGCCTCGCTCCAAAAGGGATTCCAGAATTCTTTCAAAAAAAATCTTATTTGTAATATTATCAATGCTAAAAAAAACAATGTGCATTCAAAGGAAAAATATTCTCTATAAAAATTAGAAATCAGTTTTAAAAGAGATAAAATACAATTTGGGACAAATAGTAATACAAGTGTATAAAATAACTAGCAAGGCAGCCATGACCTGTTTCTAGCCAAAAAGCAGCAACACCGTATCGTTTAGGAGACCCTGAGGTTTTTTTCCAAGATTCTCTAACTTTTATCACTAGTTTATTCAGTTAAATTAGGTTGATTGTCTTCATTCGAAATATTTTTAATTATTCTTTTTATAGAAATGCAAGAGATCTTCCTTGGTATATACTACAAAATGCCTGTACATTTTCCTGCTAATTAGTCAGCCATCTCGTTGTCACAGCGTGATGGGCTTTAAAAGATTCTGTCAAGTAGTGAAGAATCCTTCAAATGCATAAATAGGGAACTTAAAAAATATCAAGGAGTCAATTTAGATAAAAAAAAAAAAAAACACCATTCATGAAATTGAAGAGGGAGCCATTGCACAACTCACAATTTGAGAACACCCATTTAAAATAGAAAAAGTATCATTAATTGTTTTAAAAAGCTATTTGGCGATAAATTGGGTAATAAAATGAAGAGTTTGGATAGTATTAACAAAGAAAGTACCTGAATTAGCAAAATTTCCCTCTGAAAACCAAGTTGCACAATCCAATTGTGAGTGTTTTTAAATGTTAGCTGAAATAAAAGTTATAAATGTTTAAGATAAAAGAACTGTTAAAATGAAGTATTAGAGGAAAATGAATATTTATTTCATTTTTACCAAAACATACGGAGAAAAGGAAAAAGTTCAGTAGAGAGCGTAATCCAATTAGAAAAACCAAAACGTCAAGGAAAGCAGATCCTAAGTAACTGGAGAGGGAGTAGTAATACTCGAGTATACGGAAAAAGAAGCAATGCCAAAGTACTATAGAACCACGATAAAATAGTTTAGGGAGAAAGAAATGAAAAGTTGATCAGGGAACCAAACGTAGATTCCAAGCCACCTAAAGTGAAGAATGCGAGACTGATAGTACCAGTTGTAAAGAATTGTGAAAAAAATAAAACAAAGTGGATCTCTAATAGTTGCAAGAAAAGAGTCGAAAAAAGATGGAAAATTTGATAACTGGTTGGAAACAATTCGATTGTTACTGAAAGCGGCAAGAGAAGTATGGCGCGTTGACAATAAGTATCGGAGGATTAAATTGTCAAACAAGATTAGGAGAGTCGGAAAGAGCTGCTGCAAGAAGTGCCAGTCTAACATATTTGTAATACGCAACAATTAAGTCTCTGCTGTAAAAAGATTTCTAGACGAATCAGGTAATTGGGACAACTATTGGTATTATAAGATTAGAAAGAAAAGACTAATATTGCAAATGAAGTACAGATATTTAATTGAACTGCTGGACATGCAAACGATGTTGGAACCACAGGGAAAAAATTAAAAATGATCATTTTAACTAGATACTAAGCAATTTAAGGTGTAAGACACGTAACTAGAAAGTAAGGAATAAATGCTTTTAGAATTATAAAAAACTGTTTAGTAAGATGGAAAGGTGAACATTCTGAGAAATATACCTAAACACACAGTACTAAGTTTTATAATTGAAATATTAGCCGGAGAAACTCTAAGAAATATCAACACTAAAAAGGCTAAAAATTGATATATATATATATCTAGTCAAAAGGGACTAATATGACCCTCATCAGATTTCTGGGATGTAGGTCTAAAATATTAATGGATCATTAATATTTTAGTTTAATTAAATTAAATGAAATATTTTAACTTTTTTAATTACTATACCAATATTTTCCTTTGTTTACGTAATCAAGTTTCTGATCACTTTAAATTATAATAATTATAGATTTTTTTTTTAAAAAAAAGGTAAGCTGTAATACACTTTTTTAACTAATAAAACATTTCAACATTTCTTTTTTTCCTTATATTTCAGAATTTCCCAGCATTTTAAATGCCTTTTCCGTAGAACATCGATTTTGAGAAAATTTCTTTACACATTGCGAAAAAAGTTTATTATAAAATGCAGTGAAATTTTGTGTGCAGATTTTGTAATGTGTTAGCGATGCTTTGAACTAAAAGCTAAGGTCTAAGTGTAAATTTGTTATTTTTTATAGCTTTAAGTAAAACTATTTACAATTTTTCTTAAAAAATTCAATATTAAACAATATGCTTAGTTCTATTTCAACGTCTTTTTTAAATTTTTTTTTAGGATTTTAGTTTAAATCACAGCCGACCGGCCTGTGTAGGGGCCAGGGAACTGTCCTTGCATCAGAAAGGTTCTGGGTTCGAATCCCGGGCAAGGCATGGATGTTTCTTTCTCTCTATCTGTGTTCTGTGTCATTTCTCCTTTGTGTGTGAATGTGTAAATGTGACCCGCCCTATAAACGGGTTGTGGTAGTGTGACGTGGGTCACATAACCGACGCCACTCCACCGCCGTGGCTTCGCCACAGGTGCCCACTGGGTAACGAAAAGAGAGCTAGCAGTTCTGGCACTTGCTTTCTGTGGCCAATGGACAATAGTTCCAAGTGCCCACCAAGAAAAAAAAAAAAAAAAAAAAGCTTGTAATTACATTATTGATCTATAAAAAAAATATTTTATAAGTTTTTTGTAGAGCTGTTAGCGTAACACGAAAAATTCGTAATTGCTGAGCTTAAATTTGCTCATATTTTGAAAAATATTATAAATTTGTAAACATCACTTCAAGTATATAAATTTAGAACCCCTACTTACCAAAACTAAGATTAAAATTTTAATTAATCCATTTTAAAAAAAAAAACAATTGAGCCGAAACCAGTCGGATTCCTTAAGATTATAACATTTTAAAGAACTAAAAAAGATTTAAATATAAAGAAAATTATTTCTATTTCGTGATTGATTCTAATTCACAACTATTCTAAATAACGCATTTTTACCAAATGTTAATTAATTAATAAACACTTATGACTCAGATTTAAATACATATGAAAAAAATCTTCTGTCTTCAGGAAGAAAAAAAATAAATCATTTGAACTGAGTACTTTTATATTTTAATACAATACTTAAGTAACAACTGCTTCATTAAAGCAACTTCAGCGCCTAATTGAAAAATAGACAGTGAGAAGTAAAAAAGTAAAAAATGCACAAAGCTCACAATAAAAGAAAACTGTAATTGTTAATTTTACTCTTGTTTTCTTTGCTTGTTTTGTTAACTTGTTTTGTTGTAATGTCATTACAAAGAATTGAATAAATTAGCAATAAAACATTTTAATTAAGGACAGTGTGAAAAAAACTGTTTAAAGCCCATAATTTTCTAAATGAAATGATATGTAAAATAAATATAATTGCTGGTGATGCGAGAAATCTTTTTTTTCTAGAATTATATTTATATGTATATGTATATGCATCGTAATAAAGAAAAACAACAAGAAAAAGACGAAGAAAATTAAGAAAAACAATAAATTTTATTTACCGCGCATCAGCTGCAAGTAAATAGAACTCATAAAATAAGTTCAAAGTAGAGAAAATATGGAAAAAATTACAGAATTATGAAAAAGGGGAAAAAGAGAAATGATATAAATTAAAATATATCCGAAAAGAAGGAGAAAAAATAATAAAAATCCGAAGATATAATCTTTTCATCAGCTCACACGATTATATCCGCAAAAAGGAGTGCTTTCTGATACTGTATTAATGTAATCAAAGCAAGGAGCACTCAAAATATATTTTTTTGAAACAAACAGAATGGAACACATTAAGTAAAAATATCACGTAAAAACAGAAAATAAAATGTAAAAAAAAAAAAAAAAAAAAAGACAGAAAATAANAAAAAAAAAAAAAAAAAACAGAATGAAACATAGAACGAAATCTATAAAGCAAGTAGCGAATTCAAATGAACTTGCTTACATTTTTCAAGAATGATTTAAAATATTTTCATGAATTGCCTGTTTTGCACATAATTTAACCACGGGTTTGCCCGAAATGGATTCGCACATGGTAAAAATTGCACAAATAGGCTTTTTAGTAAATTTATTTACAATAATGTACTACTAACTCAATGATTTTATATTTTTATATAGAATTTAATTACTTTAGTTGGGTATCTATTGTTTTTTTTATCAAATTTTGAAAGAATTTGTCTATTTGCTTTTTTTTTGGATAAATTAACATTACTACATATTCTTTTAATTCTATTCATTTGGTTCAAAATGGTATTTAAATAGATGTTCCAATGCGGTTAAGTTCAAAATACAACAATTGAGAAAATTAATGTTTTTTGATACATTAGTTTTTTAAATTCTTGGTTTATTAATTTAATTAGAAAAGTGTATAAAGTCTTTTTTCGAGGTGTAAACTCTGCAAAAAAACAAGATATGTACAGGATGTGTAAATAAAAACGTAAGTATTTATTGGAATAATGACAGCATCTTAAAAATTTTAAGACTTATACCTTTTGGCAGCTGAAAAAGATAAGAAATTTATGTCTACTAGTATAAACGAACTTTTATTTTTCTCAATCATCACTAGATACAGTGACTAATAGAAAATAAACTGTTGGATTATTTCAAAAATTGTTTTTTACTTCAAAACTAGAGTGGTACTTTTCTTTGTTTTAGGAAAATAAAATGTTATCAACAAATGTTACCAACAAATGTTACCAACAACAGTGTTACCAACAAATATCAAAAGAAGAGGAAGAATTTATTTTTTATTTCAAAGCTTATGTAAAAAAATATTGATAAAAGGTGGACTTATTCACAATGGCTTCTGAAATTATTATACAATATATTCAGAAGCTATTAAAAAAAGGGATGTCTAACCTAGGAAAAAGTAACCAACGAGTAAATCTTTTAATAAGTAAGAAGATTATTATTTATTTCATCAAAATTTCCAAAAATCAGAAAATATCAAAAAATGGACTTAACCGCATTGGCTTCTGAGCGGCTCATATATAGGGGAGTGTCGGGTACCCCCGCCCACTGTCAATTTCATATGTATAGACTATTTTTTCAAGTCAATGGGCCATCGGACATTAATTGTTATATTAAAAAAAGATTATTTTCAAAGTTTCAAGTATTTATGCAGCTCGTAACATGGTAAACAATAGTTTTGAAAATATGCTGAATACAGTAGTCATGAAATTAAGAAAAGTTGGTTGAATGTTTCGATTAAACTTCATTTTAATACTTAAAAAAAATTCTATACATACAGTATTGAAGTATGTAGTCTTAAGTTTAATTTGCACAAAGAAAGAAGTTTATATGTGAAAAATTGGTCGAGTAATTACAAATTTACAAAAAAATTGGATTTCGGGTAGCCCCGCTCACATGAATGTCGGATATCACCGTCCAATTTTATTTCGTCGATAAATGTACGGTTGCAAGGATTATTATTTTATTGCTTCAAATTTGAATGTTATATGCATTTTTAACAACAAGTATTGTTGTCATTAAATTATTGTTAATAATGATAGAATTCACTAAAAATATATAAATGCGTAATAAATAAAATAATTTTGTGATAAAAATGATAAATGAGGTTTATCTATTGTCAATACATTGGTCATTTTCATTTACACCAGAAAAAACAGTCAAAAAACATAATTTTGGTAACTGACCTGGGCTACCCGACACATTTTCAAAAGAGCTGAAAAACATGTTTTTTTTAAATTTCCGTTTTTTTAAGTTAAACTACCTATTCTTTTTTTGGTTTATTCTTTTTGCATTATTTAATTAGATGATAAAATAATAGAAACATACAAAAATATTGATTATTACTCAATATTATACAGAAATATAAGCAATACTCCTTAAGTGGGCTGGGCTACCCGACTCTCCTCTATATATGTGTGGGGGGGAAGGCAGGAATGGTCAGGTGTCTTCGAATATGAAAATAAGATATTCTTTCAGGAAAATAAAAATAATGCATTAGCAAAGAACTTTACAAAAACATGAACGATTCACATAACAGAAAAAATTAATACAAATAATGGATTCGAGTGTTCATCTAGGAATTGGGCCTGTAGTTCTCTTTGAAGTACGTACGTCTTTTAATCTTTATTTACAAATGTCTTCTTACTCATTTTTTTGTCATGAGCGCAGGAAATGTGTCTAAAGGATTTGCCTTGCCCCTCATATCATGGATTAGCTTCAGATTACAGGGATTTGCACTATATATAGATATATATTTATACATATCAGATCATTTCACTCACTCTTTCCATTTTGATTTTGTTTAGCAGTCAAGATTTTATACTTTAATATCTTTTAAACTTTATATTAATTATTTTAGAGATTACGATTCCTCCTCGCTCATCAACACTTAAACAGCTCGCTCAGTTCTTTTTAAACTTGCTCGCAATCTGAGATTGATTACCGATAAAGCAGCATAAAATCAAGATGATGGAATAGAATAATATACGTTTTAAAAAAAATGCGAATTTACAATTTATTGGCTCCAAAACGAAATAGAAATTTAAACATTGAAAAGCGTATTGTTTTTATCTTCAGATGCAAGATAGAGTGGTTTCAAAAAATTATTATTTAATTTCTGATCTTTCTCAGCAAAACTAAATTATGCAACCTAAAAAAGAAACTTCAACTTTATCTTCCAGTAAGATAAAATGTAATGTTCTCTTTCTTATATTATACGAAAGGTTATACCTCCTACTCGCTATCGCTCAGCAACCCTTGAAATTGCTTGCGGCGTTATTTTTCTTTTTATATTACTTCTCGCTCATATCATTTGCCTTAAAATTAAAATAATATAAAATTCTAAAAATGTCAACATAAAATTATAATTATATACACATGTTTATAAGCCAAGGATCGAAATTAAATTCAAGGAAGATCTAGCTCGAATCAATTTTCCTTTATTTATTCTTTTAACTTATCTTCGACATTAACTAAGTTGAAATTATTAAATACAACAGCAACCTGGAAAAAAAGTCAAAACAAGTTCAGATAAAAAAAATTAAATTTAAATCAAAAAGCTAAATTCAAATCGAACAATTTAGAAGTTAAATTTACTCCTTTAATTTTTACCCGGTTTATATAAATACTAACACCGAGCCCCCTGTTTAAAATAATCCGCTTTCTTTTATATGAAAGGAAAATATTTGACTTTGGTTCTGTCAAAAAGCCAAAAAAAATTCTCATTTTTTTTCGGGATAGTATGAAAAACATCAAAATTTTAAAACCTCGTAACTCCGGAATTAATTGAAAATTTAAAACAAAAGGTCAAAAGTTTTATTTTCATCTTCAACCATAAGAATATGCGACTGGAAAAAATATATAATTTCACAGCAATTATTTTTTCCCTTTAAATCGAAAATTCTAACAATTTGCCAAGATAAACTATTTTATTACTTATAAACTAATAGGAAATTTGACCAAGGTAATATAAGCTACTGATTTCAAGGAACTACTGCAAAACAATCAAAATTTCTGTGAAACAGTAGTGACGGAAGCAGTAACTTTTTTAATTAAAGAGAATATTCTTTGAGCTATCGAAATTGGCTGAAACATAGAACTTTTAGCTAAGATCAAATTTGATATTCCTTACTCTAATAGGAAACATGAACAGCATCGTGTCTATCTATTCTTGAATCCATTAAAAATCATACTAAATTCAAAACTATTATTTTAATGAATCGCGAAAGGTATCAAATTTTGTTATTGAAATTTTCCAGGAATCGTTAAAAGCTTGAGGCCTAAAACTAGTTATATAGACGCCGAGGTTCTATTTATATAACATGTATTATGATTCTTGTCCATACTCTTCCACATTTTGTTAAGTATTGCCACTCCAATATCACTTCAAGCATTTGCGCAACGAAAAGTTTTAACTTTACTAATTAAACTGCATAGTGCACTCAATTTTCAATAAAAAGAATATCTCACATAATTTAAAACTCGAGGCATTGTTAATGAAATATTTACATAGAAAAAACACATTTTACTTTAAAAAAAAAATATTGGCTCTTATTGATTTTATTGTAACCACTAGATAAAAGAAGAATAAGATCTTAAATTCACTTACTGAAACCGATTCAAAACTTGTTCTAGGACTAAAGAATTAAGTCATGTTTGTTTTTATTTCGAATTTTTGTATTTATTAAATATGAGGCCAAGGAAATGTGAAATTCCAGGCTCCATTCGAGAGAAGATAATATGCTTCCGTAAAATAGGAAAAAGTTATTGGGCTATTGGAAAGTAGTTGAAATTGAGCTTTGCAACGTTCCATTATTAAAAAAGTGGTAGAAACAGGATCCACGAAAAATAAACCTATATCTGGGAGCCAAGTCAAAGTAAATAACAGGGAAATGAGTTATGTTGTTAAAATGGCATTAAAAAATCCAACTCAAAGTGCTCAAACGTTAGCCAAAATCTTTGTGTCAGCTTCTGGCAAATCAGTGACACCACAAACTGTAAGAAATGTTTTCCATACAAAAGGTCTGCGGGGTAGAAAGTCAAGAAAAAAAAACATTTATTAGTGAGGTTAATAGGAAAAGGAGACTTGAGTTTGCTCCCCCCTATCGAAATAAGCCAATGGAGTTCTGGAAACAAGTTATTTTTTTCTGATGAGTGTAAGTTTGAAATATTTCGACAAAGAATCATTCTAACAGTTTGGAGGAAAAAAGGTACTGCTCTTGATCAGAAAAATATGTTGTCAACAATTAAACGTGGTGGAGGAAATGTGATGGTTTGGGGCTGTATGGAGCATAACGGGGTTAGGAATTCGGGAATTATTAATGATACGATGATAGCTCTGTCTTACGTAAAGGTGTTGCGTCGTAACCTGAGAAGCAGTGCTAGAAAATTAGGCCTCCAAAGCACTCATATAACCCAGCAAGGTAATAATTCTAAACATTCCGCGAATGTAACAAGAGAAACGTTGCTTTATAATGCACCAAGAAGGCTACGCACTCCCCCACAATCTCCTGAGCTAAACTCGTCCCTCAGTAGACTGATCGTAAAGACACGGTTCCCAGTAGAACACCGAAGTCAAGCATCACTGGATGCGGTCAGTAAGCGGGTGGGTGACCACTTTGATTACTCTGCGTAGGAGACCGAGGGTAGGCGGTATCGGTCCTCGTTAAACTGTTCTACTGCAAAGTGCTCGACTTCGAGTGTACGTCTACCAAAGCACGGGAACCATCTACTTTGCAGACTATTATCCGAAGACATGTCTTCTGATCAACCTCAAGGATGTTTCCCAGTCCGTCGCCAATAGCCAATTGTGCAGCTCTAGCGGCGTAAATAAAGTGTCTACCTACCTGATCTGAACCCAATAGAAAATCTGTGGCTCCCTCTAGAGCAATAAGTAAGAAATAACCACATTATGGGTAGAAATTCTGAATTAATTCGTTTCTAGAATAATGTTTCACTAGATATCACCAACGAGTTAATGGAGTCCATCCCACGAAGATTAGAGGCAGTCATTAAGGCCATACAAGATGTTAAAAAGCAAATAACCATTAATGCAAAATATTATTATTTGTTTCTCAAAGTGTGCTAACACTTTTTTGCAAAAAAATATTAATGTTTCTTGTTTGAAATTATGTTAAAGCAAGTGTGCTTTTTATTTTCATTTACATTAGTTCTTACTGCGATGAAGATAAATAAAATCATAGTTTGGGTTAGGCTGGTTGACTTGTCTTATAAGAATTTCAAATTAGCTTAGTGTGCTAATATTTTTTTTGTCAACTGTATATTATTTATCGATCTTTTGCATGGCATGAAATATTTGTGAAGTAAATTAAGAAGTTAAATTGTTTCTGTTTTAATTTTTATTTCTTTGCAATCTTTAATGCGATTTAAAATATTTAAAAAGTAAATAAAGGAATTAAATTACAGTTCTAATGTTACTTTGAACTAAACACGGACACACGTAGGCATATTCCATTATTTTAGATGCAATTGCTTTTCAAGATATATCGCTTTGAATGCACCAACATACATTTTATAGTCATAAGATTTGGTAAAGTTCACAAGCAAGGGCTATTCATTATTAGATAATGTTAAGATTGGAACATGGAGAAAATAATTCTAGCAAAGTTACCATATTTTAAAAAAGAGGTAATTAAACCGAATTTTTCGGTATTTTAACAACTCATTTAGTAATTTTTCCATTCATCATGGTAAAGGTTTTCAGGAAATTCTGATTTTCAAAATTATAATTATTGTTACTACACTTTTAGTAAAAATGCAAAACTGAAAAGTAGATTTAACAAAACTGGTTTTCATGCCATGAACGAAAGTTCATTTTACCACTTTTTTTTCTTTTGGTAATTTTAATATTTTCATGTACATGTGCTTTTTACCAAATGAAATATCAAAAGACTTTACAATCTGTTTAAACTTCAGTGGATGATTTAAATGGTTGATAGAAATTGGGTAAAGGTTAATTATTTATTTTCTTAATACATTTCTCATTTCTAACAGGTCCCGCAGTGAACTGATCGTTAAGAGACGGTTCCCAGCGGATCCCCAAGGTCAAGCATCACTGGCTGTGATCAATGTGGGTGACCACTTGGATCAGTCTGCGTAGGGACCGAGGGTGTGCGGTATTGGTCCACGTTAAACTATGCTGCCGTAAAGTGCTCGACTTCGCGTGCTGGTCGTTGGGCTACCAAAGCGGGGGTGCCATCTCCTTTGCAGAGTATCAAAATTGTGATGGCATGTCTACGAATAATCCTCAGGGATGTTTCCCAGACCGTCGCCAATAGCCCATTGTGCAGCTCTAGTGCGACGTGAATGAACTACAACAAAAAACATTTCTAACAGAGGAGAAATTAATTTAAAGGTAGCTTTCAAGTGCTATTAAGATACAAAATTCAGTCACATAAAGCTATGGTACCTGTTTTATGCATCTTTTAGGAGCAGATGGAGGGATTTATTTATTTATTTACATCTTTGTTAATACAAAGATAGACTTAGCTCTCATTCATTAAAAAAGATAGCACACGCTGCTAAAAAATAGTAAAAACAATTATCCAGCGTTATAGCGGTATTTGCACAATGGACTATTGCCCACGGTCTGAAAAAAAACCCCGAGGATGATCCGAAGACATGCCATCACAATTGTGATCCTCTGCAGAGGGGATGGCACCCCCACTTCGATAGACCTGCACGTGAAGTCGAGCACTTTAAGGTAGAGCAGTTTAACGAAGACCAATACCGCACACCCTCGGTCCCTACGCGGACTGATCCAAGTGGTCACCCACCCGTACACTGATCACCGCCGGTGATGCTTGACTTTCTCCGGAGATGTAAGACCACTTCCTCAATTTAGACATAGATCTGAAGGGGAGGGAAATTTTCTTCAGATCCCCGTACTTATGATACCACCACACGGCTTTCGATTCTACAGATATCACTCATACGTATACCGCATTTACTCGGTGGGTCTTACCGGAGTCGAGGATAGAAACCCTTGGAAGTCCAGACCGAATTCCGGTTCTCTAAATACTCGGTTACAGCGGCCCTTAATGCAAGTGATGCTGTTGTTGTTGCTGTTAATTTACGTCGCACTAGAGCTGCACAATGGGCTATTTTCGACGGTCTGAGAAACATCCCGGAGGATGATCCGAAGACATGCCATCACAGTTTTGATCCTCTGCGGAGGGGATGGCACCCCCCCCCTTTGGTAGCCCGACGACCTGCGCGTGAAGTCGAGCACTTTACGGTAGCACAGTTTAACGAGGACCAATACCGCACACTCTCTGTCCCTGCGGCAAATGATGCAACCAAGCCGTATTGTGATCTTCAAAGTTGAAGGTTACTGTCCTTCCATCATACGCTGTGAAACGTTGATGTAACGGGGTCAATCTTTGTGCTGTCTTTCTCAGGTTTGTGCTATATGTTCTGCAATTTGACACCAGACAAACCATTCTTTGTATTAAAAGCACAAACCTGCTTATGCGTCGAAATCAAATGTATTTATTTATTCTTTTACTTCCAGGCATATGTCCCGCAGTGAACTGATCGTTAAGACATGGTTCCCAGCAGATCTCCGAAGCCAAGCATCACTGGCAACGGTCAGTGTGCGGGTGGGTGACCACTTGGATCAGTATGCGTAGGGACCGAGGATGTGCGGTATTGTCCTCGTTAAACTGTGCTACCGTAAAGTGTTCGACTTCGAGCGCAGGTCGTCGGGCTACCAAAGCAGGTTTGCCATCCCCTCCGCAGAGGATCAAAATTGTGATAGCATGTCTTCGGATCATTCTCCGGGATGTCTCCCAGACCGTCGCCAATAGCCCATTGGGCAGCTCTAGTGCGACGTAAATTAACAACAACAATAACAACAACTAACTAATTATTTTTTATTTATTGTTGCACCTACAGATACAAGCTTGTTTATTCATTACAAAACACGATTTATCATAAGTTCTTTTCAAGTTGAAGAACAATGAGTTGAAGTTAGAAGGACATCTCAAAGGAGGAAGGGGTTCGAATCCTGCGATATCCCTGGGTATATTTTTGTTATATACTTCTCTATTTTGCGCTATCTATTTTTTGACATGACAGGGGCTTATAAGTCGAACTTTGTAATGAGCATACGTATGTGTAACAATAAGCAAATAAATATAAATAAATAGATGCATTCAGTCTTGTGGTGGGGTTCAAATCCGCTTATTAATCCGGATATTAGGGCAGCCTACCGTATAGCATATAAATTATTGGTTTAGCTCTCTGCCTTGTAAAGGCATTATTTTATTTATAAATACGTATTTTCAATAGATTCAATAGTTAGGAGATGCCAGCAAACAGTTAACCAACCGAAAACAACGTAGAAAAATGTTTACTAAATAAAATAGAAGCTATGAAACTGAACATTATTGCGTTTTCCCGAATTATACTAGCACTTTTAAAATTACTCCGTTCGGTAAAATGACCAAGTTTAACCACATTTAATGTGAAACAGATTGTTAATAAAGACATATTTTATATTTTATTTTACCAAAAGTCATTACAAAAACTTTATTATAAAAATTACCGTACTCTTGGTGTTCCCATAGAACCAAAAACACAAGAAATTTTTCCATATTCTGGTAGTTTAAACTATTTTTTTTTCTGTATGCCTTGGTTTCCTTAATATTAAAACAAACAAATGTTTAAAAAAACTAAAATATTGCAATTATTAAAAATTTATTAAAAAAACTTTTTTTTTAATGGCGGGCACTTGGGATGTATTGTCCCATTGGCCATGAGTGCCAGAACTGCTTCTCTCTTCTCGTTACCCAGTGGGCACCTGTGGCGAAGTCACGGCGGTGGAGCATCGTCGCCCACGCCACACAACCACGAACCCGTTTATAGGGCGGGTCACATTCACACAATCACGCGAAGGAGAAAGGGCATAGAACACAGAGAGAAAGAAACATCCATGCCCTGGGCGGCATTCGAACCCGCAACCATCGGCTCCGCAGTCAAGCACGCTAACCACTCGGTCACCTGGTCGGCATTAAAAAAACTAAATAGACATGTTTTCCTACTTATTGAATTGATTTTTTTTTATTTATACAAATAAATTATGATTTCGTAAATTAAAGTTTAAACTTTGAAAAAATATTTTCGGCTGAAATATTAATTAATTAAAATGATATATTTGAAAATAAAACCAATGAGTTTTCAAAAACATTTACGAACTAACATTCATTGTTAAAACTAATCAGAGATTTCTTTTTTAAAAAAAAATATTATAAAACTTTGTTCGAAAAATTGACCATCAGCAGTTTTCACTTGCGAAATGGACTACGAATATGTATTTTCTTTAAAACAGAAACTTTATCAAAATGAAATAAAAAAAGTTTGAATGGGTGGGAACACTAGGTTTATAACACGAATGACTTATTTTTTCGAAATGCTTTCGGAAAAGGGCAATTCTCCTGTCAGTGATTCCTTTTTTTATACCGTTGAAAAATCTTAATGCCAACTCTTTCAATATATTTGGCATTTGTCAACCGTCAAAACACTGACAGTTTTTCGATTACTTTTTCTTTTTACATTATGTTGTTAAAACTTTTGAACTTCCTGTACTGATTCGTATTTTTATTCCATCTGGTTTTATTTTGCCTTTAAGCCACATGAGAGCTGAAATACCAATAAAAACGATTTTATAAGAAACTACATTTTACCGCAAAGTGAATGCTGACAAATAAACTTGGAAAGTCTCAGTGTTATTATATGTTTTTGAAACTAATCCAAATCCTTTCTCAGAACTGGTGTTTCTTTAAATTGATCAACATCCTCTATCAGAAAACATTTACAGAAAGTGTTCTCAAATACCACTGTAGAATGAGTAAAAGTTTCTAATTTTGTCGGTTCTCTAATGCGTGAGTATATTTTTAGCAAAAAAGGTTCAATGATCGTAAAACTGAATTGTGTATTACTCTATGTCAGGGGTGGTCAAGCTCCTTGATAGTAGAGCCATTTTTCAAAATTTAAAATTTTTCGTGAGCCGCAATTAAATACGTATTTAAAAGGTATGCAAAAAAGGTATTTAAATTTTTTTTTACATAAATTATATTTATTGAGAACATATAAGTAAAAGTACAAAATATGTGCATTGAATTTAAATATTAAAAATTAAACACATTTATTTTACTTCTCTTGATAATTCTTTAAAATTTGGTGAATAATTGATGACATCACTTCTCAATAATTCTTTGAGATGCAGGTTTGTTAATGCTGATCAGTTTGTGGATTTCACGAATTTCAAAGTGGAATAAAATGATTCATATAAGTACGTTGCTCCGAATATTGAAATAATTCTACAGTCAGCCATTTTTAATTCAAGATACTTCGATTCTGGTACAAATTTCCAAAATTCAGTAATCGACGTCGACTTATATTTTAATTGTAGAGCTTGATCTTCTTGTATCTATATTAATTCTAATTCTCCAGATGCTTTTTGTGTCATACTTATATTGGAAATGGAAAACTAACCTTGAATTAAACAACGTTGCACCTAGTCTATCATAATTGTTCTCAGTAATTTAAAAGACATTTTGAAACACATATGGAACGATAAAAAAATTTTAAAACATAATAGCACAAAAATTTAAAATGAATTTAGGCACATTTATCGAGAGCCACAAATGATCCCTGAATGAGACGCAGGTTGGTCACCTCTGCTATATATAGTTACTACTCAATAGTAACAATGCTTGCATCAGCTAAAATTTAACAGGTTTCTGAATATTATGTCGTTGTTTTTTTCACCGAACAAGGGGAGCCCGCGTGCATTAGTGGCCTGAAAATTTCTTTTCACGAATTTTAATTAACGAACGTAATTATTCTGTAGTAAAAAGGGGAACACGGCATTTACTCACTGGATTAATTTGGGCTTCCATGATCGAGCGGCATCATCTGCCAAACACCGTGCAAAGCGTGGAGGTTGCAGGTTTGTATCCCACTGTTACCCTGGATGTGTGTTCGTGTTGTCTTTCTGAGCAATGTGCTATATGTCATTCTATTTGATAAAGGTTTAGTTGAACTCACAAGCCTGAAAATGTAATTCCAATAAAGCAAACCAAAACCCCTGGATTAATTGATATTAAGTGACTATAAAGTCTTGTTACATGTTACGAAAAAGAAATATACTGGGAAGTATTAATTATGTAAATATTGCTTCTACTTTTCATAGTATTTCATAAATTCATCAGTAAAATCCAAAATATAGAAATCACGCATCATATTATTCGATAAATAATTAGTCTAGCATTGCTAAGATATCTAACAATGAAAATGATTTCATAGCATTCAGTTCAATACAATACAATATATATATCTAGTGCGACGTAAATTAACAACAACAACTTCACTGTAGTGATAATGTGCAGCAAAGGAATATTTGAAACCTTCAACCTTGAATGGTTTGGTTAAATTATCAGTTTTCCGTCATCAAAGGGGCCGTAGTAGCCCAGTGGTAAGAAAATCGAACTCCGGTCTGGAGGGTCCTGGGACCAGATATAAGACCCACTGAGTACATGCTCGTAAAATATGTGGAATGAAAAAGCCCTGTGGTCGGTCACTGACCATGTGTACAAGGATCTGTATAGAATTTCCTTTCCTTTCAGATCTATGTCTAAATTGACGAAGTGATCACACAAATTGTGATTACATGTCCTTAGATCATTCCCATAGATGTTTCCCAAAACGTCGCCTATAGATCACTGTGCAGCTCTAGTTCGACGTAAATAAAGTCCCTACCTAAGTAGGTAGGTAGGTACTTTATTTACGTCACACTAGAGCAGCACAATAGGCTATTGGCGACGGTCGTGGAAACATCCTTGAGGATGATCCGAAGACATGTCATCACAATTTTGATCGTCTGCAGAGGGGATGGCACCCCCGCTTCGGTAGCCCAACGACCTGCGCGTGAAGTCGAGCACTTTACGGTAGCACAGTTTAACGAGGACCAATACCACACGGCCTCGGTCTCTACGCAGACTGATCCAAGTGGTCACCCACCCGCACACTGACCGCAGCCAGTGATGCTTGACTTCGGTGATCTGCTGGGAACCGTGTCTTAACGATCAGTCCACTGCGGGACGGTGATCAGCTGGGAACCGTGTCTGAATGATCAGTCCACTGCGAGACATTTATTTATTGTAAACGTGACATTAAAGCTACGTTAACAGATTATTGTAAACTGTTCGGGATATATCCTTAATGATGAACCGAAGGCAATATAAGTAGATGCAAACACTTTAACCACGATTTATTTCATATGAATACTCTGAACCACTAAGACACCACAACTGAAAATCGCATTATTTATAATAATAAATGTATTTATTCATTTATTGGTAAAGCATATAATTTGTGGCTTGTGCACTTAAGGTTTAAAAACCTTTTTCAAGTGGAAGGACAAATAGCACAAGTCAAACAAAGACAGTACGGAGATACATCCAGGGTAAAAGCGGGACTCGAACCCACTACTTTCACGCTTCGCACAGCGTTTGGTGGGAGAGACTGCTGTGCCGTGATGGCCTTAAGAAAAATGCAGAAAGCAAATAATCTCTTTACTTAAGGAGAAAATTACGAACGGATGTTAGAATAAGAAATAAAAACTTTCTAATAAAATATATCAGTAGATCATGNTGTTAAGGTAAATGCATAAGAAATTCTTTCGTTTGACGTTCGTTTCGCTAAACGAAGATTACCTTCGAGTTGACTATGAGTTGTGCTAGTATTGCTGCTGTAAAGAACCTGTTCACATTTACACATTCACATTATATTTTCACATTTACACCTGTTTTTAGTCCAAAACGCGTGTTTTTTGAGTTGTGCCACTATTGCAGCCCCATGAGCGAAATATATATATTAATATACCGAGCATTTCCATTTAAAATACAATTATTACAATTAAAATGGTAGTTTAGGAATATTATTTATATTAAGATAACAATATGTTACAAATAACAATACGTTTAACAAAAAATTTTTTGCTAACTAACACAATTAATAAATTAATATCTATAATCTGGAACTGTGACTATATTTAATATATTTGAACTATGACTATAGTTCTTTAATATACAATATTTCTTTTTGTATGTACAACAACACCAACTTATGCATAAGTATTGAATATAATGAAGACATGCAAGCAATTGCATGAAGAAGAAAATTCTGGCTAAGTTACCGTAATAATGATAAAGACATTTCTGGTAAAAAAAAATACATAATTTTGGTAATAAAACCAAAACATACAATATTTAAACCATTCATATGGTAACGGTTTCTGTTCATATGCAAACGGTTTACCGGAAATTCTCGCGTTTCAAATTATAGTTCTTATTACCATACATTTAATAAAAATACGAAACTAAAAAGTTAGATTAACCTAATAAATGTTTTTTTTATGCCATATTCTAACGTATAATAAAATTTCCAAATTTTGCCACATTTTTCCACATTTCCAATTTTAACGCATATTATAAAACGATATTTTCTTGTTTTTTTTAATGAAATCATTACCAAAGCATTTCGGTAAAAACTATTATGCTTTTTGGTACTCCTATAGAGATGGAAGCTAGGTAAATTTAATCATGTTAGGGATATCAAAATTAGCACTTTTTAATTTTCTATTTAAAGATACAGTGGTTGGATTACTTAATAATAATAAATGAGAATCGATGTTTAAGAAAGATCTTTTTGGGAAAGATAAAAGGAAGAAGTGTTGGAAGACCCAGAATGCGATGGCTTGAAGAAGTTGAGCTTGACCTAAAAATTATGAATGCAAAAATTATAAAAGAAAACTTATGATCGAGAAGTTCGGTGATGTATGGTGAAGATCCTTAGTGCGTTGTAGTGCTAAGAAGTAAGTAATGTTATATTCTTGTTTAATTTTTAAAAAAACATGCAAGCAGTTTTTTTTCTCAAAATGCATGATTAATAATTTTATTGGGAAATTGGCGTCAATAAAAGTTATTTTTAACCGTAATTAGAATAAATTAACAGGAATTCAAGGTCTGAGAACAATTGACTTTTTAAGTAGGAAATTTCTTAGCGAAAAAGCTTAAGATTAATTTCTAGCATTAAAATAAAATTATAAACTTTTTAGCAAAGTACACTCAAAAACTTCAAAAGTCTAAGCCACAAAAGTAAGAATACATTTTTTGTGAGGTTAACAGAGCTTATTTGATTAATGGACAGCCGTGATGAATCAAAAAGAAAATACCAAAAAGAAGAAGAAAAAGTAAGAGAACTTCGTTACCATTTTTACGTTAAGTTGAATAATTTAAAATGGAGGAATAAAATAAAAAAGATTCTTGATCAAAGGCTTAAAAGTAGTTTCATTTACTTTCAAGTTCGCCTTTTTTTAAAAAAAAAAAAAGTTTGAAAGAGATGCTAATTTAAAATTACACAATCGAATTTGAAATTTTTTATACATTGATTATATTTATTTAATAACTTTTTTTAAGACTGAAAATGAGTTTTTTTTTCAATTTAATTTGATCTATATAAGTTTCAAACACCAATTACGATATGTTATAATTCTTAATATCTCATATTTTTAAAAAAAATCACCTGGGCATTGTACCAAATATATAAATTTATTATACTAATTCTTAAATAATTATGCATTTACTTATAATAAAGTATTTATTTAATTATAATGAAATTTATTTATCTAACTTGTCTATGTTATCTTTTTTGTCTGTTATAGTGTTAGATAAAACTAAAAACTGTTTTCCTTTTTTTCTTCAAGTTAAGCAAAATTAGCTTTCTTTTTTTTGCTACTTTTAAATTCGTTTTGAGCGTTAGAGTTGGCCTATTTTTTGTATAACAAAACAAGACGCGTTAACGTTATATAAATGTTATTGTTGCAATAAATCCTCATATACATTATCTGATGTGTCCTAGAAAAGAGTGCATTATGTTAAGTAACATTTATATATTTTTATATTTATTGTTTTTCTGACGTGAAATGACAATTTCTTTACAAATGAAACAAATTGCCTAAGTTTTAAGAAATAATTTAAATAACTTTTCATATCTTGAAGTTTCGAGCTTTTTTTTTTTTTTTTTTTTTAAATGTACATTTCTATTAAGATAACAAATACTATTAGGCCTACAATTTATGAACAAAAGAAAATATTTTTCATCCATAAGCACTGCAAATATTATTTAGGCAATTTCTCAAACACCTTTTTCCTTTTGCACTTTCGGTGCATCATTCATAAAATCCTTTTTACCGTAAAATCGATTTTTACAGTAAAAAATTATGCCTTAATTTTTACATTAGTAATTATTATTTATTATTTACATTAGTATTTATTATTAGTATTTATTATTTACTATTTACATTAGTATTTATTATTAGTATTTATTAATTATTATTTACATTAGTATTTATTATTAGTATTTATTATTTATTATTTACATTAGTATTTATTATTACTATTTATAATTAGGGGATTTAGTTATTTTGCTGTAATTATTGTTTTAAGAATGACGGTAATTCAGATTTTTTGTTCCGTAATATGTTCCGATAAAAATGGACTTTTCTGAAAAATGTACAGGCACCATGAGTACCGATACTTTTAGCAGTAAAAATTTAGGGTATGCTAAAAAAACTTATTTTGATCAGAGGATTACAAAATGATATTATTAACTTTCAACAAGCCATTTGGCGTAAGAAAAAGGGGAAAGCATCCACTCAGATGGCTTGATGGCATAGAAAATGATTTAAAAATATTGAAATTAACTAATTAGGAAAAAAGCATCTGATAGACACTGATGGAATAAAAACTCGTTAGGACTGTTCCGGGCTGTAGTGCCAAGAAGAAGAAGATCATTAATGAATAAAACATATTCATACATAAGAATGGGCTGTTTTTTTCAAAAGTAAAGCAAAATGTGAATAATTTTCAGTTTTTAATGCTATTAATTCATAGCGCATACATTCAATTCAGTTATACTTTATTAGACAACTTTAAAATTCGTGTTAAGAAATTTAAAATCTCAAATGGTGCTGTTTATAAACACTGGTATTGCATTCACAACAGATTTCTTTCTTCAATCCACATGTTTGCGTTCGAAAAATCTATCGAATCATTTTATTTATTTATTTTTTTCAATCATTTTCCCTATTGATTTCTTGCGAAAACTTCTCCCGAGTGCAAGGAGGATATTATTTTTCCTTTTGGTTCTTTTCATCTGTAAAATTATTCGTAAATAAAAATTATTTTTAAGCATAAAATTCTGTTGATGTGTTTTGAAATTTTCTTCTGGAAAAAGTTTTCATACGGATATCGTATTTGAAAATGGAATTCTTCAAAAGTTTTGAACTCTTGAAATTAGTATAGTCGTACAATTTTATTTTCTTATTTACAGAGCATCTCAACGCTATTGATCTAACAAAAATTGCAGAAGTTTGAGAAGCAGAGAAAATGCATACCTCTTACAATATTTAATAAAGTTTTTCGAATTTCGTGCTTAATCTATTGAATTTAATATAGTCTTCGACAGTATTTTCATTATAATATAATATTCAAGTTTATTGAAAAACGTGTCTTAAAAATTCTTCGCCATAACAGTTACGAGGAATTGAAATATAAGTAAAATAATATACCCGTATTATAATGTTCACTTAGATTAATAATTTTGAAGATGAAAGTAATTAAGATTCAATATGGGCTTCATTACGTGAATTCTATAGATTTTAAATTAATTTCTGTTATTTTATAGTGTCCTAGGTAGATAAATGGAGAGAAAAAAATATGAAAATCTTTTAAATGTTTTAAACTCTTGAAAAATACGATTGCGGTTTCAATTTTATTTTCTTATTAAATAGTGAATCTTAATGCTACGATTAAAAAAAATTGCGAAAGTTTGAACATCAGAAAAAAAGCAAGCCACTTATTATATGTAACACTAAACATACCAACACTTTACTATACAATACGATGTACAATAACAGGTCTCTTGACCGGTTATGGAAAATTTAGTATTTTTTTTAAATTTGTACTTAATTTATTACATTTAATATGGTATTATTCCGCTGTATTTTCGCCATAATATTACATTCAATTTTATCAAATAAAATGACATAACATCTAAGACATAAGAATTACATTTTATCAGAAGAAGTACGGGTTTGAATTCATAACTTCGTGAAAAGACATCATGTTTAATGTTAAACGTTATTTGCTTATTATGTTTCGCTAATTATACAGTTTGATTATTTCAGTGAACTTAATTAATTCAATCGTAATAAATGCATTATTCTACTTGAGTGAAATTCAAGGAAAATAATTTTCGTTTTCCGTTATTACAAGTTTAAAGAGGTGATAAACAAATGGTATTGACGAATAAATGAAATATCAGTTAAATTATATACAAGTATTATAATATTTACTAAGATTGATAATTCAAAAGGTGAATGCATAGAAATGGAATTAAAATTCAATATAGTTTCATTACGCAAATTGTATAAATTTCAAATTATTTTTATAATTGCATATTGTTTCAAAAAAAGTTCAAAAGACTGATCAACTGTCAACTGCTAAAGTTCAAAACACAGATTAAATATAAATTAGTATTTATTGTGAAAAAAAATTATGTTTTCTTATATTTCAGTATGTAGTGCTTAATATAAGCACTATAATATAAGCAACATATAGTGCTTAATAGTGCTTAATATAGTGCTACATAGTGCTTAATACGAGTATAAGCAACATATATTTTTGTTGGATACTCTCACATGTCGGCATTCTTGGAAATGACCTTGTTGATATCATAGCTAAAACTACTCAAAACTTAAGCAGTAATCTCTTGACATGTTTGGACCTCAAACACTTGTAAATCTTCAGTTCATCAGGCCTGGAAAAATCATTGGAATACGCAAAATAATAATAAATTACATGAAATTTATCCTAATCTTAAAATTGTAAGACATTAACTGTTGATTGCAAAACCCAGACTTTAATTAATAGACTACGTATCGGTCATACTCGTTTTACGCAAGTGCATTTACTGGTAGACGAACCTACACCCAGCTGTACTCTATGTCAAGTTGACATTTCAATTAAACACATATTAACAAACTGCAGGCGATTCAAGTATTTGAGGAAGAAACTTTTCGGCAGATTTAATCCCGATATTTCATCCCTACTTAGTGACCCTATACATCACAATCTAATCAAGTTCATCAAAACAATATTACTGTGTTCACTAATTTAAGTAAAAGTGTATTTCTTTTATCTAGTGACTGGCGCAGTATAGCCACTCCTGGCTCTTGTGCCATTAAACTTTAACCAACCAACCAACTTAATATAAGCAAGCGTTAGAAACCATTTATTTTATATTAAAACTTTCAACGAATTTAAATATTTAATAATATTTCGATGAAAAATTACTTATTTATTGCTTATTATTAAAAATAATTCTTATCATATAAAGTTATTAACGGTAGATAGTTGAAATTGCGAGCTTGACGCGATTATAAAAGTTGGAGCCAACAAAAAAATGATGGGGCACTATTGTCGCCAAAACCAAAACGAGGCTTTTATGTCTGCAGAAAATAAAACTATTCAAAACAAAAGCAAGCATTCTGATAATGAAAATAATTTTTAATCCCGTGTAAACGCATTAATATTAAAAGATAACAAGCCTTATTGTTACTAAAATACTTGATTACAAATTAATATTTTACTTAATTTGGATTAAACACAGCTGAAAGTGAAAAGATAAATAATAGAAAATGTGAGCTTTTTTGCTTCATATATTGCCAAATATATCATATGCTAAGAATGTCATATGCGTTTAGAACGAATTTGCCAACTTTTTCTTTTACTATTCATTGCAAAAATACGTTTTCGATAGGACGTGATATCCCAGAGTGGAAGTTACGATTAGAGTTGAGCAAAACGAATCATTCAAGTGATTAAAATCAATCGAATCAGTAAATTGAATCACTTACTGATTCGAATCAGCGAGTGTTTTGACAATGAAATTGGTAAAAATTATATAAATTGATTTATCTATAATAAAAATGACTTTCAAATATATATATTCTTATTTGTTTAATTTTGACACGAATCAGGCGCAAAAAAGTTAAGATTAGCTTGAGAATTACAATAATTAAGATTAGACCCTGTTCGATGTGTTCAACAACCTGAATTGCTTTCGTATTTTCTTTCGAGTGGCTTCGCAAGCCGGAAAAACCAAACCAAACCAAGCAAAAAACCAAAATTTTTTAAACATCTATAAATTCGTGAAATTTAATTTTTAATGCAATTTGTATCTTCGATTTTTAAGGAAAAGATAAGGAAAAATTTTTAAACTTCTAAGCTTTCGAAAGTTTGAGAAATCTTTTTGAATGTTAATGAAGTAGGGGAGTGTCGGATTCCCCCACCCACAGTCAATTTCATATGTATAGAATATTTTTTCAAGTCAACGGGCCATCGGACATTAATTGTTATATTAAAAGAAGATTATTTTCAAAGTTTCAAGTATTTATGGAGATGGTAACATAGTAAACAATAGTTTTGAAATTATGTTGAATACAGTAGTCATGAAATTAAGAAAAATTGGTTGAATGTTTCGATTAAACTTCANGATTATTTTCAAAGTTTCAAGTATTTATGCAGATGGTAACATGGTAAACAATAGATTTGAAATTATGTTGAATACAGTAGTCATGAAATTAAGAAAAATTGGTTGAATGTTTCGATTAAACTTCATTTTAATGCTAAAAAAATAATTTTTTCTATACATACAGCATTAAAGTATGTAGTCGTAAGTATAATTTGCACAAAGAAAGAAGTTTATATGTGAAAAATTGTTCGAGTAATTACAAATTTACAAAACAGTTGGATTTCGGGTAGCCCCGCTCACATGAATGTCGAGTATCACAGCCAAATTTTATTTCGTCGATAAATGTACGGTTGCAAAGATTATTATTTTATTGCTTCAAATTTGAATGTTATGGGTATTAATATTATAATATATTAATATACATTAATAATAATAAAAAGTATGACATTTGTTGTTATTAAATGATAGAATTCACTAAAAGTATATAAATATGTAATAAATAAAATAATTTTGTGATAAAAATGTTAAATGAGGTTTATCTATTGTCAATACATTGGTCATTTTCATTTACACCTGAAAAAACTGTCAAAAAGCATAATTTTTGTAACTGGATGGGGCTACCCGACACATTTTCAAAAGAGCTGAAAAACATGTTTTTTTTATTTTTATTTTTTTAAGTTAAACGCTTTTTTCGGTTTATTCTTTTTGTATTATTTAATTAAATGTTATAACAATAGAAACATACAAAAATATTGATTATTACTTAATATTATACAGAAATATAAGCAATACTCCTTAAGTGAGCGGGGCTACCTGACACTCCCTTACGTTTTTTAGCAGATCAGCTTACAAAAATGTGTATTTATTAACAATAATCTTTAATTAATAATGCAAAATGCTGCAATTGTTTGTTGAAAATCTTTCCATGATAATTTTCAACCAGATTATTTATTATTCATAAAACAAGCATTATACTAAAATTGATTATTAAGAAATCTAACATTTAAATAAACTCTATTCATTCACATTATTATTTAACTCGTTATTATTTTATTGAAAAATTAAACACTTACTGAAATTAACTGAACAATAAAACAAAATTTTATTTAAACTAGTACTTTTTGTAAAAAGAAAAAAGAAATCTTTAGAGATGTTAAAAGAAAGCGAAATAAAGTTATTGACAACGTGCAGTGTACTCCTAAAGTCTCGTAGTTAACCATTAGGCTACTTCGACGTAAACGATGTGAAGATTTAACTAGCATATAAAGTATGCTTAAATTTTAAAATGCGTTTTTCTAGAAATTAGTAGGCACCTCAGTATTTTAAGGCATGATAACCCGTAAGGTATACCATTAATCTGCCAGATTTTATTCTTAACTAAATTTCACAAGTCATGCAATCTTGTTAAAATAATTATTTGCTGAAATTGATTAATTTGAACTTTAAGCCTTTTTTTTTTTAATCTAAGCATCTTTGATTTTTAATCAATTAATTTTATACCGCGAAAAAACGTAAGGTCAAAAATACCAGTTTATAGTAATATCTACTATGTTACTGGCTCCATAGGAACACAAATAGCCCGGTAATTTATACCGATGCGTTTTGATAATGGTTTTGGTAAAATTAATAATAAAATATGATGGTTTCGCGATATGAGATAAAATGTGATAAAATATGGTAATTTTATCATGATATCTTTGAGCATGGCATAAAAACTATTTATTCAGTTAAATTTGTTTTTTTCATTTTGTATTTTTTACTAAATGTATAGTAATAGGAACTGTAATTTAGAAAACCAGAATTTCCGGAAAAACCGTTACCATATTAACGAAAAGATTACCAAATAAATAATTTATATACCATATATTTTTTTGAACCAGAATTATGAGTTTTTTCCAGAATTATTTTTTGTTTATTTTTTTTGTAGTTTATTTTTTATACCAGAAATGTCATTACCATACAGTGAGATAATTTTTCCAGAATTTTTTTTCCGTTCAGTTCTTCATTTAACTTTAATTTTGTGCCTCCGTAACTGATATACGAATCTAAAAATAATAATTTCTTTAAAAAAGTAAATAGAATTACCTTTTAAATTCTGCACATCTTAATGAAATACTTTTTATTGGAAATAAAGAAGAGTTATTTTTTAACAAACAAAATCTAGTTACTTAAGAAAAAATGCTTTTTAACGTAGAACTAAATAAGTTTAGTTTTTATTTTAAATTTAATATTTTAAAAAAAGTCTTCTCCATAAATATTTTTTTGCGAAATTTTGTATAGTTTTGTCACAAGTGTAATACTTCAAATTAGTTATTTTTGCACATGTGAAATTCGGGTACAATTTATGAATCACGATTTTAATGTTTTGTAGTGCTTAAGATTACATAACTACATTAGTATATTTATTTCATAAATGTGATTATTTCATTAAAAAAATGCTGTCATTTTATACTTAGTAGTGATTATTATAGTTTCAGCGAATTTCATATGTTTTCATACCCCTGTCTTCAATATTTGTTTGCATTAAAGATTTAATACTTATTTATATAGCTCATTGAAGTATGAAAATATAATTGACATAATTTTTGTCGACAAAATTAATATACTGATTCTTGTTTTACAAACAGTCTTCTTCAATAACATCATGCTGTTTCCTTTCTCCTCATTTATATACAAAAGACGCTACTTAATACAGTTAAAAATATATAATTGCTGTTAAGATATACAATTTTTTATTAGAACAATAAGTACTGCGCTGAATAACACATTGGGTTTAAAAAAAGTGGAATTTATTCCAGTGTTTTATCGACATTATATCAGTTTCAGATATATCAGGTGAAGTTTCAAAGTAAAAAACTTTTCAAATGTAATCACATAAACTAATTTTATCATAGAAAAAAATATAATATATTTGAAGTCACTTTAAACAAAAAATTAATAATTCATATACAAAGAAATATTTAAATGGCCAAATAACTATCCCTTATGTGAGAAAGCAACTTGAGAGATAAATTCATTATTAAAGGAAAAAAATAGCTGTAAACCTTTGTTATTACTTCTCTGTTGTTACTAAAGTCCAGTTTTTAGGTATGTAAATAAAAGTGTGCACAAAATGCTGAATCAAATTATCTATTGAAGACTGGGAACTGATATATCTGCAATATGATCAAAAATATATTAGTGGAAATATCTAAAAAGGTTTTATTTGAAATATCTAATGGAGGAAGCTTATTCTTTCAAATCTAGAATATAAATATGAATTCTGTGCTTAATTTTAAAAACATGAAAATGTGACAAAAATGGTTGTTTTATGTCCATGTCAATATTTATCACAGCAAGAGTTAAAAGGAATTGATTTTGAAGTTTTTTTTCTACGATTAATTAAATGAATTTATACAAATAAATATAATATTTCCAGAATCCATAAAATAGTAATTAAATTTGATTCATATTCTATAAATAAGGTAGTTTTCAACATCGATGATTGTTGATTAAAATTGTATAATTAGAGGCAAAAAATAAGTGATAAAAAAGAAAAAAGTGATAAAAAATGAAATACTTATCTTCACATAAACATGCATTCCAGACCCAAAAAACTGCAAAATAAGTATAATAGTAATATTAAATAATGCTATATTAATTCTAAAATATCATTTATCCCATGATGATTATTTCTGAATAGATGTATTTAAAACTGAATGTTGATTGATGAGAAGGCAAGTCTTCAAAACTGCCAGTTCAATTGACTAAATAAATGTAATAATAATAATATTCAGATTTAAGCCAAGAAAAATTGTATTACCCCTGATGACTATTTCCGACTGGATTTAATGTTGGTTTATTAGAAGGCCAATATTCAAAACTGTAATTTCAATTAATAAAATTAATATAATAGTAATAAATATAATAATAATAATAAAAATATAATATAAAAATAATAGTAATAATAAATATAAAAATAATAATAATAATAATAAATATAAAAATAATAATAATAATAAGTATAAAAACAATAATAATAATAATAAATATAAAAATAATAATAATAAGTAATATTCAGATCTATATCAACAGAAATTGCATTCCCCATAACTGGTTGGTTTGAATATGATTGGTTGTATTTAAAAATTAAATGTTAATTACTAGAAAGGCACATATAGGAACTGANGATGACCTCGTTCGACAATTGGATCGAATTTGGCAGGAAATATCGCAAGAGACCATTCGGGAGCTTTATCAGTCCATGCAACGCCGTGTGGCAGCTTGTATCCAGGCTAGAGGCGGGTCAACACCTTATTGAACTTGTTACTGTAACTCTGCAATAAATTATTTAATTGTTCTGAAATTTTGATCACTTACTATTCTGTACATTGTCTTCCTATCCACTAATTTTCGTTTCTATCGGACAACTCCTTCTTGGTTTCGTCGATTTTTTTGTTATAGAGTGTATCTGCAATATGATCAAAAATATATTAGTGGAAATATCTAAGAAGTTTTATTTGAAATATCTAATGGAGGAAGCTTATTCTTTCAAATCTAAAATATAAATATGAATTCTGTGCTTAATTATGAAAATGTGCCAAAAATGGTTATTTTTTGTCCATGTCAATATTTGACACAGCAGGGGTTATAAAGAAAACATTTAAAACAATTTTGATTTTGAAGTTTTTTTTTTTCTACGATATAATTAAATGAAATTGTACAAATAAATATAATATTTTCAGAATCCATAAAATAGTAATTAAATTTGATTCATATTCTATAAATAAGTTAGTTTTCAACATCGATGATTGTTGAATAAAATTGCATAATTAGAGGCAAAAAAATAAGTCATAAAAAAGAAAAAATTGATAAAAAATGAAAAACTTATATTCACATAAACATGCATTCCAGACCCAAAAAACTGCAAAATAAGTATAATAGTGATATTAAATAATGTTATATTAATTCTAAAATATTATTTATCCCATGATGATTATTTCTGAATAGATGTATTTAGAACTTGAATGTTGATTGATGAGAAGGCAAGTATTCAAACCTGCCAGTTCAATTGGTTAAATAAATGTAATAATAATAATATTCGGATCTAAGCCAAGAAAAATTGTATTACCCCTGATGACTATTTCTGACTGGATTTAATGTTGGTTTATGAGAAGGCTAATATTCAAAACTGCAATTTCAATTAGTTAAATAAATATAATAGTAATAAATATTATAATAATAATAATAATAAATATAAAATAGTAATAATAATAAGTATAATAATAGTAATAATAATAATAATAAATATAAAAATAATAATAATAATAATAATAATAATAAGTAATATTCAGATCTATACCAACAAAAAATGCATTCCCCATAACTGGTTGGTTTGAATATGATTGGTTGTATTAAAAACTTAAATGTTAATTATTAGAAAGGCACATATTGAAACCTAAAACTCATTTAGAAAAATGTATATAGCAAAATAATATTCAGATCTGTGTCAACAAGAACTGATTTTCCCATAATGATTATTTATGACTGGTAGTATTTAAAATGGAATGTTGATGAATGCATTATAACGCATGCATATGTGATTTGGATGAAATCAAGGAAATCCTTTAAAAATCTCTTCAAGTCACAGCAATAATGATACCGTTAATACATTAAATCAAACTCCACTATTTCATCCTGTAAACTTGATGTAATAATCACTTTAGACGCTTAGCATGATAACATAGTGGATTAACCTTGTACTGACATATAAGCTCCGGATATGACATATATGGATCCATTTATAAATGAACTCTAAAAGATATAAATTTCCACTGCAGCATCTCATATTCTTTTTTAATATACTGCATAATTAAAACACAAAAAGTATTTCTCTATCGTCATCATGTTTTTAAATATATATTTTTTCTAAATTTAAATGCATCCATTTATTTTATTTTGGGCTGCGTATTTTATTTTGAGCTACGCTATACTACGTATTCAATAGAATTGAACTAATTCCGAATGACTACTTTCCAAACTAAATTAAGGTGAAAATACTGCGAAAAAATATCAATCCTTAATAGAAAAATTGAAACAAGTGTAAAAATAAAAAGTAATTACCCCAAAAATATCGTTTTGAAAACAGAATTCGACATTTCAAAAATATCTACCTATTAAAAAAGCATCATTAGCATTTTGAGGCAGTTCAAAATAGTATAAAGCAGATTTTAATCATTATATACTCAAATAGGTTGCTATTAATATAATATTCGCAGCGTTTCATTCCCTTTACGTTACCCTACAATAACGGATGAGACACTTTCAGTCTTTATTTTTATTTTTTTTAATTTCTTAAGAAATACTTACACTATACTTGTAATCATGCGATTTTTCATTCTTTGCATGAAATTTAATGCTTTCAGTGGTTTGAGGGACCGACACTAAATTACGAAAGTAAACAAACATTTTCGAACACCCAATGCCAGTAAACCAAGCAATAAGCTTGTAATTTGTATCAATTACTTCGGTTCTTAATAGCAATGACTGCATAAAATTTCGCTAATTTACAAGAAGCGTAGTTTTTCTTTAGTTACAACTTAAAATTTATTTTAAGTTTCTTGTAATTTCTTAATGTAATTAATGATTTCAACCACATGATGTAAAAAGCAATTCTATTTTTAAGTTGATAATCGCTTTGTTAAGGCATACAACATAAAATCTTAAAATATTTTGTTTTTAAGTGAGGAAATTATACCATATGGTGACCAATATATAGGACGCTGTGTCTTATATTGTGCCTTAGTTTATTAACTAATACTAACCTTTACGTAATGCAACAAAAGCTAGTAAAAAAATGTTCCTGGAACAACTTTCGATTTTTCTTGGAGGAAGATGATTAAAAAATTTTTATGGTTTCACGAATGAGTTTATTTTAGCAAAATACTTCTATTACTTCTGCTTTATATTTTCATTCTAGCCTTAGCTTTTTCTATGATTTCAATTGTAGACAAACAACACTAAGGCACGTACCATAAATCTAAACCTGATTATTAAAATGGTATATTAAATACACTACACTTATATACTACAAATATTCAAAATTGAATTAATTTGCCGACATATCACCTCCTAGCTTATCCTCGAAATATGACCCTCATTCAAGAGGACAGAATACAATTTTTTTTTAAAAAAAGGAGTTATAACCTATGCACTCAAAAATAGTGTGAAAAGATTTTCCAAGTCATGGGTACAGTGGCAGAATTCCAAAATTTTGAATTTTGAACGGAATTGATTTTGAATTTTGATTTTTCTTCCCTAATTTTGTAGTGAATCGTATTCGGCAACGTCTCATCTAAATATCTTACAAACGTAAAAAGATTCGAGAAACTTTCTATTTAGTTTTGCACCTTTTTAAAATAAAACTCAAAATTAAAAAGGGTTTTTCATAAATTTTATTTTGTTCTTGCCGTCCAGTTATAAGGTAGTGTTATTTTCAATACTGCAATACTTAGTAAAGTAAAACAACGCTTAAGAGCACAAAAAATATTTTTTATGCTCTTAAACGTTGTTTTACCTTACTTTGTATTTCAGCACGAAGGTCGCCCTTATGTGTATTTACTGCAATACTTTTCAATACTGATCATTTTGAGTTTGATTTTAAAAAAGTAAAAAAACTACTTGAAAAATTTCTTGAAACTTTTATCGATTTTAAGATATTTAAATCAAATTTTCTTAAATTAATTGCCAAATACGATTCACGACAAAATTATGAAAAAATAATTTGAACAAGAGTAGTACAAAAGAATTACTTTAAATACTCATATCTTGCGCATTTTTCAATATTTTTTTTTCAAATTTTAGAACAATAATTTTTAGTTAAATTTAAAATTGATCCAAAAATTTTATTTAATTTTACAGAACACTTTAAAAGTTATAATAAAAAATCATATGGCAAAAAAAATTTGTTTTTATAATAAAAAATTTTTTTATCTCCATACATATTTAGGCGAGATTTGCAAAATTTTATGCAGTTATTGTAAACAACCAAAATAATTGAGAGAAGTTTCAAACTTATTGCTTGATTTTCCAGCATATGATGCTCAGAAATACTTGCTTTTTTTCGTAATTTATTGTCGGTCTCTTAAACCACCGAAAGCTCTAAACTTTACTGCAAGGTAAGAAAAAATTGCATGAACTAAACAATTCTAAAATTACAAAATAATTTAAGTATTTTTGGAGAAATTTAAAAAAAAATAAGAAAATGAAAGTGTCTTTTCCATTACTGCAGGCTTGTGTATATACAGCTTATATGAACCCATCTTTGTTAAAAATATATTTTTAGACAGAATCTTTGAAAACCTGTAATTCCTCTTTCTACTTATTTCATTTGACCACTGATTTAAAAAGCTTGCGTTCACACTTATTATGCTGTTTGAAAAATGCATGAGCCTCATATACTAATAGGAAATTGTTTGGGGCTAATATAAAATGTTCCTTGAAGTTAATATTAATTTTCTGTTAATATTATATTAATCATCACAAAGCAACTCATCTAAACAACGGTATCTTTTTAATGATTCTGAATTGCAAAACATAATAAATTAAAATTTAAACTATTCATATACAGTGTGCAAAAATTGTTTCTAGTTACCTAAAATGTTTTAATGTCCTTAATAGCTTGACTAATTAAACACTATGCCATTCATAACATTATGCATATTAAACATTATGCTGCTTGTTTTTGGAAGATTGACTTTGTACTGGATTTTAGTCCACTAATCTTACTATAGTTGTTCCAACTCACTCTAAATATTCTCGGTTATTTTCTTTCTTATGTTGGAATTTTTCTGTTTTGATTGTTTGAATCACAAGAACTTGTATTAAAATGGTCAAGATGTAATCCCATAAGAATCTAGAGAAGATATATGTTAAAGAAACAATAATGACAATTCACTAAGTTTAAAAGCTGAAAACTGCACTTTCAAATAAAAAATGTTCAAGCGAATGAGCACTTGCGTGCGACAGTTAGCAGGAAAATAAAAAAATAAAAATTTATAACAAATAATTTTATTAGTAGTAAGATTATATTGGATACGGTCGATCTTGATTCGCAATTTAATATTTAAATGTTAAATCCAATATAAATATTTAATAACGTGTACGGTTTCATAAACATAAACATATTTCATATATAGTCTAAACAAATGTGAATAAATACATAGATATATTTAAAAAGTGCATAACCTATCTTTAAATACAATGCATATTAGGAACTTAAACTGTAATCTAATAAGAAGTATTCAATTTCATTGACAGCCTTATTCCCGAAAAATAAGTAAAAAAAATTCTATTTCTTTTTTTTTGTGTGCAATTGCATAATTGCAACTTTTCTCAAAATTTGTAGCATATATTCATATAGTTAACAACAAATTATTTCTAACATATAATTTGAATATTTGGGTGATTTTACATAGTGGACAAATCCATATTTTTGTTTTATTTTAATGTTGTTTTCGGCGTAATATGAGGCTATAGCTGGGATAGCCCACATTAGATTTACATAGATTTCAAAAAAGGCCATGTCTTTGTTAATGTAATTCAAAACACTCATTTAACTATTAAAAAGTAAACGTTGGGTCAGGGAGGTCATGTAGGCTAAGACTCCACAATTTCGTGATTAAAGGCTTAATAGAGGCAATGTGGTCAGCATTGCGTAAAAGCCCCCTTTATTTCCCATACAAGCTGATACCCATTGATCTGAAGCTTAGTGGGTTTCATGTCACCACTGAGGATCGAACCCCATTCCGTCACAGGAACAGTTCAGACTCTTAACCGCTGAGCCATCGCGGCTCATTTAACTACGAATAATGTATTTTTAGGAAAGAGCTGGCAAGCGCTAATTATTTTAGTTGCTGATTAAAATCAAAATAATTTGTTGTAATTTTCATAAACATCCTTTCAATAAATAAGATTTATAACAAAACTCATTTCTAATATTTATTAAATAAAAATAAAAGTGGAATAAAGCAACTGCGTTTAACAAGCAGTTTTGTTATCAATGCTTTTATGTAAGTTCCACACAGTAAGTTAAATTGTAATGGTAAGTCTAAATCTTCTGCAGACAATATCTGCATAATGTTATCCAATAAAATACAAAAATTGTGCCACATAGCTGAAAATTAAAAGTGAATAAATACTCAAAACAGCTCATTTATTCAGAAGAAATTGAATTAAAAGCTTCAGCGCATCAATGGTAAACTTTTGATACTTTCTCAAATCCATCATTTATTGTAAAATTAAACAATTTTAAATTATATCAATTCTTCAACTACACATTTGATTTAGCACTTCACTCTGAAGATTTACATTTCCAAAAGTGCCATACAAATACCTTAGGCAGACCACAAGACATTACCCTAAATTTAACGCTTTGTTTCTTTTTAAAAGCCCTTTCCCAACGCACCTTTCATTATTTCGAGAATGTTCACACTGTTTCAAGAACCCCCATCTACAGGGATTAAAGTACATTCCCTTGCTGATCAAGAAGTTATATTCCTCCCGTGCGTGATAATTATCGAAGTAACTTGTATTCCTTTTCATTAAGCATTGCTTTTTGATTTGGAAGATTTGGTTATTCTAGCCTAACATAGGGAAAAATAATTTCAAAGTAGATTGTGGCTTACCGCTCTGTTGAGTTAAATATTCTAGTCAGCAAACTTTCTAATCTAGTTAAGGTTGGTTACATGCGTTTGATTTAAAACTGCTATGTTTTAAGGTAAAGTTTTACATTAATAGTTAAGAACTTTTGGCACATTAGCCATAAAAATATGAGGTTGAAGCAACGAAGCCAACTTGCTCCGGGCAGTGGATAAATATTTTCGAGTGGTTTAATACATGCGATTCTTGATTTAGTGAATTCAATTTACAGGATTTTTGCTCAGCACTACTTCTAAATAATTCAAAAGCTTATGTGATATGCCGCTTTGTAACAGTTAGGTGTTGAGCCTTTTAAAAAGTTGCCAAATTAATCGAAAATCTGCAAATTTTAGTTTGAGGTTCTTTACCGTTTTTTGAAAATTTTGTTGAATCCAGAGTAGTTACCATTTCTGTTGAAGTAAGAAATAGCTCGTTCCAAATTTTTTAAAAATTACGGCAGTGTTTATTTTTTTAAAAAAAAGCAATATTCTGTAATTTTTTTTGAAAGCAAAAACTAGTTAAAAGACTAAAATACTTATCAAAGTATGGTTGAATGTCATTGAGAGGAGTTTCTAATTTCTCTGTAAAATGTTTCTCTTGAAAAAGGAGAATATTGTAAAATATTCTTTAGGGAATTTCAGATTATGCTATAGGTACCTTTCGTAACAATCTGCACAGTCATTAAAGAAATATTAGAGATAAACGAAAAGCTTACTGTTCATAACAGATTAAAAAAATAAATAATACATTTATTGTTATTTTAAAATTCAAACAGAATTGTATCAACAACTTCTTCCTAATCGCATATTTAATTAAGGTCTAAATATCAAAATAAAGTTTTTAAATTCCCATAAATTAACGTACTCATTTAAAAATGGCATAAAAAATCATCCAAAGACCCCCCCACAGCATAGATGATATCATAAAGACTAAAAATGTACAGCAATATGTCAAAATATTCGAAAACTGCTTTTTATTACTCTAAAAATATCTTCTTTTTTCTGCAGTATTCTAACATCTCATAAAGATCAAAAATGTCTCAAAAACACAGCTAAAACTATTATATGATTCAGAGTAAAACATATTGTATTGTTATCTATTTACTAAAGAACTTTTCTTTTGTAAAGCAAAGACACTGAGACGATTTGATACAAAACAATAACATTATAGACATGATAAATGCTACAATTTCTCATCTAAGCAAGGTACCGCATATATTTTTGAAATTATTAGATATCTAACTGTTTACACCACTATATTGAAAATTTTAGAGCATGTAAAATCCAATTATCTATGCGACTTGCTACAAACTTAATATGGTGCAAAGTTGAAAAATATTATTGCACTTAAACTTTATTACATGAAACTGTGGTTTGGTTAAAACGGAAACATTATTCAGTTTAACACAATATTTAAATTTGCTCCATATTTTAGCCTTAAGTACAGTTATCGTTCAACATTGAAGTGCTTTTTCTGAGAGTGTACTTCACTTCAGCGTCATAGACTCGTCAGCGTTGTTGTATACTCTAAATCGTATGAGACACTTTAAAAATTTCGTTGAAAAAATGGTTAAATAACATTTTATTTAATTGTTATTTCATCACATTCAAACTAAACAAGCAAATAACCAAAAAAATAATAGTATTCAAACTTTTAACCACGAGAAAATCATTTATTGACTTTTTTAACGAGATACAGTTGAATAACCAGATTTTTATCCACGCCAACTAGACCAAAGTCTATGAGAATCAAGCTTAAGTTCCTCGAAAGCTGTTAGCTAAGACATGTAATAAGATTTGCGAATTCATGTTACGAATTACGAATTCATTTCCCCTCTAATCATTGCCCTGCACTACAAAGGATGCCTGATCATCTTATAGTAGAAAAAGTAAGGTGAAAGACTAAGTCTGTGCCCTAACCCCAATGTAAAGCTAAATTTCATTTTTATGATTTTACAATCATACTAGTAGTAAATATTTACAAAACGGCATAGTTTTGTATTCCTGGTTTTTCAACCATACCAGTTGTAAGTGTTTTTAAATCCTTAAGGGTTAAGAAATGCTTCTGAACGTTACGGTTAATAGGATGAACATACTGCAGCCGATTTATTATCCGCACTTCTAGAATGTGCAGCTATTCAAAATTTTGAAAAGATTTTGTATGCATAAAGATGAAATTATCGGAAGATAATATACCTTGACTAAGTTTAAGATACTATCAAAAATATATATCATTTCCAAATGTACACCACAAAAAAAAAATTTTTAAATAGAATCATATAGAATATATTATACGTCTTGAAATAATAAACAAAACTTTTTTGCTGAGTGGTAAACTTTTATATATAAATTATAATTATTTTAATAATTAAATACTTCAAATGTTTTTGTACCAGTTTTCTATTGAAAGAAGTGCGTACTAACATCAATGCTTTCTTTAGGATTCTTTGCTGAATTCTATGCTATGAGTCTAATGAGCTGTAGTTCGGTGCACTCTGAAGGAAAATTCAGAGCTTCAATGGTAAAATTTTTATTTTAGACCTTTTTTGAGATTTGTGTAATGCTTAGAATTTAATGTCCTCTACTTATATATAACTTTATATCCTTCAATGTAATCATAATTATAAACTAAATCCACAACTAATAAACTAAATCCGCAACTACGCATTTTGTTTTAAGTTAGATTACTTAATATAATTGATATTATTCACGTTTTGCATTTAAAAGCAAGGCATTTCTGTTTAATGAACATAAATATTATATGTTTATTTCGTCATTTATTCAATAATTCAATCAAAAAGAAATTTTTCTTTTATATCTGACAATAAAGACTAAGCTGAATACTAAAACCCAATGAAAAGAATTTGAACCATTTTCTTTCAGTAAATTAGACTATAATATTGTAAAAATATTTATACTTGTTTATCAAATAATTTTAATAGTATTTTTGAAATTTAATTAATTGCAATAATAAAATTTTAATAATTTATTGAGTTATTGCAATACTGTGGTACTATTTGTAATAATATAAAAATTAATATAATCTTGTAATGATATTTCACTAAAGTAATTAAAAAAATCATTGAAATAGTTTACAAAATGTTGCAAATTTTCCGTATGAAGAAATTCTTAAGAAAATAAAACAGGTAAAGATATTAATCCATATTTTAAGAAGACTCACAAAACGCATTACCAGCAATATTGAAGTAAAAACAGTTTTCGTTTTGGCTTATTTGCCTAACATTTCTTATATTTATCAATTAAGAAGGTAAATAAAGCCCGATGAGGAAAATTGATTGACAAGGCTTCTTTTTGTTCTTGTCTGAAGCAAAAAGCTTAAATGGTTGACTAACAATACTAGGAGCATAACATGTTGTCTTGGCAACCATTTGAAATGCGATTCAGTGATATTGAATTAGTGTCAAACTTGTGCAGAATTTAAGAGGGATAAAATGATGTCAGGAGTTTAATTTAAGACTGCTCGTAGTTTAGATAATTAAAAGATTTTCGAAGTTACCACGAAAAATTAGGCTCGGTATAAATTGTAATTTTTACCTAAGCAAAAGTAGTTTATTTTAATATCTATCTGCTAACTTTTATAGTAAGTAGTAAATAAGTTAAATTGATCAACATGAAAATATATTAAAACATACAAAATTTCATATTTTTGTATATGCCTCAATTATTTGTAAAACTAACCAAAATTTAATTATTTAATTTAATTAAATGTTAATGTTTCTCCTTTTTTAAATTGTCTATTACTCTTTTTTTTAAAAAATGAAACAAAAGTTTACGATGCTATTTTTCTTATTTCAACCAAAAAAGAAAATAGAATGAAATATTTTAATGATAAAATTGAAAAGTTTTCACCTGAATATTTATAAATTTTCGGATTTAATTAAAACCAAAGATACTATTTTACTATTATTTAAAGGCAAAATGGACGAAGAAAGAAAACTTCAAAATGAAAACGATTTACCTGAATATTACAGTATATCTTAATTTTTAATGCTTAAAAGTTGAATGATGTTTATTTCCCTAAATCTGATTTGATAAATTTTGCCTAATTTTAATTCCCCCTAACCATTTAATATGCTTGGTACTTGGTACATGCTTGGGAACTAACACTGGGGGTTCCGCGTTCGGCTGACCACCTGACCGGAACATATGCTCCTGCACCCCAGAGCCCAAGGTCAAGAAAACTGAGATGGGCACAGTCGGCCTTGGCCCTCTTAATGGGCTGTCGCGCCACTGAGTTAGTTAGTTTAACCATTTAATATATTATTTTAAATGTCTGGGTAAATTATGGTATTCTAAAGCAGGGATCATGAAATTTGTAAGAAAAAAAATAGAATATATATATATATAATTTCAAACTGGAGTGATCCTCAGATTGGTATTAAAAACTTATTGAATCATACTCCACACAGATGACAGTAAAGAACATTTTAAAGATTTTTGATATGTATTAAGATATTTTACACGTGCCTTGAGATTTAATATATTTTGCACGTGCCGAAATTATTTTTTTTATTCCAACTCCAAGAACTAAAGCTAATTTTTATTTCAAACTTAAAAAAAGATAAATTCTTCCATTCATTAAAAGTTTATTCATGAATTCTGTGAATGCATCACGATAAATGGAACTGTTCAAAAAACATCAGTTAAACTCCTCTAACTAAGTACTTAAGAGCCATTGAAATAAAATTTGTTCAGTTAAAGCTGAGTTTCAGTTTAGCAAATTGGTTTTCGATATAGTCTAAGCATTTTAAATCGAAAGTTAAAGAAGTGATCTGAATTAGTGGAGGTTAAAGAAAAAGTGCATCATTTCTTTCAACTACAAGCAGATAAATAGCGAAAAAAAAGCAATCATGTACGAAATTAAAACTATTGATCCCAATAAAAACTACACAACCTTCTTTCACTAATTTTACTTTCTCGAAAAAGGATTCACTGCATAAAAAAATAATTTGATATCGAAAGGTTTTAAAATAAATGAGTAGAAACAATTAATAAGTCTTTTTTTGTCCTAAATAAGTATTTTTCTTGAATAGTTAAATCTTTAAATATTTAAAAAAGAGCAATTTCATTATTTTAATTACATTTCATCCATTTGCTTAATGAGAAAATAATTATAATTTAAACTAAATTTAGGTTTTAAAATAAAGTTGGCATTCCATGAGAAGTCTATCTTAAGATTTTTTGTATAATAATATGTCGAGAACGAAGATTTGTAGGATAGCATAAGTATTCACTGATTAGACTTAATGACGTCTATTTTTGGAACTTGAGACTGTTCTTTTTACTTTTATAAACTGAGAAATACATTTTAATGTTTTTAATTTGATGTTTAATTTTAGACTGGTTGTGATACTGGTAGAAAAGACTGGTAGATCTTTTAACCATTAAATACTGATTTTTTTTCTGATTACAATAAATTAGAATGCAACTTGAAAATATACCATTTCATTTAAATTTTCATACAGAATTCGAAATTATTCTGTGGAAGAAATATGATATGATTAAAATAAGATAAAATGAAAATGATCAATTTTTCTTATATTTTTATTACCGTAAAATTTTGCAGAATTAAAAATTGGATATACTGTAATTTTTAACGTAATATTTATTATCTGTAGAAACACTGTTATTAAATAAACATTGTTGTAAAAATTACGGTATAAAATTTTACCTCTCCATTATTACCGTAAAATTTTACAGAATTAAAAATGGGATATACTCTAATTTTTAAAGTAATATTTAAGGTAGAATCACTGTAATTAAATAAATATTATTGCAAAAATTACGGGATAAAATTTTATAGTGAAATTGGAATTTACAATGAGATGGATTTTACGGATGATGCACCCAGGATCCCATTACTTTTTACCGTAGTTTGATCCGAAATTTTTACAGTGTACTGAATCACTCACTGTATATGGAAAGTCATGGATGTTTAAAAATATGTATAATAAGTCACAGTCTTGCAATATTGTTAGAGGTGTTATATATGAAGGATCAACCAAGGAGTCCAACGATGCACTCATTCAATGATTTTTGGAATCATGTATTATTAGTAGCATCCTCTCCATTACCTCATATCACTAAATGTAAGTTTTTGTGAGAGCTGATTTGATGAAGAAAAAATAGCTGCCGAAATTTAGTTATTTTAAGGATGGTAATAAAAAATAATTAACATTATTTAAGTTAATACATGAAGTTTCGGCTTTATTTAAGTTACAATAGTGACCATTAAAATTGCTACACCAGGAAGATGACACACCACGAACGTGAAATTTGCAGGACGGATAAAGCATGTTGTGGTATGCAAATGATTAGCTTATCAGAGCATTCATGCAAAGCATTCATGCAAAGCAAGCGGCGGTAGCGACGCCTACAATGTGTATAAAAGAAGAAATTTGACAGTAAGTTTCTCATACAGAAATTGAATTTGAGTGTTGTTCTTGGGGAAAAAATTTTTTTGTTATGCCTCGAGTAAGAAGGAGAAATGCCTACCAGCACGCGTCTGAGTTTGATCGAGGACGAATTGTGGCGTAACGGGATTGTGGTTTATCATGTCGAAGTATTGCTGCCCACGTTGGTCGAGAACCATGACTGTTAGCAGAATATGGAATCAATGGGTTCATGACTGTCACATGGAAGGCCGTGCATGATCTCAGCCACCCGCAATCACTAACAGCCAAGAAGACAGGCATGTTATCCACATGGCCTTAAGGGATTGTACAGCTACGTCATGAACCCTGAGTCAACAAATGGGGTCATTTTCAGGACAACAAGTGTCTGCACGAACAGTTCGATGACGTTTGCAGCAGCATGGACTGTCAGCATGGTGACCATGGCTTCGGCTACCATTGACGCTGCATCACAGGCAGGAGAGCCTCCAATGGTGTGATCAACGATGAACCTGGAAGCAGGAATGGCATGACGTCGTCTATTCATACAAATCCAGGTTCTGCAAACAGCATCATGATGGCCGCATTCGTGTTTGGTGACATCGTGGAGAACTCCCACAGGCAGCTTGCATTCGACATCGTCATACTGGCCCATCACCTAGAGTAATGGTAAGGGATTGGATACTCGTCTCAATCACCTCTTGTTCGCATTGCCGGTACTTTGAACAGCAGCCGTTACATTTCTTATGTGTTAGGGCCAGTTGAGCTGCCTTATCTTCGAGGCCTCGATAACGCTACTTTTCCGCAAAACAATGCACGACCGCATGTTGCATTCACTGCCCTGACCTTCCTTGACACAGCACATGTCCACCTGCTGTCTATCACCAGTTGAAAACGTCTGGTCAATGGTTGCTGAAGGATTGGCATGCCACCACTCGTCAGTCACTACGGTCGATGAATTGTGGCATAATGTTGAAGCTGCATGGAATACTGTATCCGTCGATGCTATCCAATCTCTGTTCGACTAGATGACCAGTTATTGCTCACAGGGGTGGCTGCTCTGCGTACTGATTTCTCGGGATCTATACATCCAAATATCCCTAAAATTTAATCACTTGTTCCTCCAACTAAAATGTATGTGCTCAACAAATATCATTCTGTTATTTGCATTCCTTCCTGGTGGAGCAATTTTAACTGTCAGTAGTGTAATTTTTATAAAATAAATACTTTTCAGAAATTATTTCGGAACATTATTTATAATTAAATAATTTTTTACGATTAATTAATTCTTTTCAAACAAAAAAAAATTTAAATAAAGTGGTTTATTAATTCTTTACAAAAGCAATTAAAAAAATGTTTATTGGGTGTTAGTAATTATATAAAAAATAATAATTAGACATAAAAACAAAGTTCAGCACACAATAATTATTCTGAATGAAACTAACATTTATTCTTCCAAGACTTACGCGTTGCATTAAACTAAGTTATATAAGAACTCTTAAAACCCTTTAAGTGGTTGTTCTAATTTTCTATGACTAAAATCAGTTAACAGATTTATTAGTTCAATGAAAAACAACTAATGAATTATTTCAATTATTTACTTATTAGGTTTAAAGGCTAAGATGAGAGAAGTATTTTTAAAATATATTTAAATGAAGAATTTATTTGCCTAGATTTAATTAAGATGATATCAAAATGAATAAATTTGTTTGCGTTCATAGTTTTCCATTTTTATTTTTTAGTAAAAATAATAATTTTCTTTCAATTTCACATAAAAACTTATCTTTTTTATCACTGCTTGGAATAGTAAAAATAGAATGATTTTAGTAGATGATAAATTTAGAGATTTTAGCAGCAATTTAATAAACTATCTTTAGTATTATTCTAATTTGAAAACTAAATTTTACACAGTATGTTTAACAAATAATTTATAATTATAATTATGAGCTATATATTTTAAAAGTATCAAATAAGAAAAATTATTTTTATGTAAGNAATTAAAACCAAAGATACTATTTTATTATTATTTAAAGGCAAAATGGTTGAAGTCAGAAAATTTCAAAATTAAAACGATTTACCTGAATACTACAGTATTTCTTAATTTTTAATGCTTAAAAGTTGAATGATGTTTATTTCCCTAAATCTGATTTGATAAATTTCGCCTAATTTTAATTCCCCCTAACCATTTAACAAATTATTTTAAATGTCTGGGCAAATTATGGTATTCTAAAACAGGGATCATGTAATTTGTAAGAAAGAAAAATAAGATCAATATTTTCTTTAATTATATATATATAATTAGTATTGAAAACTTATTGAATCATACTCCACACAGATAACAGTAAGGAACATTTTAGAGATTTTTTTATATGTATTAAGATATTTTACACGTGCCTTAAGATTTAATATATTTTGCACGTGCCGAAATTATTTTTTTTTATTCCAACTCCAAGAAGTAAAACTAATTTTTATTTCAAACACAAAAAAAGATAAATTCTTTCATTCATTAAAAGTTTATTCATGAATTCTGTGAATACATCACGATAAATGGAACAGTTCAAAAAACATCAGTTAAACTCCTCTAACTAAATACTTAAGAGCCATTGAAATAAAATTTGTTCAGTTAAAGCTGAGTTTCAGTTTAGCAAATAGGTTTTCGATATAGTCTAAGCATTTTAAATTGAAAGTTAAAGAAGTGGCCTGATTTAGTGGAGGTTAAAGAAAAAGTGCATCATTTTTTTTCAACTACAAGCAGATAAATAACGAAAAAAAAGCAATCATGCACGAAATTAAAACTATTGATCCCAATAAAAACTACACACAACTTTCTTTCACTAATTTTACTTTATCGAAAAAGGATTCACTGCATAAAAAATTAATTTGATATCGAAGGGTTTTTAAATGAATGAGTGGAAACAATTAATAAGTCTTTTTTTGTCCTAAATAAGTATTTTTCTTGAATAGTTAAATCTTCAAGTATTTAAAAAAAAAAGCAATTTCATTACTTTAATTACAATTCATCCATTTACTTAATGAGAAAATAATTATAATTTGAACTGAATTTCCGTTCTAAAATAAAGTTGGCATTCCATGAAAAGTCTATCTTATGATTTTTTGTATAATAATATGTCGAGAACGAAGATTTGTAGGATCGCATAAGTATTCACTGATTAGACTTAATGACGTCTATTTTTGGAACTTAAGACTGTTCTTTTTGCTTTTATAAACTGAGAAATACGTTTTAATGTTTTTAATTTGTTGTACAATTTTAGGCTGGTTGTGATACGTTTGATCGAGGTCGAATTGTGGCGTACCGGGATTGCTGTTTATCATGCCGAAGTATTGCTGCCCACGTTGGTCGAGAAACCATGACTGTTAGCAGAATATAGAATGGATGGGTTCATAACTGTCATATGGAAAGCCGTGCAGGATCTCAGCGGCCCCCAATCACTAACAACCGAGATGACAGGCATGTTATCCACATGGCCTTAAGGGATTGTACAACCACGTCACGAACCCTGAGTCAACAAATGAGGTCATTTTCAAGACAACAAGTGTCTGCACGAACAGTTCGATGGCGTTTGCAGTAGCATGGACAGTCAGCATGGTGACCATGGCTTCGGCTACCATCACAGGTAGGAGAGCCTCCAATGGTGTGATCAACGACGAACCTGGACGCAGGAATGGCATTACGTCGTCTATTCATACGAATCCAGGTTCTGTAAACAGCATCATGATGGCCGCATTCGTGTTTGGTGACATCGACAGAACTCGCATTGGCAGATTGCATTCGACATCGTCATACTGGCCCATCACCTAGAGTAATGGTAAGGAGTGCCATTGGATACTCGTCTCAATCACCTATTGTTCGCATTGCCGACACTTTGAACAGCAGCCGTCACATTTCTTATGCGTTAGGGCCAGTTGATCTGCCTTATCTTCGAGGCCTAGATAACGCTACTTTTCCTCAAAACAATGCACGATCGCATGTTGCATTCACTGCCCTGACCTTCCTTGACACAGAACATGTTCACCTGCTGTCTATCACCAATTGAAAGCATCTGGTCAATGGTTGCTGAAGGACTAGCATGCCACCACTCGTCAGTCACTACGGTTGATGAATTGTGGCATAATGTTGAAGCTGCATGGAATGCTGTATCCGTCCATGCTATCCAATCTCTGTTCGACTAGATGACCAGTTATTGCTCTCAGAGGAGGCTGCTCTGCGTACTGATTTCTCGGGATCTATACATCCAAATATCCCTAAAATTTAATCACTTGTTCTTCCAGCTATAATGTATGTGCTCAATAAATATCATTCTGTTATTTGCCTTCCTTCCTGGTGGAGCAATTTTAACTGTCAGTAGTGTAAATTTTAGAAAATAAATACTTTTCGGAAATTATTTCTGAACACTATTTATAATAAAATTATTTTTTACGATTGATAATTCTTTTCAAACTAAAAAAAATGTAAATATAAGCTGTTTACTAATTCCTTACAAAAGCAATTAAAAAAATTGTTTATTGGGGTGTTAGTAATTATATAAAAAAAAAAAATAGCGCGTGGAGTCCCTCCGCGCGGAAGAAGTGAAACTTCGTAATGTGGAAATGAAAATACGAAGGGGAAGAAATTGATTTTTAGTGAAATCATATTGTTTCTTTAAGACAAACTTTATTAACATTGCTTACAATACACAATTGATCGAAACTTTTAATTATCATTTTCGAGTGGAGAAATATCCAAATCTATAACATTTACAATGGGATTATGATAACTAAAGTAAGATACGAAATGTTTGAGTTCCATTTTTTCAATATTTCTTGCAATTACTGCATCAATAGTAGTTCCCCCTTTAGTTGTCGGATCATTCCTACCATTTATCATTTACAATCCAAATTTGTCTTTAAGGAAGGTTAATAATGTTTCAGCTTCAGGTAACGAGAAATTCACATTAAAATCTCTTGCAAGGATCACAGGCCGCTCGCTGCCTTGGTAGCGTTAAACGTTTAACGCAAACGCAACCATGTTGGAAGTCGCATTAGAAGTTTCACTTCAATAATAATTAGACATAAAAACAAAGTTTAGCACAGAATAATTATTCTGAATGAAACTAACATTTATTTTTTCAAGACTTGCGAGTTGCATTAAACTAAGTTATATGAGAACTCTTAAAACCCTTTAAGTGGTTGTTTTAATTTTCCATGACTAAAATCAGTTAACAGATTTATTAGTTAAATGTAAAACAATTAATGAATTATTTCAATTATTTACTAATTAGGTTTAAAGGCTAAGATGAGAGAAATATTTTTAAAATATATTCAATTGAAGAATTTATTTCCCTACATTTAATTATTATGATATCAAAATGAATGAATTTGATTGTGTTCATAGTTTTCCATTTTTATTCTTTTGTTAAAATAATAATTTTCTTTCAATTTCACATAAAAACTTATCTTTTTTATCACTGCTTGGAATAGTAAAAATAGAATGATTTTAGTAGATAATAAATGTATAGATTTTAGCAGCAATTTAATAAACTATCTTTGGTATTATTCTAATTTGAAAGCTAAATTTATCACAATATATTTAACAAATAATTTATATTATAATTATGAGTTATATATTTTAAAAGTTTCAAATAAGAAAAATTATTTTTATGTAAGAACTTCTTTTATTATTTCAGGAAAATATAAATGATATATATATAATATGTTGCAATTTTAGTAAACTTTCTAACAAAATTAATAAACTTCGTAGCCTCGCTGCAGAGAGCATTGTTACACGACATTTTTCTAAAATTCATTTATTACTCACACTCGTTAAGATTCTTTATCAAGTATTAAACATTCGCAAAAAAAAACTGCCACTTTGTTTCATTGCTAGAACTTTTGAAATATTGTTAGCCACCAAATAATCAGTTTTCACTACACTCTAACCAAAACCATTATTTCTTTTAAAAAAATCGCAGTCATTACTGAAATATGCAGGGAATGTGGGATATTAAGTAAAGGAAATTAATAAATATTTATCGGAGAAAATTACCAGATAGAAAATTACCAGATAGAAAATAATTAAAACGTAAGTTTTTTGAAAATGGTTGCCTCTATTTACTTAGTGCGTATTTGGTACAAGCAATTAATTTTGTGCTTCATACTTTTAACAGATCATCTTATGAAAAACAATAAAAAATAAAATTAGCCTTTAGAACACTACAAATTCATAAGATAATTTTTTTAAAGTCGTAGCTATTTAATTTGTACGAAATATTACATAAATAAAAATTTTCTGGTAAAATTACCGTTTATATTCTAACAGTTTACTAGGAATTCTGATTTTCAAAAGTATAGTTCTTATTACCACAGAGTTCGCAAAAAATACAAAACTGAAAAGTAAATTTAACTGAATAAAAAGTTTTATTTTCCATGCTCTTAAGGTAACATGATAAAATCACTAAAGCTTACCCCTTTTACCAAATTTTATCACAACTATAAAATCATATTTTATTGTTAATTTTTCCAAACTACCGAAGCGTTTCAGGAAAAAATGCTGAGCTTTTTTTTGTTTCGATCGAGCTAGAAACACGACAAATTTTACAACATTCTGGTAGTTTTGATCAAACTTTTTTCCGTAGTGCTATCCTGAGTATTATTATCATTTAAATGAACTTCAAAAATTTCTATTTATAGTTTTAGCGAGAACAAATTGGAATTTTTATAGAAGCATATAATCATTTTTCTATGAACAGGCCCATTTTCCACTTGCTAAGATAAAGGAATTTGTAAAGAATAATTTTTTATGCTTACAGCCAGAAGTAATGTGTTTTTATCTGTGAAAATTTAAGTGTGTTTAAAGTAGAAAGAAAGAATTTCTTTAGGTTTATTTCTGAAAGAATTTTTGTTTCAATTATAACTGCCTAAATCTGTCTTCCTTCATGAGTTTAACGGTCCAAAGTTTATGAGCCAAAAATAATAAATAGGTCATATAGCAAAGATTTGAAATTTAAAGCAAGTTTTATTTTAAAGTTTAAGGGACAATAAACCACATTCTCTTTTAATTATTTCAGAAAATGCGCCACAACTTTTTTCTACTTTTTTTATATAAACGCATGAATGCTCAATTTAATTATTTTAACTGTTGTTGACAAAACAACTTCTCAAACTCTCATCATGATCGTCGAATTGTTTCATTTTTATAAATAAAAAAGGTTTGAAATTCACTTTTAAACGCGGAATTCTTTTAGTTTTTATTTTCCCTTTTATTGACTTAATCATTCATTTTTTTCCCTCTTTATTTAAATCTACTATCTCCAGTGTCGCATATATACACGCATGAAAGAAGAACAGAGCTTAAAATAGAAACCATTTGAAATATGGTTTAATATTCTTCCCGTTAAGAAAAAGACCGAAATTTCATTCCATTCTGCGAATGATACTTTAAAAAATATGAAATTCATGTAAAAACAAACTCCAAATGAAAACAAGCCAAGTGAAAATTAAAGTCATTTTTCTAAAGGTATTCCAGTAAATTCTAAAATCTCTTTTCTATTTCAGTAAATTCTGAAAAAGTAGTTGGGAGAATTCATCTTTTATTGTCAGCAAAAACAAGCAAAAAATGTAAAATTTAATAAATTCATCGTATATAGTGGTAAAAAATAAATTTCAATGTATTTCCAAAATATCTGTTGTATCAAAAAAGAGAATGTAATATTATAATAATAATTTATCGTACATTGCTATTTTTTATTTAATACACTTCTTACAACCGTGTCAGATATATTGTCAAAATATGTGACTGAAAAAAGATGAAGTATTTGTGTTCTAGCTTATTTCAGTCTGTAATAAAATGATGCCGAAATAGTTAGACAAAGAAGTGTTCCTAAAAAATACTAAATTATTGCCGACTGTTACTGTTCGTTATAATTGCAAAATCATACATATTTTCACAAACATATTGAAATGAAAAATTAAGGTGCAAGGGAAAAGAAGCATCACTTTAAAAATTAAAATAGGAAACTGATATAAGAAGAAAATGTTTCAGTTAAAAAAATATACACAATATATCAACTTTCCTAAGCAAACAACGCTAAATCACATACACTCTATAACAAAAAAATCGACGCACCAAGAGCGCACTAAGACGAGCAAAATCGACGCTCGATCAGGCTGGAATGATGCCGACTGGGGACATATAGTCTTTAGCGACGAATCCCGCTTCCAACTGTGTCCTGACGATCATCGAAGACGTGTTTGGAGTATCAAAAGGCAGGGGGGGATCCTGCCTTCACTATTGCACGCCACACCGGCCCTCAGTTAGGCATTATGGTCTGGGATGCCATTTCCTTTGACAGTCGGACCCCTTTGGTCGTCATTAGAGGTACACTTACTGCACAGCGGTACGTCGACGATATCTAAGACCTGTTTTGCTACTGTTCCTTTTGCAGTACCCTGGGCTGGTTTTTCAGCAGGGCAATGACAGACCACATACGGCACGTGTTGCTATGAACTATCTGCAAGCTTGTCAAACTCTTCCTTGGCCTGCCAGATCACCAGATCTCTCTCCCATCGAGCATGTCTGGGATATGATGGGANTTACAAAAAAAAGTAATTTTACAAAGATTGGGATTTGGTAGTTTTACGAAGACCCAAAATATTCAGTAATCATCAGTTCAATAGTTCAATAGTCTAATAGCACAAAATGCTCAGCTTAATCTTCTCTATTTCATGAAGTAAACTCTTGTTGACTTTATTTTTTGTTGGTTAGTTGTTTTTACTTGTAACCCAAACTATCAGCTGAAATCTAGCAAGTAAAAACTATAAGCAATGTAAATATTTATCAATACAAAAATGTCAGGACAAGGCTAAACTACATCACAAGTTCAACTATTACACATCAGGGGCGTCCCAACATCCTAAAATGGAAGTATAGTGGAAACGGGTTCGAATCCCTCCACAAATCTGGAAGTATCTATTTATTTATTTATATTTATTTGCAGTTACGCATACATACGCAGGCTTGCGTATTCATTGCGAAGATTGCCTTATAAGTTCATGCCTAGTCGAGTAGTAGTAGTAGTAGTAGTTTATTTACGTCGCACTAGAGCTGCACAATGGGCTATTGGTGACGGTCTGGGAAACATCCCTGAGGATGATCCGAAGACATGCCATCACAATTTTGATCCTCTGCAGATGGGATAACACCCCCGTTTCGGTAGTCCGACGACCTACACGCGAAGTCGAGCACTTTACGTTAGTACAGTTTAACGAGGATCAATACCGCACTCCCTCGATCCCTACGCAGGCTGATCCAAGTGGTCACCCACCCGCACACTGACCGCAGCCAGTGATGCTTGACTTCGGTGATCTGCTGTAAACCGTGTCTTAACGATCAGTCCACTGCGGGACCTGTGCCATGTCAAAGTATATATAAAAAACAAAATTGCAAACATGTATCTAGGGATACGGTGGGATTTGAACCCAGTACATTCAGGCTACAATAGATGAATATTTTTAATGAAATAGTTACGCTATTTTTTTTAAATATTCGTATTACAGGAGCATCCGGTCAAGCAGTCTCGTCTTTCCGTCAAACTTTTTTAAGGGTTTGAATCTCACATTAACTCAAGAATAATAAATAAACAAACTTGATTCGGATACATATACAGAATCGTGTGCTTAATACAAAGAATATTGTTGTTGTAGTTCATTTACGTCGCATTGGAGCAGCATAATGGGCTATTGGCGACGGTCTGGGAAACATCCCTGAGGATGATCCGAAGACATGCCATCACAATTTTGATCCTCTGCTGAGGCGATGGCACCCCCGCTTCGGTAGCCTGACGACCTGCGCGCGAAGTCGAGCACTTTACGGTAGAACAGTTTAACGAGGACCAATACCACACACCCTTGGTCCCTACGCAGATTAATCTAAGTGGTCATCCACCCGCACACTGACTGCAACCAGTGATGCTTGGACAAAGAATGGATTCTCTCTTGTTAGATTGAAGAAAATTACTCAAAAATGAGAAAGACAGCATGACTATATTGAACACGCTATCTCTACGCGTCAGAGCGTTTAGTGGAAGGGAAAAAGAACTCCATGGTATCGGAAGCTACAGTAATGTCTGGCGTTTTTAGAGGCAAAAAATACTCAGAGCCTTCGTGCAGTCTTACTATTCTTCAATCCGCTCTGAAACGTGGATGTAGTGGGATTGAATCCCGCTTTAACATTATAAGCATATTCTTCCTGTCATTCTCAAATTTGTTTTGTCTGTTCTTTGCGAATTGAAAGGAGCGTAAACAATTTGTTGCATTTACAAAGAATCCCACGCAATAGTATGTAAGTGAATAAGTAAATAAATCCCACTACTCTTATAAGAGAAGCATACAACAGACTTCATAGCCTGATCCATAAAAATAATTTATTTTTAAAGCATTTGAAAGCATAATATAGGCCTATTTTCTCTCTCTGTAATAATCGAGAAAGATATTAGGAAAGTAAATAATCAACCCTCCACTAACTCCTATCCATCATTTAAATAAGTCGTAAACCCAAAAAGCTGGGTCGACTGTTCAACGACGGCTATTAAATAAAATAAAAAAAAGCCTATTTTAAATTAAAAATAAAAAATTTAAAAAAAATTTTACTATTCTATTTGGTAAAAGGCATAGACATCAAGGGTTAAAATTATCAAATAAATTATTAATAAATAATAGTTCTGAAGAAATTTTTGGTAATTTTATCATGGCACCCTTCAAGCATGGCTTAAAAACCATTTATTTGGTTAATTTACTTTAAGTTTTGTATTTTTTCTGAATGTATGGTAATAAAAACTATAATTTGAAAAGCAGGAATTTCCAGTAAACCGTTTGCATATGAACAGAAACCGTTACCTTATGAATAGTTTAAGCACTGTATGTTTTGACTTTATTACCAGAATTATGTTTTTTTTTCACCAGAAATGTCTTTATCATTAGTACGGTTTCTTCAATATAATCAATTCGTATCACGCATTTCTTCAATATAATCAATACTCATGCAACAACATTTTTGGCAAACCACTACAATAATAAATGAAAAAATTACCAAATAAATGGTTCACTGTACATTTTGGCTTAGTATCCAGAATAACGATTTTTTACCAGAAATATCTTTACCATACAATAATGATAATTTTTCCACAATCTTACCAAAATTTTTTCTCCGTGTATATGCCTGATTTAAATGCTAACACACTAACACATTTAAGCAATAACAAAAAAAAAATTATGCAGAAAATTATATAAAAAAATAATACATCTAACATTTTTTTTATTATTCAAATAAATTTTCAAAAAAATGATATAGAGCTCAGTAAACAATTACATAAATGTTTTTCGTTTATAATTTTCTAACGAAGCTTGCAGAATTATATAAAACAAAAGCATACATCAAAATTAATGAATCACAAAAATATTTAAGATTAATTTTAAATTATCAGCGAACAAAGACTAACTTGAGATCCGTCGTAGTTAAGCAGATATGAATGGTGTATACAGATGGAAATTGGATTATGCTCGACAAAGATGTCATTTAAATATCTGTGAAAATTATTCGTAAGTTCTTCCTTCATTTCTCAATACCATTAAAATGACTTCAAGCTTATTCATTGCAATAGTCATTGATGTGTCATTCAAGTATTTTTAGACCAATTGCAATAAAGGAATTTTTTTTTACTGGATATTGACTTCATTCAGATTTTGTAAAATTAAAAACGGTAGATAAATAATAAATAAAGGAATCCATTTGCCATATATTTCTAATCACAATTCTTTATTTTTCAATTTTAAACTCAACTCAAGAGGGAAATTAATTCATGTGTCTTGTCTCAGAGCACCTGGATAAGGTTACTTTAATGACAGTTACAAACCGTAGCATTATTAAAAGGGAAAAAATTAGGAATCTCTCTTGTTGCAATTTCGGCGAATTCAGATGGTATCTTCTTTAAGTATCGTGGCCAGGACAGTCATGGTACTAACAAGGACATCAAAAAATATATATATTTAAAAGGAAATTTTTACATCACAGTTAATAGCTATAACATTCTTTTCAGTTTTTCTACACATCTTAAACAATTGTTCCTGATTTTTCTAATTTTAGTAGTAAAAAAATAGTTTCAAATTAAAACCAATACGCAGTTCAGCCTTTCATTAACAGTCAAAATCTTTAAAATAAATTGCCTTAGCTTCCTACAATCATCTGTACAGTGAGCAAAATAAAAAAAGATATCACCCTGAATAACTTTCGTTCTAATAATCTGATTTTCACGTACTATATATATCAATCTTAATGGTTCTTGGGGGATGAGATATATGCTAATTACTTAGTGCTAAATATTAATTAAATTACAAAATCAGATACAAAAATGCACTTTCCCTAAATAAACATAATTTTTTTTTGCATTTTTGGATTTCTGCTCCTGAAAATAGGGAGGGTAGCCACAATCTGAAATTTGTGGTTCTATTAGTTTAGTCAAGAGAGTGGTTGAAAGTATGGTCCCCTTAATGTTAATTTCACTTTTTGAGGTTTCTTGTATTATCTTTAAAACTAAATAAGCAATTTTAAAAAAAATATTGCCCCACTCATGAAACTCGTTTACCAAAAGATAATTTCAAGCAAAAAATAATATTTAATGATTATTTATTATTTTTCATTATTTAATTTAATACAGGAGATGAAAAACATTTTGAATTATGAGCCATATTTTTCTTACATCATATTAGTCTAGATATTTTTCTGTAGTAAAATCTAGAGTGTCAATTGTTTTTAACTGAGCAAGAGATGAGAAAAATTTATTATTTTTAAAAATTTAAATTGGCCACATTGAAAAAATATTTGAAAGGAGCTATAATGACTAAATTAGTAAACTTACAAGAAACTTGACTTACCTAACTTAGCCTAGCATAAATTTCATTCAGGATTTTTCGTTTGTTTTGATTCAGTATCGTTTTCTTTTTTTTAATTATTAAATACGATGTTTCTTTTTAAGTAGTCTGCTAATTTATTCTTAATTTAGTAAAAAGATTTGAATAAAATGTTAGATTTAACGAACGTCAAGTTTTTCATTCAATGTAACTATGTTTTTGATTGAATGTGATTATGCAATTATTTGTTTTGTTTTTTTTTAATTTTAGTTTTTAATTGATTTATTTCACAATTGACTGAATTTTAGTAATATGCATAAGTATGCATTCATTAGGAAGGATATATTTATCGATTATTCAATACATATTTTAATTAGTAAACAATAAAAATAAAAAACAAAGATACTAGTTATGTAAAAGGTCTTGAACCAAACTCTTATTATGTCGTTATGTGTTGAACCAAACTCTTATGACATCAACAAATCTGAAAAATTTTTGATGTGTTTAAAGTCATTACGAAGAATATAAAGATACCGATCATAAAGAGCTGACGAAGACAGGAAAAATTTCTAAACATTTCAAAATATCTCAGTGTCTTATATACCACCCTAACATCTGAGCTTTAAAATTAAATTTTTAATTACCTGGCCACGTTTACAGAACTATTCAACCAGTTATTTCATAATAGTTTTACATTTTTCAAATTCTCTTTCGTCATGCTACCAAGTAGATTTTTTCCGACAATAAACTATTTTCTTTAATTTTTATTAGTACTTAAAGTTTTTCCTTAAATTAACACTCTTTTAAAATAATAGTCAAGTTTCTTTCGAATCTCAGAAATATAGCTATTTAGCTGATAAGAATTTACGGAAATTTTGCTATATATTAAAATTACTCGGTGTAAATTGTCTGACTGTTCGTTTTATATAACTTCACCCTTCTTCTCTAAGAATGAACAAGCAAATTGTTTATATATTTACTTTAGTGTTTCTTTTGTTTCTTTTTTAATGTTAATGTTTCCTTTTTTTTGATTTGTGAAAAGTAATTAGATATATTAGAGCTACTTAAAATAACCACAACTGTTTGCTATGTTTTACAAATCAGCAAATTTGAACCGCAATTTTATTTTGACGTTTAAATTTGTATATTGCACCATTAATTTTAAGAAAGATGATCCTTTAAAAAAAGATGTTGAAAACATTTACTTTCGCTAAAATTATTTTTCAAATTTAGCTCAATTCACAATTATTATGGTATAATTTGTTATCAGGAAAATGACTCATTTTGTTTAACAGCAAATACTAATTTTTGAACCTATTTTGATGAAAAATAAATAAATAAATGAAAAATAAGCAACGACATAAATTTACAGTAATTATAAATGAAAATTTTTCCTATATTTCGTCATAAGAGGATTAAAATGATATTGCTCCAAAGAACCTTCTCAATAATTTCATTATTTCCAGAATTGAAGTCCTTTTGAACCAAACATATTATTACTTGAAAGCTAAAACGAGAAACAATTTATCTATATCAATTTATTTAAGCTTATCCCATTAATTTATTGATAGCGGTATCAAGGATAAGGATATGCGTTTGAAGCCCCGTTTACCGTTGTATGCATTAAATCATATAGCTTGAATAATTTATTTTATGTAATTTATAAATTAATTTTAAGCAAATAATTTTGCACGAATGAACTCTATCGATGTACGACTAAAGAATATTCTGAAATATATCTGGAGTAAATTTTTTAATCGATAAATAAAAAATACATTTTCAAGTAATCTCGAGTAGTATACAAACGTTAACTTGTTTGAAATATCTGTCCATGTAACCATTTAACATCGATCCCTGGTGCTAGGGGACATTCCATTTTCACATTCGACTTTTGAAATTTCAATTGTAAACTTTATTTTTCGACGTCTTTAAAGATGTTTTTAAAGTAAGAGGTAAAAAAAGCTGCACTGCATTGTTTTTTTCTTTTTTTTCAAGTTGTGACATATTATAATTTTTCCAATTTAAGAGCCTATGCAATTATCTTAAGTAAAATTTATTTTAATATCACACGATGCAGTTTCATATACTGTGTTAGCAAATTAATAATCCCAAGAAATTAAGGTGAAAAAAAAAGAAAATACACTGATTTCAAGAATATGAAGATAACAATGAAAACATACTTGTTTTCACAAGTCATTCACTCCTGTCGAAACTTGAGAATGGGTGCTTATTTTTGAGAGCTTGAAACATGTCAGTATTTATTTTCATCTTCATATTTTTTGATGCTAATGAAGTTTTTATCATCACTTGTACTTTATTACATTTGGTTCTTGATCATTATTTTGATAAGAATATTATGCTTGTAAACATCTGTATTTTATTATTTTAACAGGATTCATGCTGCCCTTAAAAAATGAAGAGAAATATAGCATAAATATGGCAATTATGAAATTATCTTCCTTAACTTTAAAATTTTGAAGCCAGATATTTGGAGTAAATGAAATTGAACATTGAGGTGAATGTAAACGCAAAAAAATACATTTTATCTTCTTAGTTTTGCTGCAACCATTTCAAACTCTTAAGAACCTTACGAACTGTGTTTAAAAAGAGTGTATCGTATCGAATATATGTAGTGATTATGAGAATCATAAGATAAATTTGTAAATTATGGAGAAAAAGCAACAAAGAAATCATAGTAATGGCATTTGATTATAGATATAGTTGATCGTAATTGAATAACATGCTAAGTGACAATTTGTGGGTAATTAGCAAAAACAAGTTTCAGAATGTAGCGAAACATCAGAATGCTATTTGCAAATCATCTTTATCCAAAGAAAACCATGTAACCTAAATATTTGGCAGAAGGAAGGTCTTTTAAAACAATGAATCCTAGAATATACAACATATTACTACAACAAGTTACTCTTAAACATGCATATTTAAATGTTTTTAAAATGCCACTTAACATTAACCTATTTCTTCAGTTATAGGAAATTGAAATGTCATAAATTATCTAAGACCTTGCAAATGTGCATTAGAATTACCATACCCTATACATTTTTTTCCAAGCACTTTTATCTATTTGTTTCTTTATTCTTCCTTGCCTAGAAGACTCAAACAAAGGTGTAAAAATGATTATCCCTATAATTTTGGTTATCATTATAATAAATTATGTCAATTTGTTTTTGATATGAAATCATCATATAAATAAAACAAAATCAACGTAAAAAACACAAATAATGCCAGATTAAAAATTATAACAAATTATGTCAATTTGTTTTTGATCTGAAATCATCATATAAATAAAATAAAAACAACGTAAAAAACACAAATAATGCCAGATTAAAAATTCATGTCCTGAAATTCTAAAAACTCGGAAAATTACAAATTGATTCGAATTTTCCTTTCAAAAGAGATTAAAGAGAAGAATAAATATTTGCCCTTTTGTCAGAAATCAGCTCAAAAATTATTTATCACCTAGAAACTATTTTTCAACTATCAAAAAGTAGAAATCTCCGAGCAATTACAAAACGTTATTTCACGTTTGTAAAATTAAGTATTGCTCTCTTGAATTAATCTATAATTATTTTAAATTACTCGTTTGCGGCGGCGACATTACTTGGCTGTTTAAGTGGGACTATCGCCAAATACAGATAGCTTTCCCTTCCCCCCCCCCCCCCAATTTATGATCCAACCTTCTCGAAATTTTGTTTACCCACACTATTTTGAGGGACAGAAATCTAAGTCCGAAAAAAAAAAGATTTTATTCCCAAAAAGTAAGTTTTTCTGTCTGATTTTGTAATTTAATTAATAGTCAGCATTAATTACTTAGCATATTTGAATTCCCCAGGAACCATTAAGATTGACCCTTAGTACGTAAAAATCCAATCATTAGAATGAAAGTTATTCAGGGTGATATTTTTTTATTTATTTTGCGTACTGTACAGTGCATTTAAAATGTAAAATATGCTACGTTAATTTATTAATTTTCGCTAGACTCTCATTTAANATATATATATATATACAGAGAGAGAGATGAATAATGCTCTATGATGAATCTACGTTACTTTTTTCCAAGAATCCAATAAGGAAACTAAAGTATCTGCGGGAAGCCTAAAAGAGCTAATACGAAAATATATTAGGAATCGATTTATTTCATTGTTTGTAATGCAACTAAGAAAAACACGTGATGGTAGACAACGTGCTAGTAATTCTGTTGACATATCGGAAACGTAAGTGATATTGCATTTTTTTGTCTCAAGATTTAATGAGGGTATATTACGGAATTTGAATACATTAGTAAAACAGATACAGATTGTTAAATTGTATTTTTAAATGTCACTGCTCATCATTAAATGATACATGTTTTATTTGATTTGCAAGCCAAAAATATGAATTCAAAAGCAAAATAAATTTGTTAAAGTTAAAAGGCTTTGCGATGTGAAAAAAAATGTATTGTCAAATCTAGCAGAATATGATAAAATTTACCATGTTCTGGCTCACTGAGAACACTGAAAAGTTAGGTAATTTTTATCGAAGCGCTTAAGTAATACTTTTGGTAAAATAACAATAAAATATAGCTTTATGATACGTTACAAAGTTTGGTAAATGGGCTAAAATTTGTTAATATTATCATGATACAATAGAGCACGGCATAAAACCCATTTATTTGGTTGTATTTACTTTTAATTTTTGTATTTTTCACTAAATGTCTGGTAATAAGGTATATAATTTTGATTTCCAGAATTTTTGGTAATCCATTACCACATTGTCGGATAAATTACCAAATGAAAGGTTGAAATATAGAATGATTTTTACAGAATTATGTTTTTTTTTACCTGAAATGTCATTATTATGGAGTAATTTTACCAGAAAGTTTTCTTCTAGAGAAAATTACAAAATTTCTTTACTTGAAATAAATATTTGTTATCTATCTACTCTTTTCTATTTTAAATGAGTAATTTCTATTTATTAATCAGTTTTCAAGTACATTAACTCATCTACAGAGCTTTAAAATTTCATTCATTTTAATTTTAAAAAAAAATAAAAGGCCATTTTTGCTAAATTTGTCATTTTGTCATTTAGTATAACATTAAGATACCTGTAAATTTGAAAAATATTTGAACTAAGTAAATTTCCATGGAAACTTCAAAAAGAAACTAATTTTGAAATCAGAATATTATAATTTTTTTGCTGGATTGTACAAAAGTACAAAATTTGTTAGAGTATATTCTTAAATTTAAAAGTAAAACTCGTACCCATTAAGAGTCTATGAGTTAATGAAACGCATTCTGTACTAACCTGCATGATTACAATGTGGGATTTTGAAGTTGCACTTCAAAAATAAATAAAAAAAAAAATCTAAAAAACCAACCTAGAAAACTTTTTTTTAAACTAGAAAAAAATAAGTTTTTATTAAAGTGAAAACAGAACATTATTTGTTTAGAGAAATAATACCCATTCTATTTTAGCCAATTCCGCTGGTTCACAACTGTTAGTTTTCATCTATTCTAAAGTATAAGACGCATGTGAAGTAAATTTATTCAAATTTAGATTATGTTCTAAAATCTCTAAAAAAGAGTAAACAGTAAAAGCATGGAGAAGTTTAATTTCATATCAATGATTTAATATTTGTTACGTTTATAAGGAAGATATATAAACAAAAAATAAAAAATACCTCACTAATTGCAAAAAGGTTTTATCCTTTTAAGTCATTTATACAGTATTAAAAATTCCCGATCAAATTACGGTTAAAAATACCGGCACTCAGGGTGCCGGTGCATTTTACCGGAGCATGTTACGGAATAAAAAATCTGATGCACCGTAATTTTTACAGTAATAATTACCGTAAAATGACTGAATAATTGCCATAAAATCACTTAAATAAATATTACTGTAAAAATTACGGTATGATATTTTACGGTATAATTTATTTTACGGATCGTGCACTCAAATTTTGAAACTTTAATTACTTAATTAAAAGTAATACTAGATAAATCTGGTTTTACTAGTACTAACTGAAAGCTTTAGTACTTTAGCAGCATTTTCTTTTGGTATACCTTCTTGATAATTTAAATAATTCCGCAATAAAAGGGAATATCAAAAAGAAATTCTCTCGGATTTAAATTTAAAGCTTTGCTTAAGGCATTAAGTGAAAACTAAAATTTTCTCCGAAATGGGAAATGCTATAATGAACAAGCCTTAAAATAAAATTCACAAAACATGGAAAACCTCTCAGATCACACAAATAAGCTAAGGAACTGATGCCAATTGAGATTGAAGTTTACCCAGTTACGTATAATTTGTCACTGCTCAGCAATATTCTTCCCTTCTTTAATTAAATAAAAAATATTTTTTTTTCTTAAGTGCCATTTCAAGCAGTCTTATAGAACATGTAGTGGAGGTACTTCAAACTCTTAAGAAGTAATATTGGCTGTAATAAAGAAGAATATATAAGCAACACTATTTAGTTAAATGTATATTGCATTAAAATAACATATTAATACAGAGAATTTTTAATAAATTGGTATTCTTCACAATATTCTAGCAACTCGAAGGCTTTCAAAAAGTACTATTTCTTTCCTTCACAAATTATCAGGATTTTTCTTAAAACTTTTTAAAATATGAAAGCTATGTTTGCGCGTATGCTGTCTACTTGCCTGTATAAATTGCTTATTTCATACTTAAAAATATTCGAAAACTATTTATTAAAATTCTCTTTTTTTTTTACAATAAAACGTACCAACTACTTTCAAAAATCAAGGAATTTAGGGTACTGAGACAATGGTTAGAGAATCGGATTCCGGTTCGGAGGGATCCGGTTCCGGTTCGGATTCGTCTTCGACTCCTCTAAGACCCACCGTGTACATGCGATACACGTATTCGCAAAATGCGTGTAAGTCCTGTGGTAGGTCGCTGACCAGTACCATAGGTACATAGATCTGGAGAAATTTTCCTTCCTTTTCAGACTTGTGTCTAAACTGAAGAAGTGGCTACACGAATGAGTGATGCTGCCATTTATGCATGGGGCTCTGAGCTGAGATGTACTTACACCCTTGCGGTGCTCCTTTGTCAAACAAAAAGCGCATATTCTCTTGGCCAATGACATACGAACCTGGCTTGTCTAAGGGTCACTGGAAACAACAACAACAGAAAATATTTTTTTATTATTTGTATATTGAACGGAAATCATTAAAATATACGCATGCATGATTTTATGCTTGCATATATTTATGTTTAGAATTGATTTCTACTTGAAAATAATTAACCAAAAAATCTCCTGCATTAATCATGCACACAGAAATTTATTAATAAAATTTTATTTGCGAAGTGCACAAAAAAAACCGGAGCAAGTTAATAAATTTCCATATTAAGTTGATTTGCTAATTATTCTATTTTCTCCACTCCCATTACTGAAGATAGCCTCAATTTTGTTACATCATTGTAACTATTTAAGTGAATGAAAAGACTTTTGTGTACAATAATAAAATTTATTTATCGAAATAAAATTTCATCCAAGCATTTTACAGTTTTTCATACTTTTTTATAGTGAAATTTAATAGTAGTATTAAATTTACTTAAAATGTAAAGCACACAAATTTATTCAGAATTTCAAATTATGTATTTTGGTATGACAAATTCCAAAATTTGAACGCAATCGTTTGAATATTTCATGAGAAATGAAAATTTTAAATTACCATTTTCTTAAAATTTTATTACTTAAAAACTAGTTAGCTTTTTTCTCTCAAATTATGTATTTCGTCATTTAAAATTATAAAGTTTAAAAGTAAATCAAAATCCATATGCCTAAAAATTTAAAGTTTTTTTGATCTCTAAGGAAATTTTTGATTAAATAATAAGTAATGTTAAAAAAAATAATAAGTAGCTACTGCTAAAAAAAATATAAATAATCTTTAAAAAAATTTACATTCCTTATAATGAACGGTATAGACCAGCTTTCTTTTATTTGTTTGAATCGTTTCAGAGAGCCTTACTACCGCTCTCTTAAACTAAACAATTATACTTTGTAATCATATATGTTTTAATTTCTCATTTAAAAACTTTGATTACGACAAGTTTTGACTAAAGATCAATTTCTTTATTAGTCCCCCAACCAACTAATTATAAATGCAAATCTATTTTTTTTAATAAAAATCATCTATTCATGATAAATTTAGTAACCATTGATTTATAACAATTTTAATTATTGATAGAAATTTATTAATGAATAACAATTTATTTATTGATAGTAACTTATTTATGGATAATAATTTATTTATTGATGGCAATTATTTATGGTAATTATTGATAATGCTTTTAAGAACTAAGGTAGGTACTTGTTTAATTTCCTATAAACAGCTTCTTTTTAATAATTTATTTAGTAATAATTTTACTCCTTCAGTTTAAAGATATTTTTTTCTTCCTTTTTTTATATTTTTGCTTACTATATGGGGCTCTATATACTTGCAGCTTATGCGCAGTGAAGAAGACTTATTATTTTGTTTCTTAATTTTCTATATTTATCNAATTATTAAGAAGCAACTTGAATTGTTAAGTCTGCACAAACGAAATATTTTATAATATATATATATGAAATAATTAATCATAACAATATATATATATACAGTGGTGGCCAAAAGTGTGGACATTTTCTGAAAGTTTCTTGCTTTTCAACTTTGTGTGCTTGTGGAACATATTAATTTTCACTTAAATACAAACGTTTATATATCAAATTGAAGGTGATTTAATGTAAAATTTAATAATAAATACAGTATTGCGATATCTGTATTACAAAAAAAGTTATGCAACTAATAGCAAGATCTATCTTAGATTTGCATTTTTTTTAAGGTGATACTTACACAATCAATATTTAGTAGGATAACCCATATCTTTTAAAACAGCTTCACAGCGTCTTTTCATCGAGTGAACGTGTGTTTGGAGTTCATTTTTCGTAATCACATGGTGACAAGAATCAATTATAGCTTCAATAAGTTGTCTTTTATTTGATGGACATTTTTTTCGTTCAAGAATTTTCAAACATCGCCACAAATTTTCAATTAGATTGAGATCAGGGCTATTTCCCGGCCATGGAACTAATTGGACATCTACAAAAAGAAGCCGAATTGTCATATTGAGAGCAAATGGCCACTCTTATGCTGAAATTGCAAGACAAGTTGGTGGTTCAGTGACTTGTTCTGGTGCACAAAAATTCTGTTTTTGTTATGAAAAAGCGAACGAGAAACGAACAGTCAAATCAGGCCGAAAAAAATGCACAAGTGCTACTGCCGATAGAAAAATTAAACGGCTATGCCTTCAAGATAGAAAAATTTCATCAGATGACATTAGATGTGAAATGAATGCAGCGGGTATTGCAGTAAGTTCAAGAACAATAAGAAGAAGGTTATCAGGATTTGGACTACAAACTAGAATTCCAAGGACAAAACCATATTTAATGGTCAGAAAATCAATGGAAGCAAGTAATCTGGAGCGATGAGAGTAAAATATCGCTCTTTGGTAGTGATGGTTAGAAAATACGTGAGACGTAGAGTAGGTGAAGCACTTCATCCTGATTGCATTGAAGCAACTACGAAAGACCCAACAAATGTCATGATTTGGGCATGTATGTCTGCAGATGGTGTGTGTCGAATTCAAGTGATTGGTGGCATCCTGAATGCCAAAAAATACATCGAAACTGTCCTGAAACCAAAAGTGATACCTTCTATCAGGGATCTCTTGCCCAACAGCGCACCATTTATTTTTCAGCGGGATTCAGCTCAATGCCACACAACAAACGTATGCAATGTATGGTTTCAAAATAAAGGCATATATATATTACCATGGCCAGGAAACAGCCCTGATCTCAATCCAATTGAAAATTTGTGGCGACGTTTGAAAATTCTTGAACTAAAAAACGTCCATCCAATAAAAGACAACTTATTGAAGCTATAATTGATTCTTGGCACTATGTGATTACGAAAGATGAACTCCAAACACTCGTTCACTCGATGAAAAAACGCTGTTAAGCTGTCTTAAAAATTAAGGGTTATACTACTAAGTATTAATTGTGTAAGTATCACTTTTAAAAAATGCAAAACTAAGATGGATCTTACTATTAGTTTCATAACTTTTTTTTGTAATATAGATATTGTAATACTGTATTTACTAGTAAATTTTACATTAAATTACCTTCAACTTGATATATAAACGTTTGTATTTAATTGAAAATTAATATATTTTACAAGCACACAAAGTTGAAAAACAAGAAACTTTCAAAAAATGTCCACACTTTTGGCCTCCACTGTATATATATGAACCTTATAATGTTTCATTAATATTTTTAATCTAATTCCCAAATATAATCTTTTTGATATCAGTTAATATCTGCCACGAAAAGTATCTTGAATATATCATTACATCGAAACAATATTGAAAACATCCATATTCTGATTTTTGAGGTTTTGTTATTATGTGATAACGTTCACCTCCACAGAGCTCGGCTAATTCAAAATCCAATTCAAATAGAATGTGTTAATCTCTTCGAAGTCGCATAGCAACTCTTCATCGCCAATTTCTACCAAGAATCAACAAGATACGACCTCAAAGAGTTAATGAAGGAATGTTAACAAAAGCCTAAAAGTACAAGGTGAATATGCTGAAAAATACAGAACAGCTGTATGTAAATAAAAATGCTGTTATTGTGTTGGGATTTATTTACAACGACACGTATACTAGTTTTCGAATTTCGCTTGTATCTTCAAATATTTTCATAGGTTACAAAGTTGAGCCTCAAAACAATAAAATGCTAATGATTTTTCCTTATTCTTCATTGTACTAGAATAATAAATTCATGTTCCTGTTATTTTGACATATTTTAAAATATTTTTTCATTATTTTTATCAGACCTGATTCACTGCTATGGAATACCATGTATTTTAATCTTATTAGGCTTTCTATTTTAATATATTAATATAAATTTTCGGAATAATATTACAATTTGGAAATTAATATTTCATATTTTCTATGTTTATAAAGCTTAAAATTTCTAGGTATAGACATTTCATTATAATTACTTTTGTTCCGAAACTTACCGAGAATTTTTCAGTAAACAACTTGAAAAGTGATTTATTTTTAACAATACAATATCATTTTAAACGATCCAACTATTCCTCAGGGATGAAAAATTTATTTCTCAGAACAATAAACTTGTAATATTATATTCCATCAAAAGAAGCAGAATAAATGAGACTAAGGTTGAGTTTACGAAAATAAAATTCTTGGAAGTTCATAATTCTTGTAATCAGTAAAGAAATAAAAAGACGCCTTTTGAACAAAAGTTTTTTTAATCAATAAAAATATCATTTATTTTTTTAATTAAAAAAGTTTTTTTTGTTATTCAAGTGATTTAAGCATGAATACAATCTTGAATGGAATAAGTGCTTCGTAATGCAATGAATCCGTTTTTAATGTTGCTAACTGCTAACTTGAGTTATCAATCAAAAACTAGATAAAATGGGTGGTATGAGCTCCTCCTGCTGAACCACTTGATAATTTTTTAATCAACCAAAATGATAAAAATTCCTTATTTAACTTATAGTGCGCCAAAAAAACGGACTATCCGGAATAACTTTTGATCTAATGGTCGGATCTTCACGTTTTTAGAACTCAATCATAATGGCTAGAGGGGGTCACCTCAAATATGCTAATTAGTAAGTGCAGGCGATATTTTAAGTTACGAAATCAGACAGAAAAACGTACTTTCTCTGAATAAACATACCTTTTCTTCAAGGGATTCGGATTTCTGAGCCCCAAAATATAGGGGTTCGCAACAATCTGGAAAATATGGTCTCAATAGTTTGGTCAGGAGAGTGCTTCAAAGTTTCGACCCCTAAATGTTAATTTTGTTTTTTGCGCATTTTGCTGTATCTCGAGAACTTTTTAAACGAATTGAAAAATTTTTGCAAACAACTACAAAATTCGTTTGCTCAAAAATAACTTTTAGTAAATATTTAATATTTTTTATTATTTTATTTAATAATGGTCGAAGCAATTTTGAATAGTAAGGTGTGTAATTTTTGCATCATTTTAAAGAACATAATTTTGCTTGGTAAAATACAAAATCTGTGCAAAATTGGTAAAACAGTTCCTGGGAAATGGAATTTAAAAGTCAGTTATTTAAAATTCGGTTTCTCAGGAACTATTCGACCGATTTTGCTCAAATTTTGATTTTTGAAATTATGTTCTTTAAAATAATGCAAAAATTTGTATACCTTACATTTCTATATATTTTTTTGACCTTCATTAAAAAATATGTAAAATAATGAATTGCTACTAAAATTTAATTTTTGCATGGAATTATCTTTGATAAACGAATTTTATAATTGTGCTCAAAAATTATTCATTTCGCTTAAAATGTTCTCGAGATATGGGGAAATGCAGAAAAGTGAAATTAACATAAAGGTTGCCGAAATTCGGACCACTTTTCTGACTAAACTATTGGGACCATATTCCCCAATTGCGGCTATATTTTGAGGGTCGGAAATCCAAATCCGTCAAAAAAAGGTATGTTTATTAAGAGAAAGTACGTTTTTTGTGTTTGATTTTGTTATTTAAAATATTCTCTGTACTTAATAATTAGAGTTTTTGAGGTTGCCCTCTCGAACCATTAAGATTGAGTCCTAGAGCGTGAAAATCATTCGAGCAAAAAATATTCAGGGTGGTCCGTTTTTTATGCGCACTGTACGTCTTTCAAACCAGAACATTACTCCTAGATAAGACCCTATTTCTATCGGTATTTCTTTACATTCAAACGTATATATTTTTTTAATTTTTTTTTATTTTTGCTCTATTTAGAAAACCTATACTGTTGATTTTTCAAGCAGTCTGTGTCTTATAGATCCTATTTCATGTCCATATTTTTTTTTAAACAAGTAAGAGTGAAGTTCTCGCATTTTAAACCTTAACTAATATACTGTTGCCAGAATAACACACTCTCAGAAAAAAAAAAACTCTCCTTTTTGGCGATTCATCAATCCTTAAGCAGTATTTCGTTAATTTTGAGAATCATTTCGTCACAAAATAACGTGATTTGTGACAAAGCGCGAACTCACAAATATATGACGAAAATGTTTTTCACTTTGGGACCACAGCATAGTGCATTGTAGCAGCTTATTAACTGGAACAACGAAACTGGAATGAAGATTAGACTGTCCAAAATAAAGTGTCGAAGAAAGCCGATCAGTCTGTATGGTGGTCAAGGAGTTGTCCTAGTGCTATGAATATTTCGGATTCGAAGCCTATTTTGGGCATGTGTGCAATCTATCCCTCTGTTCTATCTGTCCTTCTTGCGTTGTTTGGGTGACATTGATATATGCTATATGATGCTCACGATAAAGAGATTATAAGTAAAGTTAGGTATGTTAGGTGCTACGATGGTTTTTTTTTTTACTTTTTTGAGGAAAAAAATAGAAGCACTAAAACAGTCATACAATACATGAAGCTCGAGCATTCAACTTCTCCATTTAGTCTCGAATATTCAAACATTCAATCATTACACAATTTCGTCTAAGTATATATCTTTGATGGCTCTGCATCCGAATTAAGCTTTATTCAATCTAAGGGTGCAATTTTTAATTAGTAACATAATTATTATTTACCGAACTCTCAGAGATTGTAAGTTAAGGAGACTCAAATGTTGTATCCCAATCAACGTTAAAATAGCTAAATGTTGCTTCCCGTTATTTAGGCCTTCTACCACCCCTTTTTAATGCGAAAGGCCTATCTTTTTACGAACATTTATTTTAAAGAGTAATTAACGGTGGTAATACTTGGATCAACAGTTACAATCTTATTTTACACGCATGACAGTTTTCTAACATGTACGTTTAAGTCAAAAAAAGTATGGAAATTAAGTTACCCCATAATATGGGGTAATTTGAGTCAGCAGTAAGAATTCATTCTTTGTTATTTGGTGTTGGGTACCTGAATACTAAAATGTTTATTAGGAAACGATTTTTACCAAAAATAAAAGAGTAAAGGGCATTTTGTTTCAATTACAGAGAGTACATATATGACGCAAAAAAACCAAACACGTCATGATTTTATATTTCTAGTTTCTGTAAAATAGTTTAAGCCACGATCAAAACTGTTTTCATTGTTAAAAATTGAAAAAAGGCAAACAACAGTAAATTTAAACATTACTTCTAAAATAATAAAAACGTAAATAGTACTTTTGATTAAAACGAGAAAACAAAGTAGAAAGGCAATGAATATTGAAGGAATTTGATTATTTTATTTCATGCTGTTTAGTGGTTGAACATTTTTCGCACCATAAGTCAAGGCAATTAATAAGTAATAAAAATGTAAAATACCAAAAAAAAAGTAAATGTAAACATTACTTTAGACTAAAATAATTAAAATGAAAACAGTAATTTTGACTAAAACGAAATAACTAAGAAGAAAGGAAATGAATATTAAATGAAATTTGAGGATTTTCTTTCTCTCTGTTAAGTTGTTGACAATTTGTTTTACATTTGAAATAATAACGTTTAGAATTTGAATAGATTTTTAAAATAGCATTTTCAAGGTTCTAAGCCACATTTATTGTCTGACTTAAGTTTACGTATTTTGAAGTGTTTTAACTTTTATTTTATTGAATCTTTTTATTGGTTTATTCTGGTTTGTTTGTTAGAGTTCTGACCTTTTCCCCTGAATAACTTTTATAACAAAAAAAACCTTTTCACACCATGCAATTTAAATATTCTTCGAAAGCTTGAATTGAATTTGAGATAGTTTTATTTACTTTACTTAGTAATTTGCATTTTTACTTAAAGTCTTTTTTTCGCATTCTTTGCTTTTTTTCTATAGTAAATAATCTTTAGGCATGTGTTGCGATGTATTATGAAGAATGTTTTTCAGGAAATCCTAACAAAATGCAAACTAGTTTACCATAAGGTTAAAGATTACTTTGATCATAAACTTCCATCAAAGAAATATATTATATTTGATTCATGAAATTTATGATTTAGAGCTATTTCTCTATTTTTGCGACTTCTAAAAGCATTCATATAATTTGATTTATATGGATTTATCAGAAAATGTAAAAAAAAAAGAAATCTAAGGGTGTCCAAAATATTTCAAAACCAAAGCCTATTACCTCAGTACAAAAAATCGCGTAGAAAAGCATAAGAAATATAATAGTACTTTAAATTTAAACCGTACTGCAGAAACTACGCTTTATGGAAATAATTATATTTTCTGAATTTTTCACGGTGTATGCATGATACTCAAAAAATAAATAAACGACTCTTAATAACTTTTGATCTATTGATTGGATCTTCATGTTTCTGGGCTCAATCTTAACGGTTCAAAATTAGACACAAAAGCACACTTCTCTGAATAAACATACCTTATTTTCGACAGATTCGGATTTTTGATCCCCAAAATATAGAGGGAAGCCACAATCTGGTTCAAATAGTTTGATCAGGAGAGCTGTCCAAAAATCGAGCCCCTTAATGTTAATTTTACTTTTTGCGTCTTTCGCATAACTCGAGAACTTTTAAAACGAATTGAAAACTTTTTGATCACAATTATAAAATTCGTTTATTCAATTTTATTTTATTCAGTAAAAGCAGGAAGAATTTTGAATTGTAAGGCATACTATTTTTTACATCATTTTAAAGAATATAATTTTACATGGTGAAATTCAAAATCTGAGTGAAATCGGTCAAATAGTTTCTGAGAAATCAAATTTTAAAATGCCATTTTTTTTTTGTCTGCACTAAGTGATTAACATAATTGAGGTTGCCTTCTTGAACTCTTAAAATTGAGTCCTAGAACAAGAAGATTCGCTAATTAGATCAAAAGTTATTCTCTGTAGTTCATTTAAATTTTTGTACAGTCCGCAAAAAAAAAAAAAACGAATTACCCTGAATAACTTTCGTTCTAATGATCGGATTTTCACGAACTAAGTGTCAATCTTAATGGTTCCTGGGGGTGACCTCAAATATGCTAATTAATTAGTGCTAACTATTAATTAAGTTACGAAATCAGACACAAAAACGTACTTTCTCTGAATAAACAT
>NC_092214.1:53004964-53049895 GCF_043381705.1 Parasteatoda tepidariorum
ATTGTCGCCAAATTATTTTTTTAAAAATAATTAATTTTAATTTTTCTCAGCTTCTAATAAATAAAAACAGTTGAAACTTTAGATTTTTCAATTGAAAAATATGTAGATTAATATGGTATAAAAAGTTCATACCTTATAATTCAAAATTTTTTCATCCTCAATTTAATTAAATAATAAAAAATAATTAATAATTATTAAAAAAAAAATTTCATGAAGTTATCTTTGGATAAATGAGTTTTATGAGTGGGTGAAATTTTCTTTAAATTGTTTTATTAGTTTTGAAAGTATGATTAAAAACGTAAAAAGTGAAATTAACATTAAGGGGTACGAACTTTGGATCGCTCTCCTGACCAAGCTATAGGGACCATATTTCCCAGATTGCGGCTACCCCCTATATTTTGAAGGTTAAAAATCCAAATATGCGAAAAAAAATGTATGTTTATTCAGAGAAAGTACGTTTTTGTGTCTGATTTCGTAACTTAATTACTAGTTAGCACTAATTAATTAGCATATTTGAAAACACCCCCAGGAATCATTAAGATTGACACTTAACTCGTGAAAATCCAATTATTAGAACGAAAGTTATTCAGGGTGATTCGTTTTTTTTTTTTGCGGACTGTACACTGTATGTAGAAACGGCTTATTTTGAACATAAAAAATAGATTTTTTCAATTTTACACTGTAAAAAAATTTAGTGTTACTTAACACCAAACATTGTGGCAACTACTTCTCAGCAAAAATGGTTTAATGATATACCATGGATAGTTCTTGGTCTAGTAAACGCCACAAATGTTTCGTTACACTTTTTTGATGTAAAGTAGGTGCCAGCATTTTTGTGATTAGTAACACTATAACTTGTGACAAAAAAACATGGCAATAAGACATAATTCAAGCAAAAGCCAGTAAAGCATTTACAGTACAATTTACAATTATGAAGCATTAATATAATGCATACACTCAAAGATTCTGGAAAAAAGATTATTTTGTTTATCTACCCTATGCACAGTACAGCGAGATAATTTAAAATAATTCGAGTTAGACTTAATAGAACAGTGAATAGAAATTAAATATTATAAAATTATTTAATTGACAAATTTGCGTAAATTTCCTTATGAGCACATAATTATCATTATTATATAACTAAAAGCATAAATCTTGTTCGTAAGCATACAGTGAAAAATTTTGGCGTATAGTTGCCGCCATTTGTGTTGAGATAAACTGAATAAATTTTTAAGCACACAATTGTGGCAATCGAGCAAAGCATTGCATAAAATGTACAAAAAAACAATTGTTTGGAAGAATCAGGGGGAATATATTACTAAAAATGTGCCTGATTTTTAAACAAACTATTTTTGGAATGAAGCCATAAATTGATTCTAATGCGCATGAAAATATGTAAGTACAGTTAATAAATAAAAAAAGGGATAAATAAATATACAAAATTATAATCGTGGAAAAATAAATAAAAAATTTGAGTACATGCGCTGTAAAAAAAAAAAATTTTCAACTCAACACTAAAAACAGTGAAAAAATTTTTACACTGTAAAAAAATTTTTTTTATCTCAACACTAAAAACAGTGCAAATTTTTTTTACAGTGAGTAAAATGCCTCTGTGGAATGTTTAGTAGCGTGAGAGATGACAACAAATTTGTACTTTATTGTATTCGATAGTAAGCAATTTATAACTGTCTTCTGACGATTTCTAAATGTTGCGAAAATTGGCGTAAATAGAAGTCAAAACAATGCATGAACAGTATGAATGTGTGTGAAATTGACGTCAGTATTTTCCTTTTTTGGTGTTTAGATTAGAATTAAAGTGCATACTAATAATCTGTCCGGTGTTAATTTGAAATAAATTCATTTTCACACAATTTTTGATATTTTCAACACCAAATTCGGAGAGGTATTACAACACAATTTAACAGTCTTTCGAATCAGTTCCTGCAATTCTAAAAAAGTATGCATCTGTTGCATTTTAAAATATACTGTAAAAAGTCACAAATTTTCACAGTAGTGAAAAATTTTAGTTTTGAAACAGGAAAAGAATTCTGATAAAGTTACCTTACAGTATGGTAATGACACTTTAAAAAAATCATAATTCTAAATAATAAAACCAAAATTTACGGTATTTAAACCATTCATTTGGTATTTCTTGGTAACGGTTTACCTGAAATTTTGGTTTTGAAAACTAAAGTTCTTATTGAAACACAGTTAGCAAAAATTGCTAAACTTGGAAGTAAATTTAGCCGATTAAATGGTTTTTAAGCCATGCTTTAAGTCATCATGATAAAATTATAAAAATTTACTACATTTACCAAATTTCATCACTGATTATAAAACAATATTTTATTGTGAATTTTATCAAAATCTTTATAATAGTGCTCCGATAGGAATTTCCGTGCTTTTTGATGCTGTCATAGAACCAGAAACGTGGTAAATTTTACTATATTCTGGTAGTTTCGACATTATTTTTTTCTCAGTGTGAGGTAAACTAAAATCTTTTTCAGTGCATGTAGTTACATTTTTATTTACTTTTTCATTGTTATAGCTCTATTCATTTATTCCTTAATTCTTCAATTGTCTTTATGTCAATTTTATGTAATTTGTTTGAGCAAAAAAAGTATAAAAATAAAGCATTTGTTTGAGAATAAAATTGATAAAATAATTGTTTTTGAAAGAATTAGTGTGGATATATTACTCAAAATGTGACTAACTTGTTTTGTGTTGATAAATAAAGCTATTAATTTGATTTTAATGCTCATGAAAATATGTGGCGTACATAAGCAAACAATCGAAAAATAGAAAAATGTGACTATATGTACTGTGAAATATTTCATTACCAAAAATAGTGGCAACTACTTCAGGCGAAATCTTTTACAGAGTACGGTATGTTTTTATCATTAAGGTGTATTTTTCTAAATGTAAGCCTGATTGATGACATCGTCTCTTCGTTGAGTTGCCTGTTGCCACATTTTAATGATCTGCATTCCATATTTTCTGTATACCTGGATTACCATTTGTATCACAAGTTAGTTACTTGGTACCTCTAACTGAAAAGTCGATAGAATTAATTTTCAAACTCTTCTTAAGAAAGAGAGTTCTTTATATCCATTAGTTTCTTTATAAGCTTTAAACATAATGTGACTCAAATTTGCTGAAATATCTATTAGGTGTTAAAATTAAGCATCCTGTAATCAAGTTTAAAAGTACAATAATATGGTCCAATGCATTATATTTAAACCATGGAATGCTTCAACATGCTCCAACAATTTTAAGAATATATACTCGTAAAGCAAATTTAATGCTGCCAGAACCAGCTTAAAACTATTCAGCAGTAAATTATGAATTGACCTTTACTAATAAAATATTTTATTTCCTTAACGTGAAAAATTAAAACAGTTTTTTGATCTTCAAAGGAAAAGAAGTACAAAAACAAGTTCCTTCATATTTGTTTTCTTTCTTTTTACATCGATATAAAACAGTTATTTGTTTTGATTCAAAAATAACATCATATTCAAAGATCTTTTATGTACGTCAAAGAGACGAGTGTATTTCTTTGAACTGATTGAATTTTTCCGCAATTGAAATAACCAACATTCTTAGTACGAAAGTTTAAAATTCTAGGAAGTTATCCTTATCTGGAAAAGATCAATATCTATGCTAATTTCTGGGCGCAAACAACAAGCTTCTTTTTAATGGAATTGTGTTGAAACCTTGTCAAGTGTGAAAATAACTGAACTCTTAGGCTTCCAATATCAGAAAAGCGATTTAAACGCGTAAATTAAAATAGACTCGAAAAATCTTTAATTTTTTTTTATTTCCTTCACACACTTCCACATTTGATACAGTGTTTATGATTTGCTTTTTTTATTCAGCTTGTATAATTGCACTTAACTCCGTACACTTTAATGTATCGTTACATACAGTATTATTTTACCTTTACTCTTCTAGAAGAAAAGAGAAAGAAATTTCTGAGACAAGTGTTAGGACAATCTCATCATCGACAAAATAAACTTTTTAAGCTGATTCGCATTGTGGTACATTGAAAGTAACTCCACAACTCTCTCATACGGATCAATCCGACAACAGTCAGACACTAGCCAATAATCCGTCTACCACTGTTAATGTTTTTATCAACGTTTTGATCGTTGCAGGTTGGGATTAATACCCTAATCATCCAATTATCCCAGAGGCAGAATTCTGAGTTACTTATGTCGAAAAGGAAAGTTGTATCAATTAAACAATCTCCGATGACTGTAATAATGTATGGAAAATTAAACGTTCATAACAAACATCAAAAATGTTGCTTTAAAAAAATTGTACCAGTTCTTATAGGCAGCAAAAGAATTCTAACGTATCATTTTCTTTTGACAGACAGGACATTATTCAGAGGACAATTAAACAGTTATTTAATACGACTAAGCGTCTTTACATAGTAAATAGTTTTAATAATTCAGAAAACTATTCATTCAATAAGAATAGTTTGTATGCCACATAATGTAAAACACAGTCAGTCAAGAAAATATAATTCTTTTAAGACTAAATACTTTTACTTCCCTAAATATTCGACTCTCACTGTTGTTGACGTCGGCCATTAAGGCAAAGGGGGCGTTATCAATGGCCAAGAATTTGATTTGTGCCATACCCATACGTCACACCCGTTTATAGTGTATATATAGCTTTTATACTTCCATTCATTCATCCACAAATCGCAATTTTGACTTGAACCAGAGAACGATATATCTCCAATTAAGTACCCCTAGAGGTATTGATTTGTTATAGGAACATAGAGGACTTTGTGACCCGACAGACTTAGCGTTCACTAGTCACCATTTACTACACGAGGAGTCTTCGGCGGGCTGGATTCAAACTACAATTCTCACAAAAGTCCAGCTCCCTGCCAACCAGGCTGTGCCGGCCACTCTATTGACATCACTTTACTTAATTATAATCTTTTGTTTTTGTTTTATAACTATATAGCCAATTTTGCATCTATAGATATCAATTTAAATTTTTTAAGTTTATTTCATTGAAAATTCTCCTGTATTAAATGACATGTAAAGTAGAAATAAAAACAAGACATTAATTGTTCTGTTTGTTGGCATTAAAGACAAGAATATTATGTAATAATTGCATATGATGTAATAATTGCATATGATGTAATAAATATTGTATATAAGCTGATGTAATAAATATTGTATATAAGCTGATGTAATAAATATTGTATATAAGTTTCAAATGACAAAAATATAACAAATACTTAATAAAAGTATTAAAAAAAACTAATTTAAAATATTTAATTAAAAATGAAAAAAACACTCAAACGAAAAATTTCACCATAAAAAATAAACTTTGCGTCTACTACTATAAAATAAAGTGGAATTTCAGAAACGTGAAAAGCCATTTGAAAGTAATTATGGTGATGAAATGTTTACTTCAGCAGCATTTCTAAGGGATTAGAGGCAACCCTTACTCTAATAGTTATTCCAGAAAACTAGCTAGTAAATTACCTTATATTCATTGAAAAAAGGTAAATAGTAAAAAACGATGCCAAGCAAATGTATTCAAAAATATTTCAAGTTCTTTGTTAAATAATTACTTTTTAGCGTAATGAGCTAGAATAAGCATTATAAATTTCATGAAAAATTACCTCAAATCATAGTTGATATTAAAATTCTTAAAGAAAATATTACTTATAATTTTATTAGCAAAAATAATGAAAAAAAACATACATACCAAGCAATATTATTATGCTAACAGAAAAACCCATATACTTATATCAAAATATAATGTTTGCATTTGTTATTGTAAATTCAATGAAAAACAATATTATACTTTATTTTGAAACTGGGAACTATAAATACAATTTCTTCATTTATTCTTAATGAAAAAAAGAACCGTATTTTGAACGTTGACAAACATTAAAGTTTGACAAGAATGCAAAACTTCATGTAATTACGGCCTTATAAACGCTTAAACACATAATAATATCTTGTGCATAATCTTAATGTGCATAATCCCACATAACTTATGAATATGTTTCAAAACAATTTCTGATAAATGTCACCAGTCATATATATAATAGTACAAAAAAAGAGAATAGTGTGAGAAACGGGCTTTTCTCTTTTTGATTTCAAACATGCAAGCTCAATATTTCACTATGAAATCAACAGCTAATTTTTATTTCAATTCAAGTGTATAACTAATTATTATTCAATGTCACAACAACAGAGCATCAAAATCTATTTTTTACCTTTCTTTCTATAACCATGATAAACATTAGCATATACGTTATTAGGTTTACTTTAATCTCCGACGAAACTTTTGTCCTTAAATCTTCAGCCAAATTATTTAAATATTAACATAAGGTATCGTAGGGTTGACTGAATTGGATTGACTTTTGGCTGTGTCCTGCTTCGAAAACGCATTTTTAATGGATCTCTGCAATATTCCAAAAGCGCTAATTAAATACTTTTTTTTATTTGACTTTTGATTAGGCAGGCCGTGAGGAATTTATCTCCCTCGCCCTCTCCTTATTCATATTATGCATAATTTATTATTTCACTAGATATGTCACAAAGATAACAATATTCTTTATATTTTGCTCCTCGAGGTCTGCAACGAAATAAAAATAAAAATTTTATGATTATAATCCTGTTCTCCTCATCTGCTTAAATCAGACATCTCCCTTTAATTTTTGATTTTTACCATTTTGCTTCGATTCATCATGAACACCAGCTGCCATATTTTCCATTACAATCATTTAACTAACTTTAGTTATCCTCTCAGCAAATGAGAAGGTTGAAAATCATTTGAAAACACAGCTACCCAGCACAATTACTGATCGCTAAAGTATGTTAATCCTTCAATATTTATTTTATCATGGGAGATAACACTTAAATGCTAATTGTACTGTTACAAAGAATACGCGATTTTAAGAAACATGATAGTTGAATGAATATAAGTCGCTTTAGCGATTGTAGCTGAAACATTTCTTTATAAGTTCATGTTTATTGTATTATTGAATCAGTTGCNGATAGTCTCGTTGGTAGGTTATTATAGCATGCCCTAAGGTATTATGATGCAATTAACATTTTTATAACATATGTAGGGTAGACTTAAACATGATTTATTTTATTTTATTTTTATTTTTGAAGTTTTCAACTCAGTGAGTGGCAATGCAATAATACATAAATAGAATTAAGCTTCTTTTCTTGTGATAAAAATTCTATTCCATTTCTTAATAATAAGTCAGTTGTAAATATGCAAATATAAGTTATTTTATTTAATTGTCATTTGCTATCATAAGAAGTTATCTATTACTCTGCATACGCATTCTCAAAAGAGCCCGACAATTTGGTGATCCGCAAATTGGCGCTTAGAGATGATGGCAATAAGGAAAAAAAACACAGATAGCTTACAAGAGCTAGACAAAGTAAGTGTTAAAATTCCTCCATTTTGGATAAATAGACCGGAAATATGGTTCTATAAAGTTGAAGCGCAGTTTAAAATAACAGGAAAAGAAACAAAGCTTAATTATCTGGTATCACAATTGGAACCAAAATACGTAGAAAATATCTGGGACATAATTAGTAATGAAAGTAAAACAAAACATACAGACTGCAAAGATAGGCTTCTAAACCTATTTAAAGAAAGTGAAAATGTTAAAATACGCAGATTAATTACCGGAATTAAGCTCGGAGAAATGAAGCCAAGCCAGCTTCTTCAGAAATTAAAATCAATTGCTCCGTTGGATATCTCAGAAAATTACATTGAATTAGAACTCTTTAGCTGGAAAAATTACCCGATTCTTTCAGTAACATAATACTTGTAAGTGTAGAAAATATTTCAAAACTCTTCGAAATGGCAGATAAAATAAATTATATGAGCTCAAGGAATGAAATTTTTGGGGTAAAGAAAATGGCAACTCACAAATGATGTTATTGTTCCTGTTCGAACGATGAGCTTTTAGAGCAAATCAAGTTATTAGAAGTACAAATTTCGAAATTAAGGTGTATTCTTTCATCAAGAGCAACATTTAAAGAGGCAAAAATATCCAGATTTTGTACTTTCCTGGTCAAGAGGACAAAATCGCCGAAAGCGATTCAATGAAAAGGGAAAATATTAATGTTACCATTTTATGTTTGGTGATCGCTGCCATACTAACAAATGCCGCCAATCGTGCATTTGGAATACGGAAAACGCCAAAAAGTAGTAAAACTAGTGGTAAACTCTGCTGGTGAAAGAAAAATATCTCGACACAAATTTCGTTTATTTGTACAAGACAAAACATGAACATGAAAAACATTAATTTGTGACAAAACATGAACTCTAAAATACGGGACAAGAATATTTCCTCCTCTCGAAATATCATCGTAATGCATTATGAGATATTGCTAATTAGAATGACAAAACTAGGAAAAAGAGTAGACAGTCGAAAATAAAGTGACGAAATAAGCCGATCGTCCTCTATAGTGGTCAAGGTTTTTGCCCCGTACCAGGAAGATCACAGGCTGGAATCTCGCTTCGGGTATGGGTGTAATTTATCTCTATGTTTTATCTGTCCTTGTGTTGTTAGGGTGACATTGATCCATCTATATGCTGTTCATGATAAAGAACTTATTACTAGGTTCTACGAGCTTTTTTTCTGAAAAAAATAAAATAATGAATTATTTCTTTAATTTTGACGAAATTTGTTTCCTGGAAGAAGTGACGACGGTTCTTTTGTCCCTTTAATGAAATTTCTGCTTGGTGCATAATCTGACTTCTAGGTATTCTTCGCAAAATGTTAATCAATTTTTAATTAGATCAAGCAATTTTTGATGTTTCGATGGCTTATTCATATTATTTTGTACCATAACTCTATTAATAACATCACTGGGCAACTACAAAATACTATCGTTATTTTAATATCATGTCCCACTTTGTTTCATTATTTAAAAACCAAAATTTTTTGATATATTTTTCAAATGCTTCAAGAATAAAGGAAAATATACAATCCAAATTACTTTAAGCTCAAAAATAATATCCTTAAATAATTGGTGCTTTCTCAAATAAATTTTCAAAAGGAAAGCAATGTATTTTATATGAAGTCACTAAAATTTATTTTAATATCTATGTTTAATATTAAGAGGATAACAAATTAATAATCTCAGAATATGTTACTTACTCAATTCTTTCTTTTTCATAATTATTTTTGGAGCTTTTGCAGTTTAATTGTATATTTTATAGCTTTGTCTTTTCCATATTTGGGTCCAGAAATGATTAATCGTACTATAGCAAATGTTTTTTCAATACCATCTGGGAGCTCTTTTCCTATTTGCGTTTACTTCTTATATGTACTTTTCTGCCTAATATTGATTCACTTAAATACCATACGCATCATTAGCCTTGGTTACTATAAGGTATGCTTGAAGACAGCGTTTTTTACACAAAATTGATTTATGTTCCATATAAAAAAAATTTTTTTACATGAAATCAAAGTCTTTCTATTTCTCTAACAACATTTAGAATGAAACTATGATGTTAATGTGTACATTGCCTGGTAATTGTGTTTATAATAATATGTGCTTTGTCTTGCAAAGTACTAAAATATAAAATAATACCTTTCCTGTCAGAATTTTCATTCTAAAACAATGGTTAGATAACTGGCTGCAGTATGACCATCCAATTAAGTAAATGGTAGGAAACATTTTTACCTTTATGGTGCTGAAGTGTTTAAAACTTGCATGGTTAACGAACGATGTATCCTAAACTACATGGTTTTTAAGCCATTTAAAAGTAACATGACTAGCTAGACTTTTTGTTAGGTAATAGGCAATGGAGTTAGGTTGTGGTTAAGCTGTGTTTCATCAAATGAACCATGGAATGTAGTTCAATTAGATTATCTGGTTATTTTGCCTATCGTAAGAGATGGGAAATACTAGACTTTTTTGTGCTAAGCTTTATGGTGCTGCCATCTATGCGTGAATTAGACTATCACATATTCTGATAGTCCAGGGTCACCAATTAAGGAGTGCAGGACACTGGAAGCTCTTCATGTATTAAAGGAAATGGAGGGAATATTGTGGTGTTAACACTAGGACACGAACTTCTGTTCTGACAATCATGAGATAGAGAGCTGGAGGCGAACCGGGTTCGAATCCCAGTCGATACGAATTCCGCATCCGGCTTCCACAAACCGCAGTGCTGATGTGAAATATCCTTAGTAGTAGACGGATAATGGGCTAGAGTCCCCTTACCGTCAGGCCAATCGTGGGAGGTTCTCGTGGTCTTCCACTCCATTTAACGCAAATGCGGGTTAGCTCCATCAAAAAGTCTTCCACGAAGGCAGAATTTCTTCCACTATTTCATCCAGGAGTTCCCTTGTCTTCTGGATTGGGTTCAAAATGAGTTGAACATGAGTAGTCGTTAAACTCAGAANTAGGTTGTGGTTAAGCTGTGTTTCATCAAATGAATCATGGATTGTAGTTCAATTAGATTATCTGGTTATTTTGCCTATCGTAAGAGATGGGAAATACTAGACTTTTTTGTGCTAAGTAGCTTTATGGTGCTGCCATCTATGCGTGAATTAGACTATCGTATATTCTGATAGTCCAGGGTCACCAATTAAGGAGTGCAGGACACTGGAAACTATTCATGTGTTAAAGGAAATGGAGGGAATATTGTGGTGTTAACACTGGGACGCGAACTTCCGTTCTGACAATCATGGGATAGAGAGTTGAAGGCGAACCGGGTTCGAATCTCAGTCGATACGAATTCCGCATCCGACTTGCACAAACCGCAGTGCTGATGTGAAATATCCTTAGTAGTAGACGGATCATGGGCTAGAGTCCCCTTGCCGTCAGGCTAATCGTGGGAGGTTCTCGTGGTCTTCCCCTCCATTTAACGCAAATGCGGGTTAGCTCCATCAAAAAGTCTTCCACGAAGGCAGATTTCTCCCAATACTCGATCCAGAAATTCCTTTGTCTTCTGGATAGGGTTCAACATTACAAGGCTACGTAGTTGAACATTAGTAGTCGTAAACCCATAAAATTGGGTCGGCTGTTCAACGACGATTATAAAATCATGAGATGGAAAGGCCGGGATAGTCTCGTTGGTAGGGCCCTGGGCCTATGTCCAAGAGGTCATGGATTCGATCCCGGCTGGCTTAAAACTCCCCGTGTAGAAAATGGTGACTGATGCACGTTAAATCTGTCAGGTCGCGAAAGTCCTCCATGTTCCCATAACAAATCAATACCTCTAGGGGTACTGAACCAGGAGTTTCCTTGTCTTCTGGATTGGTTCAAAATTAAAAGGCTACGGAGTTGCACATTAGTAATCGTAAACCCAAAATTGGGTCAGCTGTTCAAACACTGGTATAATATAAAATAACATTTTAAAAAAAATCATGAGATTGACAGATTGCCCCCCTCAGTTATAATACGTACCATGCTGCAGGAAATTTAGTGGCTGCATTAGGTGTGCCTTGTTCATGCCATAAAATGTTGGTTGTTTAATCGTATTAGGTGAAAGCAATTAATAAACGGTTTTTCTCGTAGTTAACAGTTTTAATACCATCTTATTTACGGTCATTTGACTGTTTTGTTCACAAATTGGGGAGTGCGGGACACTGGAAACTCTTCTTGTTTAGAAGGGAATGATGGAAATATTGTGGTGACAACACTGCGATTCGAACCCCCGTTTTGTCAGCTAACAGTTTGAATGCCATATTATTTATGGTTATTTGACAGTTTTATTTGAATATGGTAAAGTGACAATTAAATAAATTGTTATTTAACCATTTTTCTGTGAAATTTCTAACAGTGTGTAACAAACTTGAAAACAGAAGTCCGTGTGTTTTCTAGTCAAAATGGATAGGTAGGAGAAAAACATATTAACTAAGATGGTTAAAGGGAAAAATACGAGGTAAAGGAATAAACAGAGAAAAGAGACAAAACTGTTGGTAAATGGAACCTTATCCACGAAACTAACTCGATGAAGAAAAAATAAAAAACTTCAGAAATTTTTTAAACTCTTGGTCAAAGAAAATAAAAAACGTTTCGAAAAAAAATCAAAATCCGATGAGAACGCCATGCAAATATATATTTTTAAATTCGTCAGATTAAGAACATACATAAAATTATTCTATTGGTAGGTGTTCTCTTGAAAAATCACTACAAAAAAGGACTTTTGGGTGAGCAATTTTCAAAAAAAGTCTTTAACATATTTTCAATTCAAGATTGAAAAATGTAACGTTTCAAAATGTAACTTAAGAATTTTAAGTCTCGAAATTATCACTCACTGATTGGAAACCCACATACAATATTCAGTAATTTTGTTTTCAAAGTTTGAGAAATGTTTGCAAAACTGCGTATCAAATTTTTTTATGTTTTATTCAGGTCATGTTTACTGCATATCTTCTAATGAATTGTGCATGTCTATAGAATATTATAATCATAAAAGCATGCATTTTAATCTCCCTGTTAAAAATTGCACGCTTTCCTATATCACATGACAAAATATATAATGATAAAACATATAGAATTTTAATCATGGACCAACTGTTCTTCAAATTTCATCGCCCGGGATATTTGAGCTATTTTTGACTAAAATCTGCGACTTAGCTTTTTCCGTGAAATTTGTTTGGAAACTTATTTTTAGGATTTCGAGAACAACTCCTCCCCCTTTCGATGATCACGCACCCTTGCGACACCATCGTATCCACCCCTCCACCTACGCAGACGAAACTCCCTCTTTACTGTGGACTATCCCTTTTTCCGAACCTTTAAATCGGACTTTCCGCGACTGATCTCTTTCATTCTTCCATTTCTTCGACACCTGCTATCTCCGAATCCTGATCAACTTTCCTGTTCCTTTCTTCCGCAAACATATCTCTCCACGTGAGTTTGATTTTATTAATATGCATTCTAATTAAATGCGTCTTCTCATTGACTTAGTAATGTTGTTTGTAAGGAATGAAACATATCACTATAAAGTTTCAAAACTTTTCCTCCTTTAAACATGTTTCAAACTTTGGAAGACTTTCTCGAATCTCAAGTTCACTCAGGAAGAAATTAAAGTACTTTCTATTAAGATAGTAAAATCATATTTTAGCTGAAAATCCGACATGGATAAATTACGATTTTTTTTATTAATGAAATTTATAACATTTAAAAGTGTAATTTTTTTCTAAATTTAATTAGTCTAAAATTATTAGTAAATAATAGAATTATTAGCATAAAAATTATAATAATTTTTCATATATTATTTTACCTTGTATAAAATGCATAAAAAATAGTGTATATTTTTTTTAAATTTGAAAAATTTATAGTATCATACTTTGGTACTTTTTTAATCTACAAATAAGCTTCATATGTGAGTCTTACAAACAACAGTTATTAAAGTATGAGATACTTTCATATATATTCTTTAAAAAGATTATGAACCAAGTACTTTAGACGCTGCTTTTTAACTACTTGACAACAGAAATTGATCTCTTGTGTAATTATTTTATTCTTTTGCAAGTATAACATTGAAAAATCATTAATTTTTCTTATATAATTTTACCCAATCTAAAAAGAGAAAAATCTTGATTCAAACTCTTTCTCCCTTGAGCAAGTTTCAAACTTTGAAGGACTTTGTCAAAATCACAAGTTCTTTTATACTCAGGAAGTAATTAGAGAACTTTTTATCAAAATATTAAAATCATATTTTAGTTTAAAATTTCAAATAGTTAAATAATGAACATTTTTTATTAATGAAATTGATAATATTTCAAAGCGCCATTTTTTCGATTTTTTTACAAGTGTAAAATTGAAAGGATTTTAATTTGACATTTACTGTTTTACCTTGCATTAAATTTGTAAAAAATATTGTATAAGCTCTTGAGAAGTTAACATACATATCGTATCACTCTTTGGTATATAGTATCATGCTTTATTTATGTACAAACAAGCGTCTTACGGGAGTAGTATCTTACAAGCAACTGTTGATGTACGAGAAACTTATTCTATATTACCATATAGTTAAACTATATTAACATATAGTTCCATGTATATTCTTTAAAAATATTTGCAAAGTAATTTAAATAAAAAGTAATTTGAACAAAGATTTAAGTAAAAAATTCGTGCATTCAATTAAGATTTGCAAATAAAATCATCTATCATCAACTATATTACTTCGTAACTTTGCATTGAAACTTTACATTGAGCACTTTAATATGAAAATTATACATTGTTTTTTGATCACTCACATAAACATAGATAAAACTATGCAAAACAAAAACACTTTTTTAAAAGGAATTCTTAACTCAATCCGTTTCGAAATGATTCCTTAATGAGTTAAAAGTAATTATCATGCCTTATTTATGAACAAACAAGCGTCATACGTGAGTAGTCACGTATGACGTTTGCAAACAATTGTTGATGTACGAGATACTTGCATATAGTTTCATGCATATTCTTTAAGAAGATGTGCAAAGTACTCTAGACACTGTTTTTTTAACTACTTGACAATAAAATGATCCTTGATTTCATATATTTTTTATTCTTTTGCTAGTATCAAATTGAAAAAAATTCATTTTTTCGCATATTATTTCACATTGTATAAAAAGCATAAAATCTTCCTGTTAAACATTTCGAAAACTTAATATGCAAATAGTATCATATTTTTGATTTTTATGTGCAAACAAAAGTCATATATGAATAGTTTCTTATAAACTAAATTTAAAGTACGAGATAATTGCATATAGTCTTATGTCCATTTTCTAAAATGATGCGCAAAGGGCTTTAGAAACTTCGTTTTCTTAACTACTAGACAAAAAAACTCATTAAGTTTTGCAGGGATAATACATATTCTCTCTATTAAAAATTAAATAGCAAGTATAAGTGCAAGAATTCAAGTTCAGGAACTCTTAAAAAAAAAAAATTATTTCTAATGGCAAAAGAAAATGACAAACTCTTACAAAAACAGTGTGCAGAAAGGTAAACAACAAGTAAGAGAAAAAAAAGTCACTATCTCATTAACAGATGTCGGGCACTCCAGTAGCGCCTCACCTCAGAGTCCCCACGCAGAGCCGAGCATCTCAATAGATGGTTCCTGTCCTTAGTTCATTATTCGAGCATAACGGGCAATTTGGGTCAGCGAGAATGCCGATGCGGCAGAGGTGGTTCGCCAGGAACTCATGGCCCACCGCAAGTCTGAATTCTGCAACAGCTTTATTGCGGGGCTTATCGGCAATACCCTATTCTAAGCTGTTCCCCCAACTTCTTGAAGAAATACGAGAAGTGAGCAACGCTTTCCAGTTTTGTCTCATAAAATGTTTGATATAGTCTTTTGCCAAATGAAAGGATTTAAGAGTGCTTGGCTATTGAATTATTTGAGTGCATTTCTTAGCCAGCATATCGGCCTGTTATTTGTCGCAGATATCGCAATTTCCTGGGATCTATTGGAGTGTTATTTGTCGCCCTTCTATCCTCAAACTCTCCGGGAGAACCAGTCAATCTTGGATAGTCCTAGAGATAGGTATTTCTATGACTATCTTTAAATTAAAACTATAGATTAATATGCGACAATTTTGTGTAGTTTTAATTTATAATACAATGGAATAAGAAAATTCTATCACATACCAGTATTTCCCGAATTAGAAGTTTTTAATTCCGTAGTTACCATTCTTTGTACTGAATTAGAGATTTTTGTTCTTTTTTGTACTCATTATACTGAATAAAATATTTTGTACTCATTTTACTGAATAAAATATTTTTACGATATCTAAGCCCGTGAGGTATTTTTTGTACGTACTTTTTTTCTGCTAAGCCCAGTAAAATCAAAATTAAGTTGATGAAATTAACAGTTTCAGAGGAGTTTCAAGCATAAAAATTATTATTTTGATTTATCCCGGTCTAAATTAAAAACTACAGCGAGAAAAAAAAGTATGGTCAAAACTACCCAATAATAAGTAAAACTTACCGTGTTTCTGGATTTATAGAAACACCAAAACGTTTCATAATTTTTCTCGTAGTAATGATTTTGGTAAAATTAACAGTGAAGTATGGCTTTGAAAATATGATAAAATTTGGTAATTTTATCGTGATACCTTAAAGTAAGGCATAAAAATCATTTATTCTGTTAATGTCATTACCATGAGTGCGGTTATTTTACCAATTTTTTTCGTGTAATAGTTTCTAAACTCTTAGTTCAATTGATCGATGTAATTTGTATTTCGTAAGATTTATCATGAAATATACACAAGAAGCAAGGCCTCACTTCTTTATATAGCTATATCAGATGTGTAAACAGGTAAGTACAAAATTGTACTTTTGTTGCATGAAGACTTGATTAATTTTTAACTGTTACCAAATTCATTAGATTTTGACCATTTTGATTTACTGTAAGAAATACTTTAGAAACAATACCTCATTATAAAATGATTTAGTTCCTCTCCCTCTCCATAATGTTCAAAATAGGCATAGGCAAGCCCAATTTGTGGTAAGTACCTATGTGACTAAGAAAATTTTCCTGTTTGAAATCAGATCACAAAATATTATCAAGAAACTCATTACAATGCAATCGCTTTTCTACTGAAAATAATCTTATATCAACTCAATATTAAAACTATATTGATATTGTCTTAAAATCACATTTGTATCAATACAAATTAGGAAAAAAAACGATATTCGATATCATCTAATAGTTTTTCTTATGAAAAAAACCAACATTAAGACGCCTATTCCGTTATGTCATTGTCAGCCTTGCGGAAAAGAAAAGATTTATTTCTTATCCATCAGTGCTGCACGAAAGAAAATTTCTTTGATATTTAAAATAAGCTTATTCAGTGGAAAATAAACTTACCAAACTTTCTCAGTTACTGATGTATGGATAAAAAAATCTTAAAGTTTTCATATTTTCTTCCTTAAGTATTACAAGAAATAAAAATTTTCAGTAAAATCTATGTTCAGAAGCTTTCAGCTGAGAATAAATCCGAAGTTAAATTAATATTAAAGCAAACTACCTGGAGTTTTTAAGCGATTTTCTCATGAAATTTTTGTGGTGGATATGACATGAGTAAATATATATGTAGTTTTGCTTTTATTGTTTTAGATTTGGATGTAACCTAGCATTTTGTAATAAGTATATTTAACCTTATTTTTTAAGAATGAAATTTTTTAACCAAAGGAAGCTGATTCATATGCTCTAATTGATGATAGCTTATTTTAAAAAAATGTGTTGGAGATGCTTAAAATATGTAAGTCTAGTGTTGTTTTTAAAACTAACAATAGTTGTAAAAAATGAATGATATTTTAAATTTATTTCATTATACTTAGATTTAATCCAGTTAATAATTAGGTCTTATACGTATACTGTAAAAAATACTTATTTGCTTAAGTAAAAAAAATAAGGAATTATAATTACAAAACAAAGGTGATTTAAGACTGCGTTGTGAAAAAATATGGTCAAAACTATCATAATATATTAAAGCAAAATGTGATTTAAATTTGAAACAATAAAATGTGATTTTAAAATATTTGATAAAATTTGATGAATGTGGAAAAATTTGATAATTTTATCATGATACTTTATAGCATGGCGGCATAAAACCATAATTTTGGTTTTATTAGTCATTATATTTCGATTTTATTAATAAATGAAATTTTGTTTACCAGAGATTTCTTAACCATACGGTACGGTAATTTTACCTGATTTCGGTTTCCTCCGTGTGCAAAATAGGGAAAATTATGTCTTTATATTATTTTTCATCCTGTCGCAGAAACATTATTTTGCAAGCACAGAATCTTAACTTTAACATATAAATAATTTTTAAATCATCGAAGCTAGTAATATATTCTCACGTCTGTCTTCAAAATACTTTTTGTTACATATTATGTTCTTTAATACTTATATTAAAACGGTCATGTATATGATAAAATTATCTAAAAGCGATAAATAAAATATAAATTCAAACTTCAACTCAAAATAAATTCATAGTAGCAACAAAATTTAACTTGGTATTTAATGTTTTCAATAACTTTCCCCTACAACCTTTAAAACTCGATTTAATATTCGTAAAAAAGTTTGTGAAATTCAAAATCTATGTAGAAAAACAACATTTGCGAACGAAATCGTGAAAATTATTTTCAACTTAACATATCTGTGTAAAAAGCTAGCTCAATGGTAATTAACTCCTTAATTAATTATGCAAACAGGAGGCTTGTGATATTAGTTACGCATATGTTTGCTGACTTTCAGTACTTCAAAATATAAGTCACATGCATTTAAACCAACTTGACTTTAACAAATTTATCACTTTTTATTAATTCATAGATGGTTTTAAAGAAAATGATTTGACAAAAAAATCATAAAATTTTATATTTATTCTGTAAACTTTATGTTAACTTGATTCCCAATAGTGGCAAAAATAATTATGAAGTTAATAAAAAGGAACTAAGCAGCAATTAAATAATTTATTATGCTGTTTGTTTACTTAAAACGAAACAAAGAAAAGATAATTGACATGATTTTTTTTTAAGTCCCAGCGCAATTTTACTAGATATTTAGTATATATTTTCAAAAACTTGCTCCAAATTCAAAATGAAAAGAGCTCGGGGTTTTAAAAGATCTAACAAATATATATCAAAAATTGAGATAGTAATTTTTATGAAAATCAATAAGAAAGTGACTTTTATTTTGTACTTCCTTACCTCTTCTGTACTTATCTAGCAGTTAAATTGATAAAAACAAAATTATTAAAAAAACTTATGCCACACTTTATTCTAAATAAAAAGAATATATATTTTTCTTAACTTTTGTGAACGACTGATGGTTGTATTTGTTTGCATTTTCTTATTTTGACTACAAAATTATAACGCTTGAGAAATTGATGGAAAGTTTTACTGCTCTCTTATCACTATTATTTTGCTAAGCAATTTAAAGGAATATCAAAAATAAAATTTTAATGAAAAGTTCGCGCATTAAATTAAGATTTACAAATAAAATCATCTATCATCAACCATATTACTTTAATATGAAAATTATACATTGTCTTTTGATCACTCACATAAACATAGATAAAACTATGCAAAACAAAAAAACTTTTTTAAAAGAATTCTTTAATTTAATCCGTTTCGAAATGATTCCTTAATGAGTTAAAAGTAATTACGGAACTTTAATTACGTCCGTAATGTCTCTTTTTTCTTTCAAATCAGCTTTTCTCATACAAATGTTTATGTTTATATTATTCATTGCTTTTTATCTAACACATAAAAAAAAACATGTAGCATTAGCAATTTTGATTAAATTTAGAAAAATACTGAAATTTAGAGTTTTGGCATCCAACTTAAGAGTTGAAGCAAACAAATGAAAAAAATTTCAAATCTCATTGTGCAATTAAAATCTCCTATGCCAATAATTTGTTTCTAACGTCATAATTCGCGAGCAGGTCGTTGGGCTACCGAAGCGGGGGTGCCATCCCTTCCGCAGAGGATCAAAATTGTGATGGCATGTCTTCGGATCATCCTCGGGGATGTTACCCAGACTGTCGCCGATAGCCCATTGTGCAGCTCTAGTGCGACGTAAATAAACAAAACTACAACTAACACCGTAACTATCCTGGATGCAAGGTTTTCGTAGCATTTCGTAAATTCCAACTTATTGAAATTAATAAATATCAGCCATTGTATCTAGCTTAAAAGTTACTCACGTATACGGATCTTTTTCTTTTAAAAAAAGAAGTACTTTATCGATTATTTTACATCTCTTTACACTCTAGATAAACTAAAATCCGAATCTTCATTATGATAGCTCAATCATATATCCCTATCGGTTTACTTTAACCATAAGAGAGACATTAAAAAAGGCCATTAGGAAATTTTTTAATTAACATTGCGTAGGACTGACCTTATAGAGATTTTAGATTTTAAAAAATGTGGGTTTGATGCATTTCTGAAGACGAGTATGTTCTAATGTTTTATTCAAGAACATTTTTAGGAGCGGAATTACTCATCTGAATTTGTACCTGCTGATAGAAACGTATACTTATACTCGATAATAATAACAAAACTAAGCAATATTGTCTGCTGTAATTAGAAAAAATATAATGTGGGGCATAGTTAGCAAAATAAAACATAATCATGAGAAATTTAATAAAAGTATTATATTGAGCCATGCAAATATTTATTTATTTATTTTATTTTTTTTTTGCGCAATGAAATTTCAAGGTCTATTGCAGCATATGAAAAAAAAGTGTATTCAGTTTGAAAGCAAATTATTCTTGGAGTATACTCAATTTTGTGATAAATTTTGAGTTTTTTAAACAAAATAAATATTATTCAATTAACAATTATTTAATTAATAAATATTATTTAATTAATAAATGTTATTTAATGTATATTATTTAATAAATATTATTTAATAAATATTATTTTATAAATATTATGTCTTTATTTATTTATTAAATCAATTTTTAATAAACGTCATTAAAGTTATCGAATTCTATAAAACTTATATTTGGTTATCAAACTGGAACTCAATTACGTAGTTTTAAGTAGTGATGGGCGTTTGTCATTTGGAATAATGAATAAAGAATGGTGAATATTTATTCAAAATCTTCCTGAATAATGAATAATTGACAACGATTGCGACAACTACAAATAAAATGGCAATAAACTATTTGTAATTATTTTATGAGTTACAAGTAACGATTTCAGATAAAAAGTTATTATGATTATCTATGATTACCTATATATATATATATATATATATGAGACCTAATAAAAACCTTTTCATTTCAATTCTAATATCATAATACGGAATTATTTATTCTGCATGCTTAAATGCATTTCTTAATATTTTTAGGAATCCTACATAAGTTATGCATATTGAAAGCTTCAGTAAACTAAAAGCTAAAATTTTTATTCATTTAGAAATGTTTGAAAGCAAAAAGTATGTGCTAAAGCTTATATTCAATACTGCTTTTTAATGTATACTTGCTTATTGCTGAGTTCTCTAAAAATTTACAGATTTGTTCTTCTTAAGAAAAAAAATGTTCTTTAGAAGAATTTTCCAATCGTCAAAGCAAATTATTTTTGAATGACATTTCAAGAAGGGAAGCGGAAAGTAAATATGTTGTTGAAATTTGTCTGAAAATCTTAAAAAAGATAAACATTAAAAACCTTCAAATAATTTCTTTCCAGAAGGTATTTCTATAGACTTGTTTATTTGGAACTTCTATTTTTGAACTCAAGGAAGATATAGTTTTATATGCTTTATTTTCTTTGAAGCAATTTACTAAGCTATAGGACGAAATACATTTCTCATTAAGCAGCATTGATTTCTTAAAAAAATATTATTAATTGCTAGCTGAATACCAGCTCTTCGCACGTAGTATAGAAATAAGCATCAATTAATCTGTACTGAACAACACTACAAATTCGTAAACAAAACTTTAAGACTTATATAGAAACAATCAATAAAGTTAAAATAATTAAAAAGTTTTTTTTCTATTTGTGTATTAGAATTTGCTGCTTTTCTCGGTTGCTTTACATTTTAAGATTAAGCTAAACTCGTTTTTAGTAGCTCATCTCATCAAAATAAAAACTAACCTTATTCAGTATTATCTGGCATGATACTGTTGCTCGAGGCAACACATGATATTTAAAATTTACCTCACTCATGCTTTTTTTCCCCGGTATTTTCATTAAAGATGCCTTAAAAAATCCATCATAAAAATGTACAGTAATGATGCAGCTGTCATTGGCCCCAAATTTACACATAAATTATTTCGCACATATCTAAAAGTATACTGCAACAATTTTAATGATGCCAGTAATGTATATTACCAAAATTAAGCATCATTTGTGTCAATAATGTTATCGCGACTTTTTACTGTTCCCCGTAATGAGTATGTACATTTTCTTCATTAATTAGGTTTCTTTCGTTAACAACTCTTTTCTTAAATTTCATTTCGAACTTATACCCAAAATAAATTTTGCATCAGTGACGAAAATAATAAGTTTCCCATTTTTTTAAGATTTCTTAAACGAATTAGTATCATTTCTCCATTAATTTCACTTTTTAGTAAAAGCTTATTATTTTTCTTCAATTAGTAACGAATACCAAACTTATCATTGGCGTCAATAATAACACTGGATTTTTTTAAGCTTATCCTCAGCGAATTAGTTTCATTTATACATAAATTTTATTTCTTTTAGTACATAACTTATTAACCATTGGCAAAATGTGTGCTGTTTTGTGTTTGTTTGCGCGCGCATCTTATTTGGACGTCATCGCACTTTTCAATTGTGTTCAAAAGTAATAGTAAACAGCGTGCATGAGACGTCATTGCATACGTTGCTATGGCATCCGCTGTTGCTTGATAATTTTTTTAGAATTCTTTTTCTCACTTTTAATTTCGTTATGCATTAAGTTGGTGAGCTTAATTTAGGCATATGGGATCAGAGAGATCCCTTAAATACTTCTTGAGTTGTGAATAAAAAAAGGGTTTCATCACTTGAACGATATTTTTGTTTTTATTGTTTTAATGCATAGCTTTTTTATTTTAGTGCGCAGCTTTTTTTTACTTCAGTTTATAACTATTAAAACTGAATTAAACTAAATGGAGCGACAACCCATGAAGAGCCAAGGCCTACTGTGCCCATCTCAGTTTTCTTGGCCTTGGGCACTGGGGTGCAGGAGCGTTCCGGTCATTTTCAGCCGGACGCTGAACCCCCAGTGCTTAGTCCCCAAGCATGCTTGGTACTAATTTCATCAATCCACTGAAGGTATGAAAGGCTGAGTCAACCTTGCCCGGCCCGAGGATTCAACCCAATACCTGTGGCACAAAGACGCCTTTCAGNTTTCTCTGTGTGTTTCCCTGGCTATCTGGTAAATTTCATATGATGTGTATATCTTTTAAGTCAACTGGAATCTCAGTTCAGAGACTTCTGTATTGAATTGAGTTGCATTTTTATCAATTTGAGTAGACTGCGAGGACACAATATTATTTTTTTTCAAATAATTTGAGTTTCATTGTTTGTTTTTTTTTAATTTCAATACTTGTCTTTGGTATTTAAAATAAGAAATAACCTTAAGCTAAAAAAAAATTCCATCAAGTGGTTTTTCTTAACATCATTAAAATAACAATTTTTAAATTAAAAAAAGAACGTTATTTTCGTTTAATTTTTGTTTTAATCAGTTAAAAAAAAGAAAGTTCTTTTTTATTTATAAGTATATAAATATATATAGTTCTTATCTCCGTTTTTCCAGATTTAGAATTGAAATAAAAGTAAATTATTTTTCCTCACAGAAGGATTATTAATTTTAAAAATTCTCTTTCGAGTAATTTGATAAACATTGAAATATTTTTTTAAATCTAAAGAATAAAATTTTCTAGTTTTAATGAGACTTATAGACTTTTATTTAAAAATATAAAGTTTCAAATGTTTTAATTAAATATCACAAAAGAAAAGACTATATAAAAATATCGAAGAAAGGAAATATGCTTTCGCATTGTTGCTGAATGTTGACTGAAACCACGTTGTTATTGTAAAAGTGAAGTTTAAGATGTCATTTCATAGAAAAATCGGATCAATCTTGTACTAATGGCGCATTCTGAAAGTAAAGTTATTTGAGATGCCGCTTACGTAAAAATAAGGATTCGGAATTTTCTTTGTATTTTTCATGGAAAGCACATAAATAGCACAGTACAAAAGCGCTCTAGTGAAAAAAAAACATCTTTATGTTAGCTCTGTTGTTACGCATAAGTTTCAGGTTTCAGTTAAAATAATATCTGGATAATTCAAGTAATTTCTTATGTCATTATGTCATAAACTTATTGGTGATTATATAAATTATATCAGTAATTACAACTTTTCTCCCAGTTGCATTACATAAGGTTAAGATGAATCTTTTTGTTTAAAAACATTTCAGCTCTTAAATCTCGATTTTATTTTTTTTGTTTTCTTTTTACTCTTTTTAATACTGTGCTTAAAATATCCACGCTTTTAAGTTACATTTTTAAAAAACTTACAATAAAATAACCTGCAACAATCTGTCCATCCAAGAAAACATAAAGTTTACGGTAATGAACATTTTTACCTTTACGGTTTTGAAACCGTTTACAACAATTATGGTTAAAAACCATGAATATAAAACTATACGGTTTTTAACCATTTACAACTAGTATGATTTCAAAACTAAAAAAAAAAAAAAAGAAATTTAACTGGACATTGGAGCTAGGCTTTTCGTTATATAATGAGCATTGGAGGAAGGTTGGCTGTGGTTGAGTTGCATTTTATCAAATGAATGTGGTTTAATTAATTTATCTGGTTGTCTGGTAGTAAGAGATTGAAAATACTACTTTTTCTTGTGTTAAGCAGCCTTATGGTTCAGTCATCTAAGCATCAATTTGAGTATCGTATCTAATAGTGCATGATCACAAATAGGGGAGTGCAGGACACTGGAAAGGTCTTGTGTTGAAAGGGGAATGGAGGAAATGCCCCCCAAACCCCCATTCTGTCAGTCATGAGAATGACAGATTAGCCCTCTAGGCTATACTATGTACCCAGCTGCAACTAGGATCTAAATGACTTTTTTAGGTGGGTCTAGTTGGTGTGATAAAATTCTAGTCGTTTAACCATATTAGGTGAAAGCAGTTAATAAATTTTATTTGTCACAATTAAAAGTAAATATATAAATTGAAAGTAATATAGTAAAATAACAATTGAATAAATTGTTATTTAACCATTTTTGCGAGAAATTTCCAACAGTGTAGCGTATACTAAGTGGAAGTTCGAAAAAAGGTTATAGTTATAAAGTACATATTTTGATAAAATATATCCATAATTTTCTTAAAAATACCGGAGAAAATTTGCTCTATGAAATGTGCAGTAACTTTACCAATTCTAGTTCCTGAAAGCGATGCATTTCTCTGTATTATATGCAATACTGATTACTCTCTCAATAAAAGTATACTTAATCGTAGTTCAATTAAAGTCAAGTTAATGTTTGCATCATTTTAATCCCTTTTAAACTGATTTAAGTTTCAAAAAATTTAATGCAAATTTGATGAAAACTTCTATACGCCCTCAAACTAATATCAAAATAGGCGTCAGCATTTCATATCAAGAGTAAAAGTTTGCTGCCTCACTTATCTAAGGGTCTTAAATTGTTTAGTATTTTAAGAGACGAAATACTTCTGTGAATTTTTTACCCATATTTTTTTCAGTTTCTTATTAATATTTATCACCTCTTTGTAGCATAAAATACCTCAATGTTTCAGATACTATAGAATTTCTCAAACTAGGAAAACGAGAAAACATACCACCGTTTTCCAAATAAAACTTAAGACCGATGTAAAAAGTAGTAAGTTATTTTATTCCTTAGAGATGAACACACTAAAGCATTTTATACAGAATTCCAAGAACTTTGTTTCGCAATAGCAACCTAATGCTGTTTGACTCTGTTTCTTACAGTAATGCTAAGTTTTTCTCGAGGGATTTCTATTAAGGTTTCAGTATAAATCTCAGAAAAGGAAATAAAAGCTCTAACCAAAAACAAACATTCTAAAGAATCGTGAATAGGTGATACAATGATTTATTTGTGATTTATTTCAGAAGTTTGATGGTGTTCTTTTCCCGCTTAATCAAACTATATATAATTTTTTTTTAAAAATTAAATTAATTTTCTGATATTGTGTTTTTAAAGATTTTTCAAATACAAGCTTAATAAAATATGTTGATTATACATCAATGCGTTTCTGACATCAATTACAAACTGTTTATATTCTACTTGCAAAGATTGACTTTTAATTTGAAGCCAATTGTTTAAATAAAAGTATTAACACTCTTTTTTTAATTTTTGTTTATAAATAATTCCAATGTAAAAAAGAAAGTTGCCTCTACAAAACAAGTCCAAACAATTATAGTTGCTAATACACCGCAGAGCCATTACATTATGACCACACTCCATCTATAACAATGGGCTCGCCCAGGTTTTCATGGTTTCTCGCCCAGGAAAAAATTTTTCATGGGGCACATTAGGACCCATAATCCTCATAGAACAATCCTTGACGTCTGTAAGTTACTTGAGCATACCAGGTTCACCCATTCATGGCAACAGTTTTTCCAGCGGGGGATGATGTTTACCAACAGGATAGTGCACTATGTCATAAGGGTCGAATCGTCAAGGAACATTCCAGTGACTTTCAAGTCATGTATTGGCCTCCAAATTCACCTGACCTTAATCCAATAGAGTATTTGTGGTCCTACTTAGAAAACCAAATTCGCGCTGTCACGCTACCTCCTCGCAATGTGAGGGAATTGCAGGACCAGTTGGTGAGAGCTTGGTACCAGATATCTCAGACTACCTATCAGCACCTTGTGGAATCAATGCCACGGCGGGTTCTTGCAGTTTTGAGGGCTAAAGGTGGTCCTACATGTTATTAGCAGGGTGGTCATAATGTAATGGTTCTTCGGTGTATAAACTTCAAATTTCAATTCTTTACGTTTTTAATGTAACTCTTAAAACAAGATGTATAACGCTAGATCAAAGAGAATCTGTACGCATCATGGAAAATTAAATAAATTAAATACGTTAGTTTAAATACTTTTGATTATCTTAAAGATTTGGACAAAACACAGAATATACAAAAAAGTATATAGTTTATACTAATTTATTATTGATAGCAAAAGGTGTAGAAAAACTCAATCTGCAGAGAACATTATTATGGTACTTAAGCATCACGTGAAGAGTATGCTGAATACGCTTATAAATACTCTATATTCTACACATAATAGCCTTTATTTAAAAATATTTCTCCCTTTCAAAATGTTATATTTCTTTAAGGAATGATTAAATAAATTAAATATATTAAATGTTTTATGCATATTTAATACTTTTCTTCGCAGTTATTCATCAGAAACTAGGAACTAACAGTTTAAAAATCAATTTATAGATTATTTTTTCTGTTAAATGTAGACAAAAGAAAGTTTTTAAGTTTGCATTTGACGCGCAAAATTTTTTAGGAACATTGTTCTGAAAAATTTTGAGGAAAAATTCAAAAGCAAGTTAAAATTTATAAATAGCGTTGGAATACTAAATGCTTAACCGTTTAATTCAAAAGCTTTTTGGTTTCATATATGAAAATAATACTTACGAAATTAAAAGGATTTTAAATTCGAGGTACTTCAGTTACACCTGTTAAAAAATACTGTTAGGCACATAACACTAGAATTCTAATAGCATAACAGTTTTTCTTTGAAATTTGTTTATTTCATAAGAAAAATAATGCTACTTTAATACAAAGGATTTATGCTTAGAAGGATTTCAATTATGACTTTTAAAAAATTTTACAAAGTCTGTAGCACTAGAACACTAATAAGTATTTCAATTCGAAATTTTATTTATTCCATAAGTGAAATTAATACTAGCGTAATAAAAATGGTTTTAGATTAGAAGTGTTTCAGTAATTAAGGTATAAGTATTATCACGTGAGGGCACTATTATAGTTTTATATTTTTGTGAACTCAAAGAATACAATGATTTGATTTGATTTTACAACCATCCTTGAACTGCCAACCCAATTTTTGGATTTACGACTACTAATGTTCAACTCCGTAGCCTTGTAATTTTGGATCCAATTCAGAAGGCAAGGGTACTCCTGGATCAAGTATTGGAAAAAATTCTGCCTTCGTGGAGGCCTTTTTTAATGGAACTCACCCGCATTGGGTTACAAGGAGAGGAAGACCCCGAGAACCTCCCACGGTTAGCCTGACAGCAAAGGGACTTTAACCCACATGATCCATCTATCCTTGAGGACATTTCATGCCAGCAATGTGATCAGTGCAAACCGGATGTGGATTCGTATCGACCAGCCATAGCAGGGATTCGAGCCCGGTTCACCTCATTGGAAAGCGAATGCTCTATCCCCTGAGCCATCGCGGCTCTAAGTCAATAATTGTTTTAAACTGTGATAGAAGCAAAGCAAATATTAGTTTTATTATATCTTATACTTTCTGTTAATGAGAGTAAAAAGAGGCCCCAAATTACAAGTTTGGAAACCATAAAAAGTTTCAAACTTTATGCTGTTTTTCACGAAGAATAAAAAGAGGCCCCAAATTACAAGTTTTAAAATTATAAAAAGTTTCCAACTTTATGCTGTTTTTAAAGAAGAAAACACTAAGTCTTTAGAGCATAAAAGTTTACCTAACAAAAAGAACCAACAATTTCTGACATTAAATTAAAATGTATTACATATAAGTTTCAGGATACGTCATACGTTGTCAGTGAAATGTAATTTTGCTTTTACCTCTGAGAAAGAAAATGCATTATTGAACTTACTATTTATTTTATCGAGCATCCCATTATTATTGCTGGTGAAACTCCACTATCGACATTTTAAGCAAAAGTTTGTAAAAAAAGGATAAAAATACTAAAAATGCAGCGTTATTAAAATGTCCTCTGAAGGCATACATTCTTTTAGAACTGATTTTTGATCAATTTTCTCTACTTTTGCCCATGGGACTTTTGAACTGCTTGCACATAAAATGAATAATGATGAGAGGTAAAAATATACTCTTGACAGTTTCATAAGAACTTAATTATTTGTGTTTGAATGAGTCTCTCTTTAAGTTATGAGCTTTTTCTTCTAGAAATACTAACTTATTATTCCACTATGTATTAAATACTACTTTTCCCCTTAAAAGAACTATTGATTTTAACACTATATTGATTTACTGTTTCAGATTCATGCAATAATATTTCTTAAATGAAGAACTGCATTCGATTTAAGGTACTGTATTCGACTCGGTTTAAAAACACTTGTATATGAATAAATTTTAAAAAATTGCTATTTATCCTGATAATGAATAATTATTGCTCCTTATTTAATAATTTATTTTTCTGGAAAATAATGTTTGAAATGTATTTCATAACAAATGTAAAACATTTTTAAATCTTTCTTCTTCAGTAAATATACTGTAGTATAACGATTCTTATGCTTATACTTACTACTTATTTTAAACATAATTGGTTACAGATACTTTAAGCATGATTTTCAAAGTGTCAATCAACGCTTCCAATGGTAGCCCATTATAAAGTTAGTTAATATTTCTGTTTTAAAACATTTTATTCTTATTGTGAATCTCGTTTCACATCAATCACATTAATAAAACTCAATCTTTAAAGCACTCGACTTTAGACTTGATAAAATTTCTTAAAGCTTGATTATTATAAATTTTTATTCTATGAATATTTAACCGATGACTTCGCATTAAATAACTAAATTCAGAATTCCGTCTTGTTTGGCTTTCACAAAATTAAGATTAAACTTTCTTGATCTCAGATCTCTTTTTCTGATTTCAGATTAAACTTCAGATTTTTGCGACGGATTTTAGAAAATTATGCTAATAGAATTATTCAGCAAGATATTTCAAAAATAAAAAAATTAACGCTATTCACATTTATCAATGCCTATTTTTGAAGTAAAAATCATCTTCATAACTCAAATATATTTCCAGAAATTTAAATTTTGGAGAAAAAAAAACTCCTTATAAGAGTTCGAATTTGATTTACAATTTATTTACATGTCTGTTTCAATTTTTAACACAACAATCAAAATAAAAATTAAAAATCATTTCCAGATTCGTTGTAGTTGCAGTTCATTTACATTGCACTACAGCTGCACAATGGGCTATTGTCGACTGTCTGGGAAACACCCCTGAGGATGATCCGAAGACATGCCATCACAATTTTGATCCTCTGCAGAGGGAATGGCACCCCCGCTTCGGCAGCCGACGACCTGCACGCGAAGTCGAGCACTTTACGGTAGAACAGTTTAACGAGGACCCGCTCCGCACACCCACGGTCCCTACGCTGACTGATCCAAATGGTCACCCACCCGCACACTGACAGCAGCCAGTGATGCTTGACTGCGGTGATCTGTTGTCTTAACGATCAGTCCACTGCGGGACTCCTGATTCGTACAATTCGATTTTGTAATGTTTTTTTTTCATAAAATTTCCTAATTAAAACTTATACTTTAAGAAAAGTACATCTAACTGCCCCAGCTTAATCCCTTCTAAAGAATGATGAACAAAACTATCTAAGTATCTATCTATTTTGTCCTGCCCTAAATTGTCCTGCCCTAAATTGCTATAAAGCAAACTCAATGAGTTTGCTTAAGGCATTCTATTTAATTAATATAGTTATTAATTCAGTAATGTATTTTTGGAACACCTTTACACTTCTTTCAACTAACATGTAATTTTTAAGTAAACTTGTACTAAGCCTCTGCATTAACTAAATTTGATGAAAATATAACAGAAAAGAGCAAAAAAGAAAGTTTGTAAAGTGTATTTTCATTTAATTTTTAGTATCTGCAACCAACTAAGGAAATCTTCATTAAGAAATAACAAATTAATACTAAATTAGTATCTTTTAATACTTACAAAATATTGGTTATAAGAATACTTTAAATAATAATAGATAAACAATGATACGAAATGATACGAAAAAAAATAACTAAAGTGGAAATTTAATACCAAGTTTAAATGATATACTTACATAACTTCTTAATGCATAAAAAGTATGAAAAAATAGCGTCTTATTTTCATATATGGGGCACGATATGATACACCTGGAATGATTTAAATGTCCTTTCTTTATAAAATTCGCTTCCATTCCCTCAAGAATAAAAGGTAGCTTATCTTCAAAATGTCTTTTTAAAGTCTTAAACTATCCTCCTGTTGGTTGTGTTTTATAGTTACTGGATTTTTAACTTTAACTTGCTTCCGCGATAAATTATTTTCTTCTGTTAATGTTTAAAATGCTAGAGAGTGCTTTAAAAAGATTATGTCATTATTATAGTACTCGCGAAATTGCATTCTAGTCAACAAAACGTTTTTCATTTTGCACAGGGAGATCGTATTTTTCTTTGTCTTACTTAAAGAGGAAATGTTTTCTCTTGAGCTTCCCGGAGGTCACAAGATTATTTTCCTCTCAAAAGAGAGATCTCTCATCTTATGAAATACAATGCTCGGAGAACTGAGCCGAGAAAAGAAATCTTAAACTATTTCATTCGTGAATTTCTAACAGTTCTTTCTTAAAAAATAATACGTTTAATTTAGTTTCTATACTTGTTTATATTTGTTCTCTGTCTATACTAATATTAATTGCATTTATCAATTTAATGCTATGTGAATAGCATTAAATTGATGAATTGTGAATGAACATGTGCGATATGAGCATATTAGGATTAAAACTAAGTATATTAAAACAAAGTTGTCAGAAGACATTGAGTTTGGAATGAAAAAAAAAATTATTTTAGTTAATTATATTAATTTATACAATTTTAAAAAAAGAAAAATTAATAATAAAAGTAACATATCATAAAAAATAGGTTTTAATGATATGTGCGTAAAAAGTATTGCGAGCCTAAAAGTATTATTACATTATTAATTATTTTAAAGTAAATTTGCATAATTTTTTGAAAGTTAAATTCATTCGAAAAAACATCTATTACTTTATACTGATAATAAGATCGAAACAAATCTTAGAAATAAGAATCAGACAGTTTAAGTTAAATGATCAAGATTTACGGCAAAGACCTATCTAAAACTAAAGAAAACGAGACACCTCTCTCTGAAAACGATAATCTTCCCATTTTGAGAACGAAGCTAGACTAGCGTCGCTAGTCCTTGCTCACCATTTGCATGTTTGCAAATCTGCTGGTTGTTGTTATTGTTGTTTCTAATGCGACTTACCAATAACAGCAAGCTTGCTTGGTGAAACCAAGTAAATTTTATTCAAATGGTGCATTTCTTGTTCATTCAGTTGCGCCATCTATGGTCAAGAATAGGACTACAGCCACACACACGTCACAGCCTTTTACAGGGAGGATCATTCATGCATTCATTCATTCATCCGCAGATCGTAATTTTGATCTGAATCAAAGAACGATCAATCTCCAATTCAGAACCCCGAGAGGCTTGATTTGGTGCGGGAACATGAAGGACCTTGTGATCCGACAGATTTAACAAGCACCAGTCACCATTTACTACATTGCTTTACGTAAAGCCATCTTCCTCACAAACAAGAAGAGTGTTCATACATTACTAAACAATAATCCCAATTTCAAAATTCTAAATAAATTATTGTTGAAAGAATTTAAAGACCAAATATTTTTTAAGAAGATATATTTGTTATGCTAAAATTGAAGCTCTATTTTATTTTCTTAATCAAGTAAAAAAACATCTGTGACTTTGAAACAAGAAAATAATTTGTTTTGCTCCGTAAATCTTTCTAAATTTTATTCTAAACTATCCTTTGAAATTCTCAAAAGTTCTTTGAATTACAAAGAAGGCGAAAAAGTTTTTACACTTGTAAGAACACATTGACTAATACAGTTCTTAGAAATTCAAACAGTATTCAGTTGAATTATATCCTCACTGGAGGCGTGTTTCAAATAATAGGATTGGAATGGGTATTTTTCATTTGTTAGAAATGCTCGTGAATAATTTGTCCAGTAATTTTGATAGATAAGGCAAATACAGGAATAAAAGTGACCTCAGGTATAAGATATAATTTATATAAAAGAAATATTTCCTAAATAAATATTTATTAAATATTCTGAAGCAAAAACATCAGATAGACCTTTGCAAAATAATTAAAAAATTTTGCACCTTAAATAAGCACTTGATTTCATTTGGTTAATTAAGTAATTATTAATCAATTACAACCACTTTTCTAATTCTGAACTGCCTTAAGCGATATTTCTATTATCATTTGAATAAATGCAATATGGAGTAAGAACAGGATTATTCAAATTGCACATGTTTTAAAAAACCAAATTATCGAAATTATGTGGTCCACTATTGATAGATTATGTGGATCCACTATTGATAGATTATATGATGAATTATGTGGTCCACTATTGAACTCTTGGAAACTTTTTTATTCTGTTGCATAAGGTTTGTTAACCGATCTAAAATACTTTGATATAGCTGATTTCAAATGTGCAATCGGTTTATCTCGCCGAGCTACAGATTCTTAATGATATTTTTAGTCTATTTTTTGTCGAAATGAACATGCTTAAAAATGATATATATATACATAATATAGGGCAGCGTATAAATTGCACCCAACTTCTAGGAGAGTTAGAGTACATCATCAGAATTAAAATTGCATAGAAACCAATCCCCAGAAATGTCGTTATACGCAGCTAGTGGCACCTCCTTATTATGAACTGTTTCTGAGTGAGCTTCTAAACAGGCCATTTTAAGGAAGTGTTCCTAGATGCCTACAGTGACATTCTTATGCAGTTTTAATCCTGCTAATTTGTCCTAACACTCCTAGAAGTTTGTCGCAATATTAACGTGGCCTTCTAATATATATAATGCTTTTAAACTTGCACATTTCGACAAAAAATATAATGCTTTTAAGGAGCTTTTTGAATGAACTACTATCATTTTTTCGTACTTTACCAATATTTTAGTATTTTAAAATTCGTTTGTGTTCTATTTTGTCTTAAAATGCATTCGCTTTGTTTTATTTCTGCTATTTCGAAAGTAAAATTAATCATCGACAAAATCCATTAAGTCTAAAGGATCCAATGAAAATTCCTCTTAATCCAATGAAAAATCTTTTTTCGTGAGGTCAAAACCTTTCGTTATTTCCAACTTATAATAAATGTTAAGAAAAGTAAATGACGCCTAAAATGAAATTCTCCGGCCGTGAAGTAAATCATGTCTCAATTTCGCAATTTTCCCAACTTAGTCAATAATTGAAATCCTGCAATGTCTTGAAATCTAATAGAAAATGGAGGGAGGGTCACAAGTTGATCCCCGGTTGGGATAGAAGTGTGTTTCTGATGCCTCTTGACACGTGTCTGTACATGGTTTAATAGATTTCTAACTCCAGCGTTGACTTCCGATAACTTGATCCACAAGTGTAAATGCAACATTTGAAAGCTTAGAGGAAGTTAATTCTTTCATTTACTTCTTAACGTTAATTTTATCTTTACAATAGTTTAAGCTAAACCTTAATCGAATAAAACTATTTTTTTACCTACTTTTTTTCTTATTACACATATTTTTATTAATTTTTCTTCTCCTTTAAAAGGTAAAAGTTATGCAGAAATAAGCATAACATATTCACTTACATTTAAAAATTAAATTATTACGTGATTTAATCATTTTCCCAATAAATAAAAATCATTTATATAATCGATAATCTTTTTATTTCACAACCTTATTTTGAGTGCGGAATAAAATCTATTTTTAAAGATTCCCTTTATATCAGCCTGGCACATTAACACAGAATTTTGTAAACCGTTAAATGGTTACTAAATATTTTGATTTTATTAAAATTCTTTGTTATTTTTTGCACTTTTTTTCCGCCAAGACATTTGAAAGAGTAATGCTAGGAAAAGAAGACTTGGCAATAAATTAAAGCAATTAATAGCCAATACATGGATTCCTTAACTTTCCTTGGTAAAAACTATTCTAACGTATACATGTCGCTTGCATTTTTAATTTCTTGATGGACGAAGGTGTTCTGTGGGGCATGCCCCTGCAGCCACATCCGAACAATTACAAGATTTATTATTTAGTAATTCAAATATATTACAAATATGAAGATTAATTTTTATTTTGATGGAGCTCTATATTTATAAAAAATAAGTATTTTTATTATTTATAAAATTTAATTCCGTATTAAAGAAGTTTATGGTAATTAATCCAATTGCGTCACTATATCACAGTCGAATGCAATAGCGAAAAATTGGAAATAAATTATTAAAATCTTCAACTCAAATTCCTTGATAATGTATTCCTTGATTCCTTGATGGAATTTTGAATATGGATGAAATATTCGGCATTTTTTAGAGATATATTTTTTTAATTAAATAATGGACATAGTTTAAGATGGGTCTTTAAAAAATTAATATCATAATCTTTTCAATCAACATGCTTCAATCTTTTCAATCAGCTTGAGGAAGATTTTGAGTGAGGTTTTGATGTAAGCCGGAAACTAATCGATTGCGGATTTCAAGCAAGAATTAAATCTGGATCAAAAAGATATTCTTTTCAAAAGACGCTTTAAAATGACTCAAAAACTCATGAAAGAAGATTTTTTCTTGTTTAACATACACTTAGAAAAGTATAAGTAGCGTTTCTCCAAATCCCTACCATATGTTGCTGTTTAAAAGCATTAAAAAGCTAAATATAATACGCTGTTTTACTGCGTTAACTGATATTTGAAAACTTACTGTTAAAAGCAAAAAGAAGGAGATAAAAAAATATCAATGTTTCATAAAAGCAATCAATAGTTTATCAAACGACATTTACGTTTGGAAAAATCAACTGTGTCATGTAAATAGTTTTCACAACAAAGACATTTTTTTTTATTTTAAGCTTCATTTTCCTTGAGGTTTACGCTGACTTACAAAATAACAAAAGTAATTCTTGTGCCTATATAATAACTATTGCCTACATATAACTATTATAATCTGCATCTTATATAACTGCCTACATATAACTATCATAATCCACAGCTCAATAAGAAGGTTTTAAAATAAAGATCAAGCGGAGCATGCATTGCAAGCGGAGCATGACATTTTGAGTAACTGCTATTGTTTTTGTAAAATATTTCCACAACCGGCTTTCATCTTTTTTCTAAATTTATATCTCGTTGAAAAACTTATAATTACTTATTTTGCAATTCTTGAAAGTTTTACCTATTTTTTTAATATTAAGGTAACAGGGTAAGTCATGTCATCTAATATTGAGGAAAATAGTATGGGACTACGCTTGTTCATAAACTTAATTTATCATGCGATTCTGTTCCATAGATCACTGACAGACATTTTCATGTATTAAGCTTTTCTATCTTGAAATCTTACATTTTATTTGCACATAAAGTAGCATAAAATTAAATAAACGACATCTTTTTTGGAAATTAATAGGTAGTTAAATCACGATCCCAAATAGGAACTCAGTTCAATTAGTACAATTTATTGAAAAATAAAATATAATACTATATTATGTCAATTTATAAAGGAACATTATAGACTGATTCAGTTTATTTGATGTTTAAATATTGAAATTATCAATATGTAAAAAAGGCACTTTTGGCGATTGAAACTGTTTGTTTCTATAATCTTTTCGTTTATATTTCTGTGCAATTCTTAGCCACTATGTCTAAAAAAATGGAACTTTATTAATTTATGTCCATATTCACCACAGAATCTATACACTCGTTTTAAAAGTTCATTCTCGAAATTGATTGCTTTTGACATTACAGTTCCTCAAAAGTTTAAAAACATGATTGTTTCCCCAGATATTTCTAAATGTTTTACGGACAGACGAGGCTCACTTTACACTGAGTGGAAGTGTTTACGCCTTCAATTATATGGGCAAGTAAAAATCCACACAGTATCGTAGAAAAACAGCTTCACGACGCAAAGATGACAGTATGGTGCTGTTTAACAGCATTATTCATCATGTATATTATTTCCTTTGAGAAACTGCATGGTGACACATTTTAAACAGTTTCTGTCTCAGGTAAACGATATGAAGCGCTATTAAAAAATAAAAGTCATTCCTCATTTGCATGAAAAGCAAGCACTTCATTCAATAATATTTATGAAGGATAAAGAGCCTCTGCACATACTCTTCTGAGGTCGATTTTCGGAGACAACCCTGTCCTCAGTCACTGTTTTCCACATGAATGGCCCCCATGGTCTCCAGATGTTACACCTTGTCACTTCCGGCTACAGGTCTACGAGTATATAGAGATCAGTCAACGTTTCTGCTTAAGTTAAAAGAGGCGATACACCACTATGCTTCAGGTATACCCTCTGAAATACTATTTAACGCTGTGCAGGGTGTCTTCCATCGTCTTATGGCTGTAATTCTCAATGATGGGAAACACATTGAATAGCTATAGTGTTAGAACGTTTTATTGTTTAAAATAAATTGTAATATAATTTTATAAGTCCGTTAATTCAACTGCAACGCCATCTTTTAGTCAAGAATGAAACTGACATGAATATATATTTTTTCATTGTTGAGAAAAATCCCCCGTATTTCTGCACATTTCAGTGCGAACCACATAGTTTTATTGTAAATAGTTTAAAAATTTTACGGTTTTAAAAGGTAAACAAACTTTTAAATCACCTGGTATATTTTCTTTAAACCGTGCGTAATTTTTGCTTCTTACGTGCCTCATGTACGAAATTCCATATATTCTTACGAAACGAAACTAAAAAACATCCCTAGAAATTTCTAAAGCTCTGTTTAATGCATGTTTTCATGTAAAGAAAAAGGCAGAACGTGCAGAACAACAATCCTTAAGAAAAATGTTTATGTGTATAAAAATATGCATAAGCGAAACTTGTATTGCTGGAAAAAAAAGATTTACATGTGCTATCAGCGTCATGGAACATTTAATCTCCATCAAGTGAAACTGAGCTTTCACGGCTTTTGATCGATTTTAACTGTCCCTATTTAATTATCTTTATCATAACACGCCCACTTAACTCTGCCAATTTCCCTCCCACAAGGCTCTATATTAGCCATAAGTGCTTTAGAAAATGATGATGGAATAAAGCAGTTTCTCTAGATATTTGTCATCAGTATATCCATCAATTATGAGTATAAATGCCAAAACAGTGTTAAATACTAGTTCATATATCTTGAACTTATATAGAATTAACATAACCGTAACTAATCTTTGTACAATATAAACTTCAAAACAACTGAGAGAACACTGCTCAATTTAGTTTTTGTCTTTCGTTTAATAAGTGGTTACGAACCCAAATTCATTTGATAATTAAAGAGAGAAAAATACTCGTGCTCTTTTATCATTGTTTTTAATTTTGAATTTGTTTTAAACTAAAAATTGTTTCAATCTTTCACGTACTTATTTTAACTAAAAATTAGTAATTATATGTAACTGATAACATGCTTAAAAAGATGTTAGCCTATTAGTAAAATATAATCTAAATATTGTCTAGAAAAATATTAGAAAAAAGAAAAATGTAGCTTACAAATAATGAAACCTAGAAAATAATATAGCATAATTACGCTACTCTGAGAAAAAAAAAGTGTGCTAAAAACTAACAGAACTATTAGTATTTATGGCTCTATGGGAAAACCAAAAAGTTCGGTAATTTTTAGCGAAGTATTTTGGTAAATTTAGCAATAAATTTAGGTTTTATGATATGTGATAATACTTAGTAATAAAACTCGGTAATTTTAATTCGATACCTTAGAGGTTAGCATAAAAACCATTTATTAGGTAAAAGTAACTTTTCAGTTTTATAATTTTTACTAAGTGAGTGATAATAAGAAATATAATTTTGAAAATCAAAATTTCTGATAAACCGCTATATGATATAATGATATAAATGCCGTATAGTTTTGCTTTTATTACTTGAATTACATTGTTTTTTTAACCCGAAATGTCATTACCATACTGTATGGTAATTTTTCTAGAATTTTTTTCTACATGTAGGAAAAAAATCTATAGGACAATAAATCGCAAAGTCAGAAAGGGAATCTTATTTTATTTTTTAACACTTCTCCTCCTTAGTAAATATGAAGCCTAAATATACGTAAACTAAACACCGCTTCGAGTATGCAACTCGCACCTGGTCAAAATACACTCTATCCCAAAAATATAGGGACCAGCACTAATTTCAAAATATAAGCAAAATGTTCCAAAAATATAGGAATAACTAAATGTCCCAAAAATAAAGGAAGTAGACAAGCAAAGCTTTGATTGGCTACTTACTACCCACTTCTCGGTAGTCATAAATGTAACTCTTATTACCACGCATTCAATAAAAAACACAAAACTGAAAAGTAAATTTTACCGAATAAATGGTTTATATGCAAATGTATCATGGCAAATGTATCATGGTTCTAATATATCATGGTAAGACTACCAAATTGTATCACATATTTAAAGCAATATTTTATTGTTAATTTTATCAAATCCCCTATCAAAGCGCTTCGGTAAAAATTACTGAGCTTTTTGGTATTTTTCTCATGAAACCTTAAATCATGGCATAAAAACCATTTATTTGGTTAAATTTACTTTTCAGTTTTGAATTTTTTACTAAATTTCAGGTGAACCATTACCATATGAACGGAAAAATTATGAACTGATTAATTTAAATACCATATATTTTTGTTTTATTAACCAGAATTATTAGTTTTTTGCCATTAATGTCATTACCATACGATAAGTTAATTTTACTTGAATTCTCCGAGCATATATCAGTGCTTTAAGCATCCTATATACGGAAATCAGACTCCGAATTTTCCATATTTTCTGAATAAAAGCAATTATTTAAAAACAATATTTGTTTGCCCAGAAAATAAAAAAATGCTGAATATGAGCTTACTGTGCTTATAAAACTAATCGGATTAATTTCCTACAGACATTTTCCTACGCATATTATCTATAAATACAGATAAGTCATAGTTGTAAAGAAGTAAGTAAGAAATTACTGTTAGTAAAGAAACTTTCATTAAATGAGTATTAGACTCTAATAATACTTAATACGTTTCATTTATTGAGTTCTTAGCTTCTTTGAGTATATTGTGGTTAAGAAATTTCGATTAACAGCCTGTTGCAGATAGATAAAAGATCGAGCTACTGAAATATAGCTCAGTTTTATGTTTGATAGTCTGCGACCTTGAATCATCCTAAATATCATATGCTTATTTGGGATTGTGATAAACATTGTTATTTCTTTTAATATCAAAGATTAAAAAGTATTATTTTTTTCACAAAGTTTTAAAAAAATGGAAAGTTTTTTTAGTATGGAATATTACTCGTATAATGAGAAAATTTCGTTAGAATAAAATGGCAATATTTTCAAAATTTCTGTTATTTTGTATTATAACGTTTGGGTCCATGGAGAAGAGTATTTTTGTGTTATTTATGTTTTTCTTTATTTTTTTTTTCCTTCTTCGAAGCTAATAAAGTTAAGAACATCGCAAAACTTTAAGAACCCTGAAAAAATCTGTTTTAAGGTTTCTCAATCGCTTTTAAGCGAGGCATATATTTGAATATCATCAATCAAAGGTATCTCCGAGCAAAGCTTTCACAGCAATTTATCTATTAATTACGTGAGTATCAACGCCAGTATAAGAAGGAAAATCAATATTTGTAGAAATACTTGCGTTCAACTTACATTCTTTTTAGTAGTTCTCTAATGTCTTTTATTCAAAATTAATTAAAGAAGGTGAATGAATAATTTAAATTCGCCACTTACTTAATATATATATATAATTAATTAAATATAGTCTTCTTAGAACAGTCAGTTATTTTTTCGATTTTTATTAGAATAATTACCAACATTACTTTTAATAAACTAAACAATGACCCTTTTAGAACAGAAGTAACTGTATATAAAGAATCATTTTCTTTTTTAATGTAGTTTTTTAATGCACTGTCGGAAATTTCTCGGAAAAAATGGTTAAATAACTATTTATTCAGATGCCATTTTATCATGTTCAAACGAAACAGTCAAATCAACAGTCAACAACCATAAATCAGCTGGTATTCACACTGATAACTGTGAGAAAAACAGTTTATTAACTGAACCATTTACTTACTAAAATCCATTATTAACCATTTATTAACTTAACCGCTTATTAACTAAATTTTATCGTCCCAACTAGGCGCACCTCATGAAGCCATTTTTGTTCCTTATAGCTGAGTACATGTTATATCCGAGAGGGCTAATCTGTCAATCTCATGACCGACAAAACTGGGGTTTGTGTCCCAGCATTGACACCACAATATTTCAACCATTCCTTTTAACACGTGAAAAATTTCCACTGTTTTGCTCTCCCTAATTTGTGACCATGGACTAATAAAATACGATACTATCAAACACGCATAGATGGCAGCACTATAAAACTGCTTAACTCAAAAAAGTCTATTATTTTCCATCTTTTACGATAGATAAAAGATGAAAATAAACTGATTAAACCACATTATGCGGTTAATTTGATAAAACACAATTCACCCATAACATAGCTCCAAAGTCCAGTTAACTTTCTTTTTTACAGTTTTGAAACCGTAATAGTTATAAATAGTTTCAGAATCGTAAAGGTTAAAAATGTTCTTTAGCGTAATTCTTATTTATAATTGGATGGGGTGACTGCTGCCGATTATTTTATCGCAATTTAAGAATGAAATCTCCAACTGTGTATGTTATGATCCAAAAATTAACATTTCTTCAAACTTCCATTAAATAAGTTAGCATTTTTACTTTTATAGTCAAGCATAAAGGATTTAATATTTACTTCAAAGACATAATAAACTTATTGATAGAAGCAGAACAAATCGATTATATTGATTCAACATTTGCAGAAAATGAAATAAATTGAAAGCCGATAGTTTTTCTCCTTAAAGCTAGTAATAAATCAACTTATTTTTGCGACCACTTCAATTCTTATATATGAGTCATATAGGAAAGAATTAGCATTAATACAAAGTTTCTTTCCATAAAATATTTTAGTGTTTTAAACAAATCTGGTTTCTAAGTAAAATACTTATATTTGGGCTTCAGTATTGACTGATTTTCTTACCCAGCAGGATATGCAGAATAAATCTGCTGAACCACTGAGAAATATTGCTTTCTACGCAGAATTATGTCCTAAAGTCATTATTCTGATAAAAGATGGATATTACTTTGCCTGTTCTTTCTGATATAAGTCTGAAAACTACTTCCAAACTGAATGTTATAACAGTAAGATCACATTTATAAAGTTTCAACGTGATCTTTTATCATTCGTTATTTATAGAAATATGTCTCATAAATTAAACCATTTTCAGTAGTTTTGTACACTCAGTTTACGTTTAATTTAAATAATCATACTACATTAAGTAAAATTACTAATTTATTTCATTAAACTCATCATTTATATCATTATTTTACCAAAGAGTATCATTAATTCTTAAAATTCCCTTGAATACTGCAATTATCTTCAAAATAAGGCTTATATTTAGGCGGATATTTACCCAAAAAAGTTAGAGTAATATTCATCTATATACAAATATTTCATCTTTTAAAAGATCAAATCTCAACTGCAGAAGAAATATATGAAATAATAGGTTTGAACTACTTGGAAGTACAAAAAGAGAAGAGAATAATCTTTTGTGATGAAGGTTTTGCAAGATGTATTCAGAATGTTTTTAACAACTCTTTACGAAATAGGAAATAATGAATAGTCGATATAATAATCTATTCTAATCTAATCTAATAATCTAATCTTAATTTTAAACCTAATTCAGATGTTTTAACCTTTGATGAATTAAATAATAAATTTTATATTCAAGCATCAAAAATTATTTTAAGTAAATAAATTTTAAGTAAACGGATAGCAACGCAATGTGAAAAAATTTTAATAAATGACCCAAATTTTCGAATTCGGTCATGATTAAGCAAATGGAACAACGTATTCTTAATTTTTTACCCCTCTTACTTAAATGAGTCTGCTTTCATTGGAAATTTGTTTATAAAGAAAAAGTAAATATTACAGTGAGAAAAATGCATGGTCCCAACTGCAAGGACATGGTAAAATTTAACATGCGAAAGCCAAAAATCTCGGTAATTTCTTATAATAATTAGTACTTTGATAATTATTTTGGTAAAATTAACCATAAAATATAATTTTAAATATGAGGTAGAATTTGATGGTTTTATCATGACAACTTAGAGCATGGTATAAAAACCATTTATCCGGTTAAATTTACCTTTCCGTTTTATGTTCTTTTACCAATTGTGTGGTAATAAGAACTACAATTTTGAAAATCAGAATTTCCGACCAACCGTTACCATATGAACTGGAAATTTTCAACTGAATGGTCTAAATACCATATATTGTGGGTTTATTAACCAGAATTGTGTGTTTCTTTTCATCAGAAGATAACCATATAGTATAATCAATTTACCAGAATTTTCTCCGTGTATTTTCTTGTAATATCGTAAAACTATCCTAATTATCATAGCATTATTAAATTGTCATAATATCGTTCGTTAAATTATCATAATTATAAAATTATCATACCTTTCTTAGTATCATTAACATATCATAATTATTAGCAGTTTCATAATTTAAGTTATCATTTTCATTAACTAATATGCATATCATTAATGCATGCACTATTAAAACTGTGGCGTAATATCTCTCTGATGAACTTTATGGTGAACAGCTTCGAAAATTATGCGATTGACCACTTTATTTCAAACTAGTATAAAATAAAGCGTTCTTATACACTTAAAGCGATGTAGTAAAATCTAAACACTGATAATGAGAAATGCTTACACGAAGATCATGCATTTAAACCCTTTATGAATGAGTTATAACTTTTGAAAACACCAATTTTGGCATAATTTCATTTAGACATAGTTAGACGACTAACTGTAGATTGTTTACAATCACGCACAAGCTCATGCAAATTTGTTGTGGTCTTGAATTCAGCTACGGAACAAATTCTACTGTATTTACAGAAACAAAAGTTGTCTCGTCTCTTACATTGTTGTTTGTTTTAAAATGCTCCTATCATAAATTTGACTCATCATATTTTTTTTTTGTTTTCTTCGGAGCAATTTATACAAAAAGTTCGAATGTATTATTATGAATTTCCTTTGATTTATTCAAAAAGTAGATTTTCTACAGCACATTTTATTTTATACGTTAAAGTGAACTATCATTTCTTTATACATATTATTCATTTCATAAAATATGTATTAACAATGGGAATAAATTAGCTTCTTAATTTTTATTTATTTCTATGATGTTTATATTTAAAATTTCGCTTGGAAAATAATAATAATTCTCCATTCAGTTAATTTAATAAATTCCTTTATTTTTCGAAGTTAAAAATATATTACACGATTTTTTTCATCATTTTTCATATTTCAATAACCGAATTGTTCTTAGATTCGTCTACTATTTACATGTACTATCTCAGCTATCTCTTTACTTTTTATGTTGGTTTTTTTTTAATCTTCTCACTATAATATTTTAGCTCCTGCAATTTAGATAAACAAATAAAATTTACAGTAGTTTACATAAATTTACATCCACTTTAACTAATACAAAATATATTTTCAATGTTATATTGCCATTTATTTCTGTGAATCACGAGAAGTTAAATAACGTGATATAAGTTTATGTTTACGATCAAAGTGCATGAACTTACACAAAAATATCAGTCCTCAAGCAATAGTACTCGGGGGGTGGCCATTATTTTTATTTAGTTTAAAAATTTATACCAGTATAATATCAATTTTATTCCGTGCTTATATCAATAGTTACAAATTTTAAAAATCGTTCTTTCACGTTTGTATCCTTCGAAAACATAAAGTAAAATATAACTTAAACATTTTTTTAATTGTAATTAAAATTTAAATGAAAGAATATCAAAATTTAATTCAATTCTTAACTTGTTCAGCGAAACAGTTAAGTATTTAAAAGTAATAACAATATTTTAAATATGAAACTTAACTCAACAACTATTCCATTTTGGCATGAGCGAACTTTCGATGAGCTTTCTCACGTACTTAATCTGGTGCTGAAAAATGAATAAAAAAAAATAAAACATATTGCTTTCAGTACAGGTAGAATTCTTACATGTTTTTTAACACACCGCGAAAAACGTGATTCCTTTACAAAAATGTATCAATCGATTTTTTAAACTTTTCAAGTTCTATTCTTTAATATAAAAAAGATGTCTGCAATCATTACTCAACTCAAATATTTGGCCAATGTAAGACAAAAATAGTTGTTAAATTGTATTAATTTGCAACATTAAAAAATAACTTTAAGCATCACCAGCTATAAAATTATATTTTTTCAGTTTAAAATATTTGTATATAAACACAGATAGTTCATATGTATTAGCTTTTTAAAAATCATTAAAAATAAAGATGGA